>NC_084650.1:1519279-2119279 GCF_019802595.1 Syngnathoides biaculeatus
AGTATATGACTAACCCTGCACATCTGGTTATAAATACTGTAAATAAATAAATAAGCAAAGCCTGGTGTTCTTATTCTGAAACATTATCAAGCGCCCCTTATACTAGTTTATTGCATGACAAAGAAAAACAAAAAGGGTCAAAGAAAAACTGGATTGTGTCAGTCACGGAGCTATATTGATCCGTCGATTGAAAATAAGAAGACAGGAATGTCACGAGAAGAAAGGAAAATAACTTTTTGTGAGACTGCTGGTAAGGAGCCTAGTTTAATGACTCCAAGGACTTTTGTGCATCAGTGACATTTTTGACCACAGTTTATACATCCATCCATCCATTTTCTGAGCTGCTTATCCTCATGAGGAGACAGACAACAGTCACACTCATAATCACACATAGGGGCAAATTAGAGTCTACAATTAATTCATGTTCTGGGGATGTGAGAGGAAACCGGACTGCCCAGAGAAAACCCACGTAGGCATGCAAACTCCACACAAGTGGGGAGTAGAAAATGGCACATAGAAAGGAGGGGGGGCGAGGGGGATGGTTTGCTGTGTGGGGCTATGATGATGCGCAGTCAATCTTTTTTTTTTTTTTTTTTTTTTTTTTGCTTCATTGGTTCACATTTCGCGCCGGGGATGTAGTACGTATTGTAAGCCAATCTATTTTTGACTGAAGCTGCAATAGATGAAGCACGAAGTAGAGAGGGATTACTGTAACTCCTGTGACTGCAACGTGGAGGAGAAGGATACGACCCAATCAGTCAAGAACTGAAACCGGGACCTGGGGTCCACTTGGCGCAACCCTGTGGACAGGATACATCTGATGCAGAGAGACCTAGGGTGGGCCACAGGCCTCCCCGAGGCATCCCGACACCAGGCCATTGGGGAGTGGCCGCAGGGATCCAATGCCACCTCCCTAGCTATTCCCCCTCTACCACCACCCTTTGTTTATCCTTATCTGCTTTTTTTTGGGTGGGGGGATTTGCTAGTCCTACACTCCTGACTTCCCTGCTCTTGGGTCCTGCACATTTTGTCTTACCCCCCAACACAACAACAACAACAACAAAACAGTGACATGTATATTGTACATTGTAGTCCTTTATAATATTAATTAATGACTGCAATGAATATTTTATTAATTTTTTTTGCATTTGGCAATTTTTGGGCCTCTCTGCCCACACATAATGACAGACTTGAGCAGTTTTGCATAGGCCAGGGCCACAATGTCCTCACGGCAGACGGCGCTGCAAAGTGAATTGTGTAGTGCAAAGTGTGTTTCTTTTTTACGGGCTGCCAGTGCATTTGTTTTCATTAGATGGGATTGGTCAGCAGTCTGGACCTTCGAGTCTAGTAATGGAGCATGCAATTCCTGGCCCATAATAGACTCCAAGTGAAATAAATGATATATTGATCTTAAATATTCCACTCTCTTGACTCTCTGTGAACAGCCATTACCACCAGAACTGAAAGACTTGTTACATGTCTTCTTTACCGAATACCAAATGTACTATTTCAGTATTTCTCTCACTCGGGGGAGCGCTACAATTCTGCAGTTCATGTGCTGAGTGGTTCTCTTTTTCAAATAATATTCCAGAAAATATAGACTTCCCTCATTTAAGGTATAACATTCACACACAAAAAAAATACAAACATGCTTAAGCAATCTTTTTTGTATCGCGCCAACGCCCCCCGCTCAATTGGTGCGCCCTTAAAGGGTAGTAGTAGCAGATTTTAACTGCTTGAAAAAGTCATATGAAATCACATTTCAATGTCTACCGCAGCCCCCTCATATGTCTGCTCAAAGAAACTCCCCCAGTTCAATAATGCATGTGCATGCAAAGGGTCCTACATTGAGAGCATGATTTATTCATGGTTTATTACCAAACATGAAATTTTACTGTTTTGATGATTTTTTTTAAAATAATGTTCTTTTCTTAAAATATAAGAGGTGATCAACTTACCTGTACCTGACATTTTGGTGAAAACGATGATTTCAGCCAAGTCTAAGCCAGCCATGCAACCGTCTGCATATAGGACACCACTGTTATATATTGTATGTTTACTCGTTTTGTCTTGGGATCTGTCCAATTGATTCATTTAAACCATTATTGCTGAACTGGGGGAAAAATATCCAGAAAGATTTAAAAAAAAAAGTGCACGAAGGTACTGGGTGTACAGATAGCGAGTCTGGCGTGTCACATGCGCCACGCGTGCCTGCGCATGTGTGCATGCAAATGACTGACGTGTTCAGTCACACCTTCTGTCACTCCTCTCTCTGATAGGCTGCTCGTGCTGCACTTTGCCAAGTTGTACAATAATAAGTGAATTTAAAGTAGAGCAATGAGATTGGGAGCTAGAAGGATGATTTTTCAGATGATTAAACTGTATTATAAATTTGTTAATCAGGTTAAACAAAGAGTTTAAACATATATGTCAAAGTCTGTGTGTGTGTGTGTTTCAACTGCAAACTCTGCCTTTAAGTGTTAATTAAAATCCTAAACCATGACCACAAGGGCGTAGCAATGAAGCTCTCCATACGATGCTATGAAAAAGTGCATTCACTTCGTTATGCCAATTATGACCACTATGACTTCCTGATTTAAAAGACTATTGGCTGGCAATCAACAGAGATCTTCAGAGATCTGAGTAAGACGTGGGCTGGGACAAGACATCCAAAACAGGGATGAAAAGGAGGAGATGTAAACAGATTTTAAATTTGGGTCATCTAACAGTCCGCATGGGGTCGAATGATGGATCTTTCTCATCAGATTAAAAACTGGGTAGCCACCTAAATTAATAACCGTAATTATTCCTGATCCAAGAAGCAGGATGTGGTGAGAAACACTTTGTAAAATCCTATGTGGTGTGTTATTCTCACAAAGACTTCTACAACACAGCCTTGGAAGATATTGATGCTGCCTTTGAAAAATGACAGGTCAAGCCTAGATTACTTTAAAAGGTGGAAAAACGCACATGCCTTGTGCTGGAGAGACGAATGGGATTTGTCAAATGGATGGGATGATTGGCCGAGTCAATACAGCTGCATGCGTGCACATATGCATGTACGCACTGAAGATGACATTAAATGGGATGAAAAAGATGAAGAATGCCAGAACAAAAATAAAAGAGAAGCTGAAAAAATGGCTCTGGTAAAATTATAATACCAATGACTGGACATGGTGGCACAGTGGTTCAGCTGGTAAAGCGTTGGCCTCACAGTTCTGAGGTCCCGGGTTCAATCCTGGACCCACCTGTGTGGAGTTTGCATGTTCTCCCAGTGCCTGTGTGGGTTTTCTCCGGGCACTCCAGTTTCCTCGCACATTACAAAAACATCAAACATTGATTGGACACTCTAAATTGCCCCTTGGTGTGTTTGTGGCTGTTTGTCTCAATGTGCCCTGCGATTGGCTGGCAACCAATTCAGGGTGTACCCCACCTCCTGCCTGTTGACAGCTGGGATAGGCTCCAGCACTCCCTGCAACCCTTGTGAGGATAAGCGCCAAAGAAAATGGATGGATGGATAACTGGACATGAATAAGAATGACCAGATGTTCTCAGACCAATTGCACCAGTTATAAGATCCCTACCATCTGACACAGCTCAGCCAGTCAAACTATTTATATCGAGGCTTTTGCAAGTGGTTAGGAGAAAATAACATTTATTTCAATGAACCTGTGAGTGTTTTATTTGAGTCGGTTTAGAAGTAAACAGATGCCCATTCAAACACTAACCTTAAAAACTTTGTCTAATTTCTGCAGGTGTTATTCTCCACTTGATTCATCTCACTTCATGTGTAAATGGTTATGTTAATAAGATTTCAACTCAATTTATTCGAGTGCTGATCAATGGCGTGCAATCTCCCCACCTCATCCATTATGTATTTTAACGGAACTCACTTGCTTTATAGCCAAATGGCTAAAGGTTAACAGTCCCAATAGGTGCGACTCCATGAAGATTAATCTGAACTTCAAACAGCTGTTTTTCCCTGAACCCGCCCCAATCTCCACAAGGCAAAGGCACACAACAAAAAAAGGTGGTTTTACTATAACCCCTTTAAATGGGTCATTGGAAGAAAGAAATAACTTTATTATCTTAAAGTCTTCTCTAATGTTAATATGGACAGAAATGCCAGAAGACATTTTACTCAGTGAAGAAGATGGGAGGCTGGTAACCAAGTAAGGGCAAGGGAAGGGTGCAGGCACATCAGGGGGTGGAGGATAATGTCTAGGAGGGTAAAAGCGAAATAAGGGAAGGGCGTGTGACTGCAAATAGGCATGAAATCACGGACCATGGAGAGATACCGCACAGTCTACCCGATTATGCTCCCTTCTACTGGTGTTAAGACATTCAAAATGAAAGGCATTTCAGCAGCGAGATCTTAAGCCGCTTCTCCGTTCCTCTCTGCAGTTTAATATTGAAAACATGCGGCTGTCTCTGAGGACACTCGTTTCTTGCTGATGCCACTCCCTGCTCAATAAAAGTGTTATTCCCAAAATGAGAGTACCACTGAACTAGGAGAGGACTGCAAGGTAAAAAGCCCCTAAGGTCCAGAGTAAATCTCCTCGTGGAAGCGGAGGGTGCTAGAGAAATATCCTGGGAGGGTCACTTCACAGTTTTCGCTTTATTGTCATCTCAGCCACCAAGAAGTGCCCCTGGCATTTGGGAAGTAGCATTGGGCTGTCTGGAAGATAGATATTTCCTATGACAGGTGCATATTTTAAAGTTGCATTTAGTGTCCATTTGGCAAAGTATTGGGATAAACGGCTGGCATCGTCTGTATTAATTTAGACGTTACCAAAAAATTACAACATAAAAAAATAATGTCTTTTTTTAAAGTGTTTGATTGGAAAAAATGCTGCCCTGCCTCTGTCTGGATTGCATCACTGGGGCATTTCACACACTATTGCTAACTATACAAGCAGCCACAAACCAATTCAGTTTTGAGGTTATGAGAAAGAATCTGACTTGCGGCCTCAAAATTTGGCTGCATTAGCTACCATTATTATTTTGCCATTGTTGGAATTTCACACAGATGAAAGCGGGTTAATGGAGAGTTGTACGATTGCTTAGGGAATAAGGGCATTTGGGCTGGCGAGTGGAGCTTAAAGCTGTCGGAAAATCACTTAGTCGACAAAAGATTTCACTCGGATGCATGACGTATACCCTGGAAAGGAGCACTTGCCTCCAACACAGCCCTAACTGGGGCCAGCCTTTTTAACTGGCGCCATCAGGCATTCAGGTAATGCAATTAGAAGGCACCAATATCTCGGGATGCTCTTCAAACTGCAAATCCACATTTGCTAAATAGTGTGCTCTGTAATAACTGGTGACAGAACTCAAGCATCCTGGGTAGGCAAAAAAAAGCTTTTGCCAATGATTGGTTGAAGAAAGTTTTCTTATTGAAATATTCATGTAGATTCCCTGAATTTATCAAAATGTGGAGTCACTTGTCTTCCTCTGCATACTTTATTTTCTTATTTGGATAGAAGCAAGCTTGATAGGGATAATCGACACGTAGGTTGCATCCATATTTTTCCTTTTTATATTTGGAGCGCAAACTACCTACTGGAGCGCCTGAGTACTTCAAGGACGGCAAAAGTAGTGCTAATCTTGTTATCATGTCACAGTCAAAGCCACCCATGACAGATGATGACAGCCACCTTGCAGAAGAAGCACACTCGCGCACACATGTACTTTCACGCTTGTGGTGGTTCACAAATGTGCATCAAGAAAACGCTTGGGGGGGGACACACAATAGCAGCACATTGTTAGAAGTTCATCGAGTTGCCTTAATCTGATGGAAAATCTCTTCAATTCATGGATTAGCCGGAATATCAAAGAACACAATATAACATACAGTAACTAAGCAGGGCTGATCAGGAGCTGCGATAGTGATGATGTGTCCATAGAGTCGAGCAATAGAGAGACACACATTGGGGAATGAGATCTCGCTCCCTGTATCCCCCCTCAAGGCAACATCAGGGTAAATCTTCGAAGGGATTATCCCAGCAACACAATGTTCTCTGTTCTGCTCATTGTATGCCTGTTTAAGCACAATTGATAATTTACTTATTTATATTGTACATAGATGAAAGTCTGACAATGGATTTTCTTGCTTTTCTTTTCTTGAAGTCTTGTACAAAAGACTGGGTGTGTCTTATATTATTTCACAGTAAACACTTACAGAAATCTTAGATTACACTGTGGAATGAGACAATATATGGATGCCAAAAGTGGAGTGTTTCGAGATGTAAACCACTTCCCAGACCCTGTCTGCAAGTAAAGACACATCAGCTGTTCCTTGGTTACAAAAATAGCCCTGAGCAGTGCAGTTTGCGATGCTTTGCTTTTCAAACTTTAGTTTGCCTGCCAGCACAATTGAGCCCCCAATCGGTCTTAAGTGATCCACACATGGGATCTGTGTGGGAACCTTTGTGCTTTTCATCTAAGGTAAACTGATAGCTTCAGATATTGGTGGGAAAAAAAAAATCATCTTCGTCTGGAAACAGTATCCTGTGCCCATCTTTTGACTGGCAGCCCATTATTCAATAGCTTATGAATTTTAATTTATTTTAGTTTTGGCCTGATCCCCAGCTTGTGTGAAGGTAGAGCTTTAGACCAATTAAATTACTTACTTGTTGTTTTACTTGAGGAAAACCTTCCTTATGGCCTCATATTCAAATTATTTCCTCCTGCACTTTCTCTTTCATTATCGTGTTGCCTTATTTTAGACGTCCCTTAAATAGTCTTTATTTTCAACATAATCGCACATGCCTTTGTTTTAACTCTACTTGCCCTTTAAGCTCTTAAAAAAACTTTAACACTTGACATTGTAAGAAAACAGGGGAAATAAAAAAAAGTCCCTTAGTAACACAATCCAGCAGATAAAAGAAAACAATTTTCACATTGTTGAGATACACGCGTTGTGACACATTGCCTGTTTGATACTTTGTTTTTAAACTAGTCAAGGACGAATTTCAGTCTACAATGCTAAGGATGTTTTATGGGTTTCCAGTTCCATAAATATTTCACCTGAAACATTTTCTCTCCTATATACCTCAGAAGAATTGAAGCAAAGTATATTTTTTGTCTCTTTAAAAGTACTGGTCGAATCTTATCTTGCCTACCCACATTCTATTTATATGTCTATTGATATTGACAAGGCTATGTACAGCAAGTAACTGTGACATTAATTGGGTAATTTAAAAAAAATCTTGTACTACTTTTTCTGTGAAGAACATTGTGCTGCTTTTTTTAAGTTTGAAAGATGCTCTATAGCAAAATAAAGTATTCCTTGATTTGGTCTTTGCCTAAACTCATTTAGTTTACTGTTTTTTTAAGAGTAGCTTCAATGGAGAAACTGGCAAAAACTACAACACTACAAAACACAAAAGACTACAAAAAAAACAAAGTAATCCATTTGCTCCAAGCAGAATACATTAACCTTCACTTTTGATCATATACTACAAAAACGTCTTAGTGTGATATAGTCCAGGTGTACACCAAGGCAAACTACAAAAATAAAAATAAATTAATCATCAATTGAATAGGCGGCCCGGTGGAGCAGCTGTAAATCGTCATCCTCACAGTTCTGCAGACCAGGGTTCAAATCCCATCCCTGACTGAGTGGAGTTTTTGTGTCCTCCCCATCCCTGCGTGGGTTTTCTCTAGGCACTCCAGTTTACTCCCACATGCCAAAAACACGCATTCATTGGAGAATCAAAATTTCCCTTAGGTGTGATTGTGAGTGTGACTGCTGTCTGTCTCCGTGTGCCCTGTGATTAGCTGGCAACGACTTCAGGTTGTCCCCTGCCCTCCTGCCTGATGATTGGGATTGGCTCTGTCTGGAACTCCCGTGACCCTTGTGAGGATAAGCGGCTCAGAAAATGGATGGACGGATTAAATGAATACTTCTCTGTCAACCATCAAAATTGACTGGGATTAGGTTTGCCAAAGCAGATGCTGAAGCCTCTTTGGTATTGGATTTCATTGTCTCATCTCAAGATGGTGGCATGGTGGAGCAGCTGAAGAGCAATGGCCTCACAGTTCTAAGGACCTGGGTTCAAATCCCAGCCCCGCCTGTGTGGATTTTGCATATTCTCCCCACACCTGCTTGGGTTTTCTCCTAGATCTGATTCAGAGTGCAATCGTTGTCTGTCTCAATGTCCCCTGCGATTGGCTGGCAACCAGTACAGAGTGTACCCTGCCTCCTGCCTGATGATGGATTGGCTCCCATGACCCTTGTGAGGATAAGCAGCTCAGAAAATGATGGATATATGGGCTCAAGTGGACTTTATCTAGTGGCTGATCGTTGTAAGTGTTAGTGTACTGCACATGAAGTGAAAGCATGCCTTCTGCATTCAACGAAATAACCACAGAGTGATCAACTATATACTGTATCATTTACCAGTCAGTGTCACATGACCAAACCTGTTAGCAGAAATTGCACAAGTCTTTAAAATCCCTACATCATCAATATATAGAGTGCGGAGACCACACTGCTCAAATTTACAGTCATTGAAATGACCTCTGAAGTGTTATCTTCATAGGGCAAATGTGGTAGCATTACGCCTCCCTCCCTCTGTGAACTCGCTACACCTCTTTTCTGAAGAAATATCGCAAAGATCCAGTCTCACTGCTTCAGCAAATCAAAATTTTTAAGGTCAAATGTAGAATATGGGATTTTAATCCTGTTCCAATGAATTTGATATTTTACAAAAAAACCATTGGATACTCATGGTTAAATCAAAGTCATTAAAAGCAAAATGGGACACAGGACACCTTTAAATTCTGCAATCTGGATTCTGCCTTTAAAATGCACCCTTTAAAGACTCTTCTCTTAACGTCTGGTACTGAACACTGCATCTTTCGCTGGCCAGGATCCTGAGTACTGACGCCGTTACAAGATCACCAAATGCCATATACCCGATGATGATGCTTGAGTAGTCCACTGCTGCAATTTTTTCAAAAATAAAATAATCTCTGTTTTGGAGATTATGTTGTCTAGCAGGTAATGTAACATGATACTTTAACATATTGTACGTGAGTCAAACACATCAGGTATCTGATTAAACTCTTGAGGCTGGTGAGGTGTTCCTATAGTGATTGGATGAGAGTCCATTCGTTCATGAGAGAAATTGGACACCTCTAACTATTTCTTTGTCATGTCTGTGTCTAAGAATACAAATTCCTAAAAGATTGCCCTATTCTTTTTATAGCAAGCTTTACATACATGATTATTTCATTCCTGCCTCATCACTCCAGAAGAAAAACAATTTTAATCTTAGTGCCATGACTGTGGAGGAGAGTCACAGACTGATTCCTAGCAGAATGGCAAGACACAAAACACCAAAGATCCACTGGATGCATATCACCCTCCAGAGAACAGCATGTCCTCATGTTATCCCTGCATCCCATGAGCATCAAGATTTGTACTCATGAGGCCAACAAAACATCAACCGTTTCACTGCTGCAATTAATTATCACGATGCGAAATTTGATATTACTTTTGCTCAACCCAAGATTCGTCATTGCATCATATCTTGTGATGCCCTTAGTTTTCTTTCCCTTGATATTTCTCTTATATGTGTCATGTGGTTACACTATAATTATTTGCATATTCTGTCTGAGTTGTTAAATGTCTGTAAAATTCCCGCACACATTTTATTGCATTGACATTTTGCCTTCGGGGCACAATATTGTGCGGTTCAACTGATACCTGCCAATGAATTGTGACCTCAGTGGCTCTCTCGTTGTGCAGTCTAAACTCATCGTGAATGCATAGCAATATTGGAAAGAGGGTAACAGCAAGCTGCGCTGCGCATCGATTTCACTCTGTCATGTTGTTGTCTCGTGGAAATTCAAGGCTAACTATGCATACAAAGTAATGTTTTGGGGCAAATCTTAAATAGTTTTTTTCCCCGTTGTGACAGCAATGTACAGCAAGTTGAATTTTCTTTGATTAATCACAATCCAAGTCCCTGGTGTCATTTAAGGAGAAAACAAGTTGTTTTTTTCCCACCTCTCAAAAGTTAATAGGAAGTTGCAAAAACCTCCTCTATCATAGGTGCATTTAATCATCCTGACACTTTCTCCACAGCACGTTATCATTGGCCAACGTTTGCAATGAGGAAGGAACCCACAAATGACTCCCAGAGGATTTGCAGACAACGGTCGATGTGAGTCACCGGGGGGGTCAAACAAATGTGATGTGTCTGGGTGACCTTAATCACTTCCAGGTTCATCCGGACTCGGATTTCACTTGTGTGCCTTATTTCAGGTCAGTGCCTCAAAGTCAAAGTAGGGCCGGTCATTATCTGAGGGAGCACAACACAATCATCCACACAATACAATAAGGTCGGCACAATTCACTGAAGTGCTGCCCATTACCTCTGGGCTTGAACATATATGGCCCTTTTCAGAAGCAGAACCTGTCTGGATGTGAGTGGCATGAGTAACATATGCATGAAATTTGTCTGTAATATAATTTTCCTGGGCACTTTTCTATCTTTGTTTTGCTGAATACCATTTGAACACACACCCAAAACATCTCTGGTCATTTGCATGTTCTCCTGTGCCACTGTGGATTTTCTCCAGGAAATACAGTTTCCTCCCGCATCCCAAAAACATGCATTAATTGGAGACTTTAAATTACACCTTTAGTGTGATTGTGAATGCGACTGTTGTCTGTTTCCATGTGCCCTGCAATTGGCTGGCAACCAGTTCAGCGTCTCCCCTGACCCATGCCCGATGACAGCTGGGACTGGCTCCAGCACTCCTTGTGACCCTCGTGAGGATAAACAGGTCAGAAAATGGATGGATGGATATATATACGTAATCCAAAAACAAGGTAACATGAGCTATGAACCGACAGTGTTGACAGCCAACAATTTAAATCACATCGGGTTGTTTACAATTGTGTATTATGTTAAGAAAGTTGAAGCAAATGACACACACTGGTTTGCAATTTGGAGAATATTTATCTAACATTACCATTGTTTCCCTCAAAGACTGAAGCCAGGTAGGCATTGGTAATGAGAATCAGTTCTCAATTGCTTCACCCAGAGAACAGGGTTAGGTTTTAAACGTATCATATATATTCCATGGTGGTGCTAGAACCACTGATAGTTCTTATGTTGCTTGAGTGATTTGAAACCATTTTTCTTAATGCTCTTTGCACTCTCTTTCTACTCTCACTTAACTAAAAAGCGACCTTCAGGGAAAGGTTTTGTATCAGTTAGGTGGTGTTATGTCTTTTTGACAATGAAGGGGATGTAGAGGAGAAAGTGTGTAATTATAAGGCTTCCTCAACTCATGAGAAAGGCACCCTTTTTGTCGCCCACTGATTGGATGCGAGACTTTAGTTTCTTTAACAGATGTTTATTAATGCTTAAACACACCATACAACTAAAAATTCAGAAATGCAAACAAGGAAACACAACATATTACAATCGTCACAACAATAGCATTGCTTAGTATTGAAGCCAATGCCAACAATAAATATGTAAAAATTCCAGTGATCAGAAGTTATATTCCAAATGCAATCATTACAGTCAAAAATGGGATGTCTTGACAAACCTCTTTTAAAAAATGTTCACAGAACTGCAGCAACTGCAGCTTAATGTAAAGAAAAATGCAACGCACATGCAAGGAAAGTGATGACGATAGCAGTAAAACTGTGTAAAGCTACAACGATAAAGGAGCAGACAACTTCCAGTTTAAAAAATAACAATAAAAGCATTTATTCAGCATTTCATAAATATTGAATACTAGTGCATTGGCTATATTGACACCATCAATGATGAACCCTTCCATTGTCCTATGGCCACTAACAAACACTACTTTCCCAAACTTTTAAGTAATTTTAGCCTGTCATGATTCTCGAATAACAAGGAGTAGAGAATTTCAAAATTAACGAAAAGAGACATGTATGCTGTTGGCAATGTCCAATTTAAAAAAAAGAAAAGTAAAACAACATTTGCACTCTTCATAACACCGTCAATCAATCACGTTTCACTAGATATAATATTTACAAAGGAAGCTCATGTATGGGAAAAGCTGGAGAGCCCGAATGTGGCCCACTTGCAAGCCTATATTGGGTTGTTCATTTTGGTAGAAGTGTACAAGTCACACGGTGAAATAACAGCAGGCCTCTGGGCTGCTGACAGGAGGATATTTCAATAGTATATTTCGAGCCACCATGCTTCTCAACCCATTATGTATTTTTTTAAAGCCACAAAGGATATATATATATATATATATATATATATATATATATATATATATAATATATATATATATATATATATATATATATATATATATATATATATATATATATATATATATATATATATTTTTTTTTTTTTTTAGGGTTCTAAATGGTTGCTTTGCTCAAGAAAAAAAAAGTGTTTTGTTGCCAAATCCATGGCACAGCCTAACATGCAGCCATTTAGCTTCATTATGATCATCTGGTGGAGCAATGCAACACAGACATCTGCAACAAAAGAAATCAAAATGACATGTACTGTACCTCTGTGTGACTGATCTCGAAAATGACCCACTGCTCTCCTTGAAGAGTTTTAAAAATATCCATGAGTCTATTTTCCTTTTGGCCAAGGACCAAAAATATTTTACATAACTACACACCATAATGTTAAAATATATTGTTATACAACTGAATAATAAGAACCACAACATTGGCACAAATTAAAGTCCATTAGAGAGTACAGTCTAGCAAGACAGTTCTGTGGTTTACCGATTTAGTATCTGCTAATGGCGCTATGGTTGAGTCCTCACGGATATATTTATGAATTGGAGCTGCACTCAACTCCTGCGAGTAGACGAGAACCAACTCATTGAAATGACTGCTTCAATCACAGTCTGTTGAGGTGTAACTGGAGCTACAGTCATGCTTCCACAAAAATGCTTAAATTGTATTCAGGTGTTCACATTTCCCTTCAAATGGTTGTCCACACCCCACACCCCCATCTTTCACTCACTTTGAGCTTCTTTGCTTGCCTCCTGATTGAAGCCAAGTACACAAAGAGAAATCACCAGGTTCTTGTGCACGTGTGGATTAACGCTACATACAGTGTGCAAGTCTGAGCGGGATAGCATTTAGGGCCTCAGTCTGTTTTAAGTGTGTGTGCGTGTTTGTGTCAGCGTCCCGGATTGAGTCTGTCAGCTTCTGTATGTGCAAGACTGTGCAACTGCAAAGAGGAGTAAAATGCATTGGATGCTTCTCCGTCAACACTACATTCCACTTATACTGTGCAAAAGCTCTAATTGGGTAATGAGCTACACTCATTAGGCTTTGTTACACGTGTGTTAGAGGATAAAATGCAACCATGCTTATAATCATTTGAATATTCTGAATCCTTTTATGGTTTCTAAAATGGTCAATGATTAAAGCAAACTGAAATGTATCATCACAATATTAAAGAAATAAAAAATACAACAGAACACTCCATAAAAGCAGGTTGAGCAAGATAAAACTTGGTCTGTTCACCACCATAATTACATTGTACAAGTACACTATACTTTGAAATGTTTTTGTATTTCAAGGCTCACAATGTTATAGCAAACCACGTTAATTAGGAGGTTTGTGTGAATGTGACTGTGAATGATTGATTTTCTCTACGCCATTTACCAGTTACCAGTCCAGTGTGTACCCCACCTCTCACACAAAGGCAGCTGACGTAGTATATAGCAGATTTAAAGCAGCATTACTTCATTCTTTTGTGGCTCATGGATCAATGTATGAGTATCGCACAGAAAGGCAATGGCAGTAACACCAAGGGAACACAACACCAGCTACTGGTTGAAATGGCAATCACCCAAGATTGTAGAAAACTAAAACCAGTAGGACTAACTTGTCCACAACTGGATGAGGCAGTGGAAACCAACTCAATTATGGTTGGTACCAGTGAACAACGTGACGCTCTGTCCCCACTCCTATTCTGCCAGAAAACCCCCTCAGTCATATCAGCACTTAGCATGGTTTCAGGCATTGGTTTAAAGGTGGAACTTTTATCAGCCACCTCTACATCAAGCTGCATGACAAGAATGAGCATAACAAAGCATAGACCCCATGTTTCACCTCATAAGGATGTACAGCCCAGTCATTTAGACTAGATAAGTGTGGACAAATAATAATAACAGGAATAATAATCCAATAATAAGATCTCACCCACCTATGCGATATCTACCTCGTACACACACACACACACACACACACACACACACTCAGCCCAAAGTTTGATACACACATCAGGAAAAGAGGAATGTTGTATAACAATTTGAATACCAAATTTATTCAAAACGTCACAAGACTAAAAAGAGTTATTTTTAGTCTCTAGAATTTCAAGAGCGGTTCAAAGTGGTGGACCCTAAAGGATGTTCAGTATCGCAGGGAACCGACTACATGGGTGGCCCTAAGACAAGAAATGGAAAATACATGTGCCGCAATCCCACTGGAAACGTTGGCCAACATTATCCAACCAGTAGTTCACCGTACACAATGGCCACCATTTTGAGCATCTCTTGTAATTGTAGAGGCCCAAAGTAACTTGCATTAATCTGGTGATATCTGAATAAATTTGGTATTGAAATATTTCATGGATGTTTGAAACATGGCAAGACAAGCCACTAATAAGATGACTGCACTATGATCCTAACAACAAAGCTTGGAATTGTAAGTGTGATATCACCTGTGCCAATGCACAACGAACGATGCCTGAATAGGTTTAAAATTTGGCCTTATTCAAAGCTCAAAACTGATTCCAATTCAGGCTTGATGTGGTCTTACATTTAACGGTACATGCCTACGTTAACTGAAATATGTTTTGGAGAGGTGAAAATTATATGTTATGTTCCAAATAAAATAATATGTTGGGGTTTCGACTCATGTTCCCTTGAAACATTGATTTTTCTGATACCAAGATTGCTCAAAATACTTCCGAACATTTAGGGAAAATCACCACTCAACTTTTGCTGATTACCCTGACCTGAATGACTGTGAATATAGACAGAAAGAATAAACAAAGATTATTAGTATATATTCTAAATATTGTGTCAGTAAGTTAAAAATGGGTACATAAATTTTAATGTGCAGTATGAATGATGTTTTTTCTAGGGGATCAGCACCACTAAAGTTCAACCCTAGATTTGTTTAACGACCTTATTTTAACAGTGCATGCAGGAGAATGCAGAGACTCTCTGTTAAAATGTCTAAATCATCTTTAGAAGGAGGTACACAATTTTGATCATACAGTGATGATGCATGTTTTTTTATTACTGAACCAGAGAAGAGAAGTCTGGGGATGTTCACCGTTCAATATGTGTATGTGGTGTTATTTGCTTTTTTTTCCATGTTTGGCAAAATGTGGCTTTGAGTGCTAGTAATTCTGGAGATAACACATTTGGGCTGGGGAAATTGGAAGCCGGCCTGTTTGAAATGCAGTGATTAATGTGGTGTCCGGATAATTTTACGAGCCTCTGCAATGGTTCTAATCAGGAATTAAGTGTCGGCATCTACTTTAAATCACCTTCTTTACGCATTCGTGGGAGGTTACTGTCAGGATGGAAAAAGGCAATTGTCTGTGCTCTTCCGATTATCCCCTGCAAAAGCCTATAATCTGTCTGAAAATACTTAAAGAGTCAAGCAGCAAAATAAACAACATTGATTATCACCCCACTGTTCTTTTCCCCCCATGTAGTCGACCATACCGACAGAGAATGGGTAACGGGTTAAGGTCACTTCAATGCCATCTGATTGGGCAAATGTTAAAACAGCATAAATACCCCTGAATCCTCTGCCGAAACCAGATTATCGGCTGTTCTAAGGAGATAGGAATCTTATCATCTCCCAATCTCTTTTACAAAAGCAAATCAGGAATTCTGTTCGAGGATTACCAGGATTACCAAGGAAACACACATCTTCCTCCTTGGACAATGTCTTAAATTGTTGCCTTTCAGTCAGTCTACCTTTAGAATCCAGTACTTGACACTGTCTTTGATACTGCTTTACTCCAGATAGTCAATGGAAAGTGTGTCGTTTTGAAGAAGGTAACATACATTACAATAACACCTCCAAATTACGACCTCGTTTCTTGTCAAACGCTGTGAAAAAAAATTACATTTGTAGCAGGTTTGTTGTGATTTAAAAAGGACAATATTCACCTCATTTCATCTGTGATCAAACATTTTAACTCTTTTACTTCCCTGTCACACACACAATGTATCATTGCACATCTAACATGGGCATCTTCATGTTTACCAGTGGTCCTTTTTAATTTATTAACTAAAAGTTGCATTTGTGCTATTTTTGTGTCATCCATCCATCCATTTTCTTAGCCGCTTATCCTCACAAGGGCCACGTGAGTGCAGGAGGCAGAGTACACCCTGAACTGGTTGCCAACCAATCACAAGACACATTCAGACAAATAGTCGCACTCACAATCACACCGAGAGGCAAAGTAGAGCGTCCAATTAATTTGCATGTTTTTAGGATGTGGGAGGAAACCAGAGTGCCCTGAGAAAACCCACACAGGCACAAGAACATTCAAACTCCACACAGGCAGGGCCGGGATTGAACCCAGGTCCTCAGAACTGTTAGTAATTAATAAAACAGTTCCCCACTCATTTCTTGCATCCCACAACACGTGATAAAACAATGAGTTAACCTGAAAGCAAATAGAAGATCTAAATTCCAAAACGATCCCATATCTCAACTAAGTCATTTAAACAGGTCTGCGGCACTTCATGAAAGCATCTCAGTTCAACACAGGACTAACAACAAGTGCTGGCTAGCCAACAGAGGGTGCTTGGGTGCCACCCCACTGCTGCTGAGTCACATTGAAAAGGACAAAAGTGCATCCATCCATTTCCTGTACTGTTTATCTTGACTAGGGGTTGGAAAAAAATGAAATTGAAAACATGATGTTAAGTGAGCGACTAGTTTGCACATGTGCCTCACAGTTCTGAACACCCAGTTTCAAATCTGGCCTGGTCTGTGCGGAGTTTGCATCTTCTCCCTGTGACTGGGTGTGTTTAATCCGAGTATTCCGTTTTTCTTCTACATTCCAACAACAGGCATTGTAGGTTACTTGAAAACTCTGAATTGCCCGTAGGTGTGTTGTGAGTTTGAATGTTTGTTTATATGTGGCTTGCGATTGACTGGCGACCAATTTTAGGGTGAAAGATACCTGGGATAGGCTCCAGCACCCCCGCTATCCTAGTGAGGATAAGATATACAGAAAATGGATTGATGGATAGATATTTCATTGAAAGTATTCCAATTTATATAAATTATATGTATCTGTTTTTTTTAGGTGAGTAGAATAATTTATTTCTTAATATATGTTTTTCTCATTTTAGGACTCAACTTCCGGTTTAGGGTGCTTTGATGGTTCGGGATGAATTTTGTTAAATTTTTGACATGTACAGTTGGTCTTGTGCAATCCAAAAGATATTGCAGAGGTAGGGCGGAGAATTCAAATATGCATTAGTCAATAATGTTAAAATGAGTTGTTGACAAACCCTCCTACTACCCGTACATGGTGTTTGGTCTGCCCACGTCATATTGAAAAAGGTGGTTTTAAAGAAGGGCCTTTGGGTGCTTCATAACCATTGTGACAGAATGTTTTTTAAATTTAATTTAATTTATTTAATTTAATTTAATAGTTCACATCTGATGTAATACGTTACTTAAAACTCCACTTTATTCATATAGCATCTTAACAACAACAGCTCTAACAAGGTACTTTACAAAAACATAAAACTAAATATTTAAAATTAATAAATAAAATAAATAGTTAAATAACACTTCTTCCAATCTAATTAAAATATTTCAGCGCTCCCTTGGCATACAGTATATTGGAGATGGAGTTGTATTCCCTCTTGTTGCACACAGTGCACATACAATACAGTTCAGTTAATAGAACGATGTTGATGTCCGTGTGTGGTTGTGTGTGTGTGTGTGTTTGTCTATAGGCAGCATGGTGCAACAACTGGTTAGAGCATTGACCTCACAGATCTGAGGACCGGGGTTCAAATCCTGGCCACACCTGTGTGGAGCTTGCATGTTCTCCCTGTGCCCGCATGGGTTTTCTCCGGGCTTTCCGGTTTCGTCGCACTTCCCAAAAAGGATGCATTTATTGGAGACTCTAAATTGCCCCTAAGTGTGATTGTGAGTGGAACCTTTGTCTGTCTTTATGTGCCCAGCGATTGGCTGGGAACCAGTTCAGGGTGTACGCCGCCTCCTGCCCAAAGATAACTGGGATTGGCTCCAGCACTCCCGCAACCCTTGGATGGATCTATATTTATTTATTTTTAGATTCACCCCCCATCCCCACCAACACTGCTGACAACATCATAGAGTTGAACAATGACCCACAGTGAGTCATGGCTATGTTCGAAAATTCCATGTATTAGCCCAAACAGCATGATGTATTGCTGGTCAGGTTTCACACTGTATGCTTCAAAGAAGATGAAATGAGGGACACATTCAATGCAAGCTGCCTCTGCGGGGTCAAGTGTACGCAGAATGCAAATGCGCCATCTGTACCATGGTTGCCACTAAGAAGAAAAACAACATGGCACATGAAAAGAATGGTAAATTAAATGTTGCTTTCTTTTTTATTGTGTTTAGCTCTGTGTTAAAGGGGGATTAGCGGTAAGGCAACATGAGCACAACTAATGTTCAACAATGATTACTTCAAAAAAGGGGAGGGGTTAGGGTGATAAATCTCTTTCACCCAGATAATATAATATTTGGAATGTACACTCAAAACTCACATACCACAAAAAAGATAAAGCACAACAGCATTGATAATCGTACAGATGAGCGAAGTAGACATTTCTCTGCATTAACCGTCAATGTGGCACAACGGCCACATACCTTGTCCTTGTTCATTACCTTTGATCACACCTTTAACATGGAACAGTTGTACAAGCAATCAATGTTCTTCTGATCTCGACTCTGCTGTCACACCTCATTTAATAAACTGAATTGTTTTCAACGAAAACAATCTCCTGGCTGTAGCACCGCAGAGAGTCTGAGAAAGAACCACTCGGTGGGCTTCTAAACTGATTTGATTGGTGCACACACAAAAGTATCTTGACCACCACCACTCTGGAGGTGGTCTCTGTAGTGGCGGTGGGGGGAAGGAGTGAATTACTCAGTTTGGCAGAGATTGGGTAGCAATTGTGTGAAGCATTGGGCTGAGTGGAGTGCACCTGAAAGACAGCAATTTTTTTCCTTGCAGCACCATTGTGCAGCACATGCATAAATAACTTCTGCTCCGATGACCAGTACCACTCCTGGCCATGTTCATGCCATCCCCAAGACACAGTTGCTGTTTTGATCATTTTGACTCTATCTTCAGAAATAATTGCTCATAGTTTGACATAATTATAACCATATATGGGCATACCTTTCATCAATCCACACCCTGAACTGGTTGCCAGTTGCAGGACAAATAGACACACAACAGTCACACTCATAATCACACTTAGAGGTAATTTGGAGTCTCCAAGTAATGTTGCATATTTTTGGGATGTGGGAGGAAACTGGAGTGCCCAGAGAAAACCCACGCAGGCATGGAAAGAACATGCAGACTCCACATATGTGGGGCTGGGATTTTAACCCCGGTGCTCATAACTGTGAGGCTAAAGATCTAACCAGTTGCACAAGCGTGCCATTGGGCTACTTTCAAATAGATTAATTAAAAACAAATTTGTGGGAAATAAAGAAGACATTATTGACATGAACCTTGCATTGTCAATCTACTATCTGTGACTAATGGACACAAAGGTTGTTTTTTTCTTCCCTATATCTGACGCTCTTTATTTTGCGCAGCACTTAAAGGAGTTTTCCAGTTGAAAATGAGTTTTTTGCCATATTTGTTAAAACTGTCATGATGGGTTCATATAATCATAAATATAATCAAAAATATGATCTCAAGGCTCCATCTTGTATGATTATTTAGATGAAAGAAATTACATCTGAGAAAAAAGAAAAAAAGGACCAGTCAGATAAAGAAAGCATGACTGATGAAGTGTCAATCATTTGCCACGCACTTGCTGACACATTCCTGCGGCCTTGCGGTGACCTTTTACCTTGGCTTCAGGAGCTTTACTGGACCTACTCCAGAATATCTAATAAGTAATTTAATCTAATAAAAAAATAATCAATTACTATACTATATAAATACTAAACAATTCCAGCAACTGAATAGATAAGCATTAAAAAAAATAGACAGATCCCAATACAAAAAAAACAGTAAATATGAGTTGCCTGAAGAGGTGTGGGAGCTCAGATAACTAAAAGTATTCACAATTTGGAGGAATTAGCAACGTTTCTGCCTAATGGGTAACTTTATTACCTATTTTAATTTCTAATTACTGCACTTGTATTACTTTTATATAGGGTTATACATGTATATATATATATATAATATATATATATATATATATATCAGTATTAGTAGTATATTTTGTAGACTATCGCACGGTTGATCACTTTAAATAGCTGCCTTTGCACAATGCACAATTGTCAAAACTTTAATATTGACTATCATAGCTATGCAGCAATGTGCAGCAGTGTCTTCAGATGACTACAGTCCAGCTGAGGTGTTGTGCCACTGTCTAAAGCAGATAATTAACTGGATGAGTCAACATTTTCTTCAACTCAACCACTACAAAATTGAGACAACTGCTTTTGACAATAAAGAAAAGGAAATTGTTGCTAGGAAATACCTGCACTCAGTATCTTTAAAAACCATAGACCAGGGGTGTCAAACATACGGCCCGCGGGCCGGATCTGGCCCGTCTGGTGGTTTGGTACAGCCCGGGGAAGAAAGCTGCATTGTATAAAAAAAATATGAATTTTCTTTCAAATTTGTAGTTCTTGTAGTATCCGCTAGGGGGTGCAGTGTTTTAGTACGTGCAGACAACATGAAAGCAACACTGCGGCGGAACTCGGACCACCTTGACCTGGTAAAATTGAACGTCTGTACAGCGTCTATTGGCGACAATTGCATTATCTACTTTTCCGTTTGCCTCGCACCCTCATCAGCAAAATGTCTTTGTCAAAAAGGAGAAAAGTAGACACAGAGTGTCGGACTTTTCAAGAAAAATGGATATGTTCTTATATGTTCACGGAGGTGAATGGGAAACCCGTGTGCCTGGTGTGCCAGCAGCAAGTTTCGGTGCTTAAAGAATACAATATTCGGCGCCATTACGAAACTCAGCATGGTGAAAAATACAACAGTTTGCATGGAGAATTGAGAAAACAGAAGGTAAATGAAATGATGGCGCGTCTGAAGAAACAGCAATCTTTTTTCACCCGGAGCCGAGAAGCCAGTGATGCTGCAGTGAAAGCCAGCTACCTAATTGCGAGCCAAATAGCAATGGCATCAAAGCCGTACAGTGATGGAGAGTTCATCAAAAACTGCTTGCTGACGGCTGCTGAAATTGTGTGTCCTGAGAAGCGACATGCTTTCGCCAATATAAGCTTGACAAGAAATACCGTGGCAGACAGGATTTCGGAATTCTCTGCAGATTTGGACCACCAACTAAAACGCAAAGTGGGGTCATTTGTGGCATTTTCTGTTGCGATTGATGAGAGTACTGATATCACGGACGTCGCTCAACTGGCCATATTCATTTGTGGAGTTGACAAGACTTTGAATGTCACAGAGGAGTTTCTCGAGCTGGTGCCGAAGATTGACACCACGACAGCTGAGGACATTTTCAGCTCGGTCGTCGGAGCGCTGGACAGAGTCGGAGCGGACTGGTCACGCGCCGTAAGCCTGGCTACTGATGGTGAGCCGTCAATGATCGGTAAAAAGGCAGGTGTTGTGACAAAGTTCAGAGATAAAGTACAAGCCGCATATGGGGGAGGTAATTTTTGGACATTTCATTGCATTTTGCATCAGGAGGCATTATGCAGCAAATCGCTAAGAATGGATGACGTCATGGAGGTGGTTGTCCGAACTGTTAATTTCATCCGAGCCAGAGGTCTCAATCATCGTCAATTTGACAGCTTTCTCAGTGACTGTAACATTATCCACGAACGTACGATGGTTAAGCAGAGGTGCCGTGCTAAAGCGAATCTTTGATTTACGTGATGAAATCGGACAATTCATGGAGAAAAAAGGTAAACCTGTTAAGGAATTACAGTGCCATCTGTGGCTGCAGACCTTGCGTTTATGGTTGACATCACTGAGCACTTGAATATTCTTAACAAAATGTTGCAGGGACGCAAAAAAATCGTAACACAGTATTGTGACAGCATACGTGCATTCAAGTTAAAGCTCGGGTTATGGGAGACGCAGGTGGCAAGCGGTGACCTTGCTCATTTTCCCTGTTTAAAAGATATGTGCGCAGCAAGCGTTAATTGTGTCGTGAAACGGTACAAAGAGACGATTTCAGGGCTGTTGATGGAGTTTGAGAAAAGATTTCAGGTTTTTAGCGAACTCGAAACAGATTTTGCAGTTTTTCGCTCACCATTCACAGTCAAAGCTTCTGATTTGCCCGTTGCCATGCAACTTGAAATCATTGATTTGCAGTGTGATGTAGAACTGAAGGACAGATTTGCCTCTGTAAGCTTAGACACATTTTACAAGTACCTCCTACCAGGCTATCCCGCATTGACAGCACTAGCTGCTAAAACATTTTCCATGTTTGGGACAACCTACCTTTGTGAGAAGTTTTCTCACTAATGAACATTAATAAAACAAAGCTGCGCTCAAAGCTCACACATAAGCATTTGAATGAGATTCTGAAATCGGCTGCTTCTCAGGACATGATGCCTCATATTGATGCACTTGTGCAGGATAAACGATGTCAAGTTTCAGGGGCAAATTCCAAGCAAGACGAATAATTGCTGTGAAAATTATTCATTTGTTCAAATTGCTTTTGAGATGTTGAAAAACAGTGTTTTTAAGTTCCACAAGGCTGGTACTAAATGTTTTTGGAACATTGTTACTATTTCTGTGATCAGTTTTATGTACAACACACTTAAATATATGTTTAACTGTGTAAAAGTGTTGTTAAAATTGCACATACTTTATTTATGTTCTTATGTTATTCTCTTGTTCATAATATATTGTTCATAATGTAAAAGGAAAATTCTGTTAATAAACATTTTGATAATTTACTCATTCTTTGCACTAATTATTAGTATTAGTGACTAATACAAAGCAAAAAAGTGGGCTTATTGTTAGTTCTATGTAATTTTGCAATGAGTTTACTGGTCCGGCCCGCTTGATCTCAAATTAAGCTGTATTCGGCCCGCAGACCAAAGGGAGTTTGACACCCCTGCCATAGACCAAGCCAAAAACCTTGGTGTTCCGAGAGATTTCGACTTTCAAAGTCATATCAAATCAATCACAAAAACTGACTTTTACCATCTGAATAAAATACCTAGACCGAAGGCTAGTATGTGTCAAGCAGACCAGGAAAAGCTCATCCATGCTTTTATCTCAAGTAGACGTGACTACTGTAACGGTCTTCAGACTGGACTCCCTAAAAAGAGCATAAACAGCTGCAGCTCATTCAAAATGCTCCAAGTCGGGTCCTAACCAGAACAAGGAGGTCAGCACATATAACTCCAAATCTAAAGTCCTTACACTGGCTTCCAATCAACTTTGGAATGGATTTTAAAGTTCTGCTACTGGTCTATAAATTCCTAGATGAATGAGGTCCTGAATACATGACAGAAATGCTTACGGAATAGAAACCCAGTGGAGCTCTGAGATCGACTGAATCTAACCCTAACCCTAATAATGGAGTGCAGAGTCCAAGGCAAACATGGTGAAGTAGCATTTAGCCATTACCGTATGTGGCACACAAATGGAATAAGTTGGCAACAGAGGTGAGGTCAGCCCCAAGTGTGAATGTTTTTCACAGTTTTTGGTAGTTGTTATTGTTTATTGTTGTTATTTTCCACATTTTGATGATATTTCTTGCACTGTATATTGTTTTTAAGGGTGTACCCTGCCGCTCGCTCAGAGTCAGGTGGGATAGGCTCCAGTCCCCCCACAACCCTAATGTACAAAACGGATGGCTTGTTAAAAGTGATAGATGCCACATGGTATAAATCATCCTCTCAATGTACCAGATGTGGCTAAAGGGCTAATTGTTTACTTACTGGGCTAATGCCAACTTGCATACTTGCGAGTGCTGCGATTTTGCTGAATCTGGATACGTTTTCTGTGTGTCTATTTATCACGATGACACACGTTCACAACTGCTTGCCCTCATGAATAGTGATGCTTGAGAATTGCGCTCCTACGCAAAATGCTTTGGTCAGGCACTCCAAGACAGTGGGTTGGGGATTATTGCAGTGAGGCTACTTTCAAATGTTGCTAGTAATTTTAACATTTCAACCATCCCCTTTAAGAAGTTAATTTGACCGATTGCATGGTGTCATTCATGTACTATATATTTCACAAGAATACATCATTGTTAATATCACTTTCATAAAGATGCTAGAACACACCTCTTGATAGTTGTACTTTTGAAAATGCAGTCAGACTATGAATCCCAGATGCCAAGGAAAAAGAACACAAAAAAAAAACAACATAACATAATGAAAACCACATGAAGCTTCAATGCAGCCTAATGAGCTGCTGGGTCTGCTGCTCCAATTGCAGATAAATCATTGTATTATGTCGTCAAACAAAGCGTGACAATCGCTTGTGCTGTTGTATGAAATTGATATGTCCTCAAAGAGTCCTAAATCTGTGTTGGAATAAAACAAAAACAGCTTTCCAGTCACATGGAGTGAATAAAAGTCGCAGGGACAAGATTCAAAAGCTATTTTATGGATGATAATAGTCACTGGCGAGCTGGTCAAAATCACAATTACATAATGGCATTAACAACTGCACTTTCCTGTCAAAACCACAAAACACGCATTACATGCCTCCCAAAAATGCTTTCTCTTTCAATGCAACTCATTTACTGTACATCACTTCAATTACAAATCAAATTAATTTGTCATCCTTGTCTTGCCAAAAATCATCAGGAAAATACATGCATGATTGTTAAAGTGTCATTAATGGTATTTGTTTTTTTTTTTACATCTGTTCATGTCTCATTTCAAAACATTTCATACTCACATTATGCATAACATTAAAAAAAATACCATTTTAATTTATCCACCTCAAAGTTATACATATATCATAAGATCTACGGAAGAAATGTGTTAAAGTTGGTGTGAGGCATTTAGCACATTTACATGAATGTATTAATAGAAGGCTGACATTTCGGCACCCTATATGAGAATGCTCCATTTGAGTGTAAGCCATTTTCTCAAACCACTAAGGACACTTTTCCCAGCGGGAACTGATTAGCTCTCTCCGTTTGAGAGTATGAAATAACTTTGATTAGCAATTAAACATTTCTCATTGTCTATTCTTTGTTTTGTTCTTTTCAAGTCTGTATTTTTGGATCAAATGCGCAAAAAAAAAAAAAAAAAAACAGAGTTGGAGCAGCGGTTATTGTGCTGCTTCTTCTCACATAATTCCTCCTCTCAGATGTGTTTGTGCACTACTGTACACCAGAACAGCAGGGTTATCATTATCAGCTCATCATTATCAGCTCTCATAGAGGAGAAACCCAAAAGGAAATGTGTTGTTCCAAAAAAAGCTTCAATTTGAGGACTTCAAAGGATGTGACTTTGCCACATTTCCATAACTTTTTATCTGGTAATCTGTTCCTAATGAGCAGTATTACTCTCAGAAATGTGATATAGAAATGGACTATATGATAAAATTGTTCAGTTTAAATGATTCGGTTCGAATGACGACGTGGCTTTCGTTTGGCCTCACGGCCGCAAGGCTCAACAAAGGATGGAGCAAGAGGAAACCTTCTAGAATACCAGGAAATTGCACACAATCAGTCCTATAATAATAGGTATCACAGTGCAATAATAACTCACTTAATCCCATTACATGGGGCTGACAAAATAAAACAGTGGAGAGAAATATGGCATACATACCTGTAAAATATACAGAGTATACTGAATATCCAAGCATTTTCTGACTGTGGGTGAGAAGCGGAAATCACCCAGGACTGGTTGAAAATATTACAGCATGCACATTGAAGGTTTCAAAACAACAACAACAAAATGAATAGTTCAACAAGGTTTACAGTCTTCTTTTTTTTTCTTCTTGCAATGAAATAGTCTTAAGGCCTCTTTATGACCAGCAAGGTAATACTCCCAAGGTCAGATTTTAAGGGATTTGAGTTTTTACGAATCTTTTACTGTACTTCTCCAGTTATAAATTTCATGATAATAGTAGTAATAGTTTGAATTTTTAGTTTGAAGTACTGGACCAAAGTGCTAAATTCACAATCTCTGTTGTAGTTAATCCCAAATGCGTGGTTGGTTAAAGTCAGAAACTCTGACTCTAGTATCCATCTAAATTGTCTTACAATTAGAAATAACATGAAGATGTAAATAAGGGGTCCACGAAACGGCTTTGTTGAGTACTTTTGTTTTAAAATAGGATTATTGTTATTGGGGCGGCACGGTGAATGACAGATCAGCATATCTGCCTCATAGTTCTGAGGACTGGGGTTCAAATTCCGGCCTCCAAAGTGTGTGCAATTTCAGTTTAGTATGTAACAGGAAATGTAACTTCTTCAGTCAATAAAATACATTAAAGATGTGGAATTCAAGTCTCTACAGATTTTCGTCTCCACTTAATAATTTACAAGGTAATACCAAAGAGTGTGAGGCAAACAGTTATGAGCGATTCAGAACAATAAATAATCAGAGCCATCACAATTTGCAGTACAATGCAAAAGACTTTAATTAATTCTTGAAGCACACACATACATTGAACAGTTACAGTTTTCTCCACACCGGCAACTCGGTCAAATACAAAGCTTATGTAAGGTGCGTATTTTACTTCACATTGAATAAAAGTGATGTTGTCCATCTCCCTTACAATAGTAGACTTCAAATTCATATTTATTTTTGTTGTTTTCCCCAACAATCAGTCAAATCTAATCATTACAGTGCTAGGATGCTATGAATATGTCATGTTGTAGCTCCTATTCAGATGTGAATACATTTGATACCATAATTACATGTATAGTATATACCTCCACTGATAATAACCACCTGCCTTACAAGAAGGCAACACAATTAAAAGCTTTAAAAATAGACAGAGTCGGTTGAGTCATGGCACAGAATAGGAGAGGCTGCTGGTACCAAAAAATAATTCACAATTTTCTGGTCCAGCTCATCTGTACATTTAAAACTGACTGTGTTTGTCTATTTTATTTCATCTAATTCTAAGTTTCCATGTATGCACTGCAGATGCATTGCAGTGCATTATCATTGTTGATCACATCAACCAGTCAATTTAGAAATGATCTAATCAAGACTAGTTTGTGCCATAGCAATACTGTGAGTTGAGTGCAGAAAGGTGAACAAGATGTCACAAGGTTTGGTGCTCAATGTTCTTGTCAACTATAAATATTATTCCTGCAAGTGTAAAGAATTGCAACCAAGTTACTTTCATTTGTAAGCCTGTCAACCAAACATCAAAGCGGATTTTTTTTTTATTCTTTTTTTTGTAGTTGTCGTTTTATCAATCTGGAGTCATTTTTAATATTTATCTGCAAGTTAAACCATTTCCAAAGTTGGGAATTTAAAGTGACACGCAAAAGGTCAGGCTTAGTGCTCTTCAAATCTGCCTATGTACACAGCCTTTTATTATAACGCCATGTGATTGTGGCTTATCTCAAAGTATTAAAGTTGTTCTACCACTTTTCCCAGTGTAAAAACAACGAGGCAATCAGAAGCGTAGTAGGGAGGATAGTGGGTGCACTAACAAAAAGCAGGACGGCAAAAGGTGAAAAGGAATTGACTGTGATGTGTGCACTAGCGGGAGCCTACGGGCCGGTAGACCTTGCAGCATAAATACATATTAAGTCATGAGTTCTGCGAGCAAGCTCATGGAAATATACGTGGAAAAAAATTAAGACAATAAAATGCCAATAGGCAGCTTTCCAAAACAAAAAACTAATGAAAAAAAAGGCAAGGGAAATGTACTTAATAAGTATACACACCATGAAATCTGTATTAGATACACATACACACATACGGTATAAACATACTTTACAGATCTATTGACACACTTTTACAGCATGGGTGCTGGACTTGTAGGTCATGCCGTTGGACTCAAAACACAAGTCATACTTCCAACACATTTTACAAGAGAATCTTTGTCATGTTTCAAGCAGGAAAACATGAACTGTCTCTCTTTTTTCCAGTACCACCCCCCTCCCCAGCCCTCCGTTTTTCCCTCTCTCTTCCACCTCCATGTTTGTATGAAGAGGTGAGCTTTGAAGCTGTACAGGCAGCAAAGCACTTGTTCACTTTGGCACTTCCTGCCTTCTGCCCTCACGCTCTCTCTCTTTTCTCTGTCCCATCTTTTTCATTTTCTCTTTTTCTCCCTCTTTAGGTAGTTGGAAGCTAGAGATTGATTTTAATCCTGTGGGAGCGAGCTGTACCTGTGCCACAGAGTGTGCCATAGTGTGGTGGTTTCAGTGCAGTCTCCTGAAATATAGAGAGACAGACAGATATAGGGAGATTGGAGTTACAATATCATCCAGCACTGAGCAGTCTAAACTGTAGCCTTATCAGTGCCAGGGTACACTCAACACGGAATGCAAAAATAAATAAATGAATAAATAAATTATGAAATAATTAAAATAAGAATAAGAATACAATTTTCAAAATTGATAGTGTGTGATAAAGATCATCAAATAAAAAAAAAAAAATCCCAAAAAAGCATTCTTCAAGGGATGGCTGGCAATCACTTCATTTTCATGTCAGGTTTCCTTGAAGAATGCTATTGATTTGTTCATTTTCTCCTGTACTTATCAGAACATATAATCACATCCAATTCTTACTCCCAATTAGTCTCCCACCACACCAGGCTAACACTGTTCGCCCCACTCAAAGAACAAAATCAGGAGGAATTTTGGCCCAGTATTTCGGACCCTTGCCAGTGGGTCCTCTGATATGTACAGAATATTACATGGTGCTGTTGTTTTCATAATTTAAGTAGCGCAAACTGGCATTGACTGGGAGAGAGAGAAAGAGCCTGAGAATGTGACAAGTCACAACAGTCCTCGTAAAACAAAGTTGGTCTGGATGCAATGACTCAATAAAAGAAACCAAACATGATGAATTTTGAAAATATGTACATATATATCAATATGTGGTGTTTTTGTAATTTTCTAAATATTGTAAAATCATGTTTTTATTTTGTTTCTCCTCACCAACAGTGAGTGATCAAAGCACCATGGCGGGTTTGTATATATGTATAGTTTTAGCCTTAAAAAATGCATCACAATGCAAAGGTTTATGATAGGAAGGCGTACATCAAATAAAGTAATTTATGGAAATATGGGCAAGTATTGGCTGTGACACTACAAATATTTATTGCTGGTTCACATCTTTACAGATATAATAACTTCCACACAAAAAGAAGGACTTCTTCCTTGAGGTTTTACTCAACATCTGCGATCATTTTGTGAGGTCAGAGGTCACTGATGGTAGATTTGACAAAGAATTTTGGCCCAGTATATCCAAAGGTGTGAACAATTGAGTAAGAGTATATCTCAGCACCTATGAGAAGGTGTATGACAGAAACAGTGAAGGAAGTTGGCCATCTATTTGGCAATAAAGAGAAGATCATAGACATCCTTTAATAAAGGGTCACCAAATGAATAGGTTAGTTGTCTGCCTGCATGTTGGTATGCAAACAAGAAGGCGCTTGCTTCATCTACACCTGCTTAAGTCCATGCATGTGCTATTGAAAATTGGTGAAAAGGTTGGCCTCCAAGACAATGCAGCACAAAAATGAAAAGAAAATGACAAAACATGGACAACCAACTAAGACTGGGAAGTGTATGTGGGTGCGTATGCGAGTGTTTGTGTGTGTGTGTGTGTGTGTGTGTGTGTGTGTGTGTGTGTGTGTGTGTGTGTGTGTGTGTTTGGAGGGAGGGGTATTGTCCCTGTATAATGGAGCCATATGGTAGCACAAATCTGTAGTCTCTTAAGCGTCTTTTACAAGCTGTACTCTTTAACAGCTACATCTGTATAGTCCCTGGAAGCATTTTGCTGACCTTAGCTCATAAGCTACTCTGCATGTGGGTGTTTTTGTAGACTGGGGGTGCGTGTTTTTTTTTTTTTTTATATACTTTTTTTTTTAGCAACTTTCAGTAAATATGCAGCAGCAGGTTGCACTTTTTTCTAGGATGCCCCAATAGAAAAGGCGGGTCCATGACAAATTTCAACCACATCACATTCAGCACTGACGTTTTACAGGTTTACTCTTAAAAATGAAAAAAGAAAAAAGTGTGGCATTTTAGGCAATACTGAATGGGGAATGATTAACAATCGAGTCAACAAATATTTGTTATTAATTTGAAGCACAATTCTAAAAGGCAAGTAAGTTGATGAGAAGTGTTGGAGCCTGAAGCAATTTGCGTCACATCATTAGGACATCAAATCATTCGGACTTTCAGAAGAATCAGGCCTTAAGTTAACATTCTAACATTCTTTATGAGGAAATTTTTAATTGTTTTTTGCATCTTATCGTTCCTGACTATTTTGACCCCAATTCTGATGGGCCTTGGCCACTCACATAGACCTGTCACAATAACATTTTTTAACATGATATATATGCCAACTGGCAGCACAGTTCTGAGGTTCCGGGTTCAATCCCGGACCCACCTGTGTGGAGTTTGCATGTTTGCGTGGGTTCCCTCAGGGCACTCCAGTTTCCTCCCACATCCCAAAAGCATGCAACATTAATTGGACACTCTAAATTGCCCCTAGGTGTGATTGTGAGTGCGACTGTTTGTCTCGATGTGCCCTGCGATTGTCTGACAACCAGTTCAGGGTGCCCCCTGCCTCCTGCCCGTTGACAGCTGGGATAGGGTCCAGCACTGCCCACGACCCTTGTGAGGATAAGCAGTTAAGAAAATGGATGGAAGGATATCTGCCTACTATCCTAATAAACAACGGTACCATCACTATTGCTGTTTTTTATGCTGCTTCTGTGAAATATAATATTAGAGCATAATTCAAGTACTTCTTTTTTAAGAGAAATTAACTTTTGATTCTGTAGAATATTGAACACTATCAGTTAACACAGTTAACAATGAACAATAAATTATTATTATTATTATTATTAATAATTTATAATTCAATAAACAGATAAATAATTCAAACTAGTCAGCCTTTGTGAACAAAAATTGCATTGAAAAATTATTAATACCTAAACGGGCAACATACTGCCAATCAAGTTTATAGTTGGTAAAAAAAAAATGTAACGTAACATTAACAAGAGCAATACAAGTCGATTAAAGCATGCTGTTTTGCGGCAAGGTTGGTATTCCCTGTCAAAAGACTGCAGCATTCATTTAAATGATGGTTTCTCAATGTGTTGAAGGTTTGTAGCTCTTAAAGCTCTACTTGAAATGTCAGTGTGTACCAGAAATACAGTCACATTTCTATTGTTGAGCAACGAGACGATTTGCCCTACTGTGTTTTCTGTTCCAAGCTGAATAAATTGGGTGAGATGGATATATTTTAAATGGATTCTTTCAATTGAGGTTTAGGTTTTCTTGTCAGTTTTTGTTGTGTTTCGACAATCTTGGTTTTAGTGTAGTGTAGTTTCATCCAAAATGTTTCCACTTTGTCACTGTAGCATTAGGCTTATGAACTCAATTTCACAGTTCTGAGGAGCGGGGTTCAAATCCTGGCCCCTCCTGTATGGGGTTTGCAAGTTCTCCCCGTCCCTGCATGGCTTTTCTCTGGGGACTCCAGTTTCCTCCCACATCCCAAAAACATGCAACATTAATTTGACACTCTAAATTGCCCCGAGGTGTAATTGTGAGTGTGGCTGTTTGTCTCGATGTGCCCTGCGATTGGCTGGCAACCAGTTCATAGTGTACCCTGCCTCCTGCCCGTTGACAGCTGGGATAGCCCCCAGAACTCCCGCGACGCTCGCGCGGATAAGCAGCAAAGAAAATGGATGTATGGCTGGATTTTCTCGATTGAGGTTTAGGTTTTCTTGTCAGTTTTTGTTGTGTTTTGACAAGCTTATTGGTTTTAGTGTAGTGTAGTTTTATCCAAAATGTTCCCACTTTGTCACTGTATCATTAGGCTTATGAACTTAATTTCACAGTTCTGACGATCGGGGTTCAAATCCCAGCCCCGCCTGTGTGGGGTTTCATGTTCTCCGCGTGCCTGCGTGGATTTTCTCGGGACACTCCGATTTCCGCACACATCCCAAAAATGTGCATTAATAGTGATTGTAAGTGTTGTCTGTCTCCATGTGCCCTGCAATTGGCTCGCAACCAGTTGAGGGTGTACCCTGCCTCCTGCCTGTTGACAGCTGGGATAGGCTCCAGGACTCCCATGACTCTCTTGAGGATAAACAACTCATAAAACGGGTGGATGGATAAACAAACATCTTTTACCCACTTTGGGATCTGAGGCTGACACACCCAAATGTCATCTTAACGGCTCACAGCCACCTTCCCTTCTCTTATCCGAACCTAATTACAGCGATATTAATCATACTGTATTATGAGTGATTAACCCTTTAGTGCATTTAATTAACCTTTGCAGCCACAGATTTTCATCATGCTTTCGTTCTCCATGACTTTGGCTTTAAATAATCACACCTAAAACTGGAAGGAAATCTAATGTCTAAAGTGGGTGTCATCACTTGTCAAATGCTCAATGGGGGTGGGGGGTGGAGAAAATAAAATATTATTAATATATTGTAACAACTACTGAAAATATGGTTGGTTTAGTTGGCTTGTATCAATCAAAATATCACTCTGAGTTCCACAGGGCAATACAGTGTTCCCTCGTTATTCGCGGGTGTTACATTTGTTACCATGCTTTGTCGCACTAAGACCTCCTTAGTGCTGCAAAGCATGCTGAAAGCAGGCTGGGAGTATGTAAATTGCATTTAAAGTACATGTTTTGTGTCAGTTAGTTCTTCAGTTTTTCTTTTATTTCTTTTATTTGCAAGTTCTGTTTTTCTGTTTGCTGTGGAGTGAACATTTTAGCTTTAATGTGACACTGTGAGTGTGTACAACTTCGTCAGTAATGACCTGCTGACACAGGCAGCGTGTGGGACAATTTAAGCTTCTTCTGCTTACAGATGTAAAATGCTATTGTTTTTTACTGCCTTGTTAGAGCCCTTATAAAAAGTCTTACATATACACTAGGTCATGTGCTCGCACACAGGCTAACAACACAACCAGTGTGTTCAAGTATACAGTACTTCATTGAACAAGTCACACAACAGCATTTACAGATGTTGGATCATAGTGTTCACATAAGGCGTGCCACATTATTAAGTGCACCTTATGGGTGTGAAAATATGGAACATTATGAAAAAAAAATCAGCGAATGTGCTGGGCCGCGAATGGTGAACAACAAATGGCAAGGGCACACTGCATATGATTGGATAGAATGTTCGATTATCATACTGAGTGTATGGATCATTTTAAAATTGATTCGAAAAAGATTATAACCGTGCCAAGCAAGTTAAAATCATTTGCAATCCGTTATGCTCAAAATCCAAGAGGATGATAATTCAAAGGTGAGGAATATTTTAAAATCTTTCAGGACAGCCACAATCACAATGAGGGCCCAAAATCGTCACATATGGATCATGCAAACATATGAATTAAATCTGTAGTACTCAGGGTTATAGTAGCCTTATGTATTACACACAATGTCGGACAGAGTATGGCTGATATGATATATGCTCAGTGTGGGTGCTCTCATAATTTATCCTGAGCATAATACTCTTTAGGATATTCAGACAAACCATGCCAAGAGTAATGGTTAAGCTTCCTGGATGTCGTAAATAAAAGAAACTTTAGGAATCAAAAGCAAAAGAAAACACACACACACAAACATGATCAAAGAACTGTAAGCAATTAACAACGCAAAAGACCTCATCAAACATAATCAAAAGATTGATGCGATATCATGGCAAAGATACAGAAGTACATGAATGGCAGATTTCATTAGTGTAAATGTGACAAAAATGAAAGTCAACCAAAGAACCGCGAAACGGGTTGGAAGAAAATAATAAAATAAAACAAGGCAAAAGCAATCAAGAGCACAGATAACAACCTATAGTGGACATTGGACTTCAACCTTTATTTACTGTAAATAATCTTTTTTTTTTCAATTATGCTGCTATTTTAAGGACAACTACCAGTTTGTCCAAAATATGTACAGTATGTACCATAAATTAGAACTTCTCAGTATCTTTTCAAAAACAAACTACAACACAGTAAAAAGGCAACCCTCAACCTGGATGCTAATTTAAACAAAGTACTGAAAGTGCATCAACATATGCAATTTATAACAGTAATTGGGGACATTAAAGAAGATCGTTTATGAGCTAAATGTAATGTTGGATGGGCAGGCTTTTTATGGACTAGTGCTCCCTTGGTGTTTAAGTATATTGGTCTCAAAGCTCTGCGTCACCTTGATCCCTGCGACCCCTCCTCCTTCCCTAACCCGAGCAGTAGTCCATCTTCCCCACAGCACTGTCCTCTTGCCGTCGGCACCGAGCAAGGCACCTCCTTACATCTGATTTACATTCATTTCCCTCATCTGATTTTATTTATAAGGGTAATTCACATTTGGCACATTTCTCTTATGGAATCATAAGTCCTTTGCTGTACTACCTCATTTAAATGAGCTTTCCCATGAAACATTCTGCGATGAAGCAACTCCCAGGACCATAAAACCAGGACAGTTACACTTTCTCCAAAATCAATTACTGATTGTGTAAGAAGTCTCCATCAATCTGGCTGCTGGGTTTAAATTTTGCTTGTTTGGTTTAAATGGAAATCTAAATATTTCCACACAGCTTAACTTAGCCTTTGGGCGTGTCCAATTCAGTAATCACTACTCATAACATAACATAAAGCCACTGTTTGTGAACTCACAGGGATTTTTATTATACTAATAGTCCTCATTGCGATAGTAGTTACAGCTAACAGTGCTAGCTTTATGGAGTTGTTGAGTTTTAAATAAATAGACCCATGCAGCAGATTTACAATTTTGTTTTGGACTGATGATTTTTTTTAGCATCAAAAACAATATTGACAAACTCTTTCTCTGAATCATTAATTTCTAACAGAATTTAAAAAGTGGTATCTAACTCAAAAAATAAAATTGAAAACAAAAAAACCTGGGTAATTTCTGGCTTCATACTGGGTGAAGTTGGCAATAAGTATGAAGTGTGATTAAAAATATAGCCTCCAAATCCAACTGACTCAATAATCAAAATTGCACTGCTGCTTTTAATCAAGCTCTAAATGTGAAATTAGCCCACACATGTATGATTGCTTATGAAGGAGAGTGCATACAAGATTATGGTGCCTCACTTGTGTGATAAATTTCATTATAATTTTGAGTGCAAATATTGTTCATATAAAAATGTTCCTGGCTTGACTTGGAATGTTTTGTGCTCCATATTGCCACCTTCCTCCTGTCAAATCAACTATCTTGGGGCAGAAGGGGAAGTGAGAAAGGGGACTAGTGTGGGCGGGTTGAAAAAAGAAGTCATGAATTACCTGTCGGGTGGTGATTTGCCCTGGAGTCTTGAATCCCCCCTGACAGCCGCACTCAGAGACACTGTATGGGTCGGAGCTTGTCGATGAGCACTTGGAGAGAGTGTCACAGCCCACCACAAATGTGTTGTCCAAAGGAAGCTCCTGGATCACATGATGCTTCTTTGGGGCCACCGGAGTCTCTGGTTTGATTTGAAATGTAGGCTGAGGGGATGCAGATTTGTAATGCTTGGCTAAGTCCGGGCTGTCAGGTTTGAAGGTGGTGGGTGTGGTTGCCCAGTTGTACTTCCCCATTGTTTGTTCCTCTAGCTCCACGGGGAGATCCAGCGTACCATTAACATGCTCATGAGTAGGGTCATCAGGCTTAGATTCATCTATGGTCACAAAGTTCAGGAGGAGGCTTTTAGGGGATCGCTTCTTTCTCTTCTTCTTCTTTTTGATTTGACGGTTCTCTTGATTAGGTGACACCCACTCACCACTCTGCTTCCCCTTCTGTACCACTTTGTGTCTGGGTGTTTGTCGGCAGCGCACCAAGGCCGTCACAAATATCACCAAGATGACTGTCATGGTCCCAGCTATGATAGCTATTACAACAATCACATATCCGTTAGCCTGTGTTGTTACCTCACTGTCCCCAATGTTTCGGTCCAGTGGCGTCTCCATGCTTTTCCGTAGCTGTTCTTGGATAAAAGTGGCATTTGAAACAGTTTCATTGACAAATAAATGAATGAGTGCAATAGCTTGTAAGGATTCGGGCTGCCCGAGATCTTTGACTTTGACAACCAGCCTATGCAGCCCTTGATCCGCTGCCACAATTTTCTCCTGCAGTGTTATGTTGCCCGTTGTTTTGTCGATGGAGAATAGGCCGCGAGGGGAGACGCGAGATGTGATGATGATGCTGCTGGTAATGCTATACTGGAGCTCAGCATTCATACCTGTGTCATTGTCAATGGCAAACACTCTTGTAACAACATCACCAGGGGTGGTGGTGGTCCGCACTAGGTCATATGAGTAATTGGAAGCAGGAACAACAAACACAGGGCGATTGTCATTTATATCAACCACATTTATGGTGACCTTCGCGTAGGAAGAGCTTGGAGGTTGTCCTCCATCCACTGCCTTGACCATAAATGTATAAGAGCTCTGCTGTTCCCGATCAAAGGTGATATTGGGCTTGATTACGCCTGTTTGAGGGTCAATTATAAAATGATCTTTCCCGTTCAAAATAGACAGAGTCACAACAGCGTTATCTCCTGCATCGGCATCTGTCACGGTAATTAAGCCCACAGTTCCAAATAGAGGAAGGTTTTCCGGAACATAGAAGTTGTATTCAGGGTGTGTGAAAGCTGGACTGTTGTCATTAAGGTCCTGAACGATTAGCCTGACAGTGACATTGCTTTGCAGCGATGATGAACCATTGTCCCGGCCTATGACAGTGAATGAATACCTCTCCTGCTTCTCTCTGTCCAGTCGTTTGCCAACAGAAAGTATTCCCGACTGTCTGTCTATATTAAACCCATCGGGTGCATCGGGGCCAAGGGTATAAATAATCTCAGCATTATGTCCACTGTCTGCATCAGTGGCACTGATTTTTATTAACTGTGAGGACGGGTCATTATTCTCTGGTATGGAAAGTTGAATTTCTGGCTGGGGGAAGAGGGGCACATTGTCGTTTTCATCTTTGATTTTAATTAAAACCATAGCTGAGGTGTTCAAAGGAGGTGTCCCCCTATCCGAGGCCACTATCCTAATTGCATATTCTCGAGTTGTCTCATAATCCAGGGGAGCAGCTGTCTCAAGCAAAAACTGATCATTAAAGACAGGTTTCAGACGAAATGGAACATCATGGTCAGTATAGCAAGTGACTTTTCCATAGAGATCTGCATCTCTGTCTGTAACAGTGATGAGAGCTATTTTGGTGTTGAGGGGGGCATTCTCAGACAGCAGCACAGTCCCATTCACCAAATTGATGATGTAACGTGTGTCAATGGAGGGAACATTGTCATTAACATCTGTAACATTGATAGTCACTGTGGCCCTTGAGGGTGTTGAGCTGCCATCACTGGCCAGAACAATAAGTTTGTGAACAGGAGTCAACTCCCTGTCCAGTGATTGCTTCACGGAGATCAATCCAGTCGTGCTATCAATGCCAAAGTGCCGTTTGGTAGAGGCAGAGATCTGATTACTAAAGGTGAAGTGTATTTGGGCATTGGACCCTTGATCTGCATCCGTTGCATGAAGCTGAACAACTGAAGTTCCTGTGGGGGCATTTTCTGGTACCATGACCTCCATTTCGCTATCCTTGAAGACAGGACGATTGTCATTGACGTCAGAAATGGTGACTTGGAGAATAGCAGTGCTGGACTTGGGAGGTTTACCACCATCTTCTACCTTTATCTTCATGACAAAGGTGTCCTTCTGCTCACGGTCTAGGTTCTGCTGAACGATCAACTGTGGCCACTTGTCACCCTCAGGTGTCTCAATGATGTCTAAGCCAAATTCTCCGACACTCTGCAAAGACAAAACGAAATACTAAGTCACTCTCACTCTCCAGCTCATAAGGGAAATATATATACTATAACTTCATGGTCTTTATGGTGCTCTGCTCTCAGTTTCTTATATATAGGTATCTGAAAATTATGGGCCCTTAATAATCGCTGGACTGTAGTATTATATCACCTTTGAAGTTGTTGAGTTTTAGTTGGTTAAATGACTTCCTAAAGTTAGATAATCTTAGTACTGCAAACCTGATCAAACTTTTAACTTATGACAAATGCAAAGATCCCTCCAGTCATCCATTTAATAAGCCATTTATCCACACAAGGGTCTCAGGATTGCTGGAGTCTATCTCAGCTAACTTTCGGCGATAGTCAAACTGCATCCTGAACTGGTCGCCAGTCAGTCGCAGGGAACATATCAACACCATCACTGAGCGGGAAATGAACCCACGCTGCCCGCACCAAAGTCAGCACAATTCAATAGTCAGTGAGGTCTTGAAATAAGGCTACTGGATGGAGAGTGCTATGGTCACATCTGAAATTTAAAAAAAAAAAAAAAAAAAAAAAACAGACCCTTCAACAGCCAATAAAGCTGCAATCAGTTCAATCAATGCAGACTTCACAACATGAATGAAACCTAATCTCAACCAATTAATCAATTTTCAAATGTGACTCTTCATTGTTATCGCTCAAGACCCCTAGTTACCCAACAGTACGACATCTTTATGCTTCAGATCAGATTTTCTTATACCTTATTTCTATGCTCATTCCAAATGAAAAACTGACAGAACTGGCAATAGTTGCAAACTTAATTGCAGCTCTCCAAAAACAGCATGAGTGTTTAGAGTTTCTAACAGGTATCATTCTATGCAGCGATTCAAACAGAAGTGGGCGGATGTAAGATAGGGGGGGTTGTTGGGGGCGGGGGTAAGAGAGTGAAATAGAGGGAAAGAGAGTGAGAGAGAGAGAGAGGTGGGAGAGTGAGACTAAGTGAGTGAGAGGGAGAGAAAAAGAGAGAAAGAGGGAGAGAGAGAGAGAGAGAGCAAGAGAGAGAGGAAATAAAAAGATCAAGCCCATGAATGAGCTGCATGCACATTATGAAACAAAGAAGCTCTTTGAAGCTCTCTCAGTCAGAAGCAGTTTCATGGTGAAAGAAGAAAAAGGGTTCTCTTTAAAAAGATAAGCTTCATGCTGCACATAATGTTAGAAGTGATTACTTCCGTCTTTGCACAGCCATCAAATGAGATTAAGATAGATACATAATTTTTTCATGTTAAAGAAGGGAAATTGTATATACAAGAATCCTCGAAGGTTTTTATAATCTAGGACCGTCCTTGTGCCAGCGTGAAGTCGACACATGGGAACATGCAGGTTTTGCATGTAAATTATTGTGTACTCGGAAACAAATTGCTTGCAGGGACTGTTGTCAACACGATTGACAGAACTACTTAAAAACAGCCCTCACAGCAGCAAAGATCTATCATGCTACCTTTTGAGGTACAACATGGCATGCAAAAGTCCTGCTGGAATGCAGAGACATGGCATTAAACACTTTGTGTGAGAATGTAGAAAGAACGCTCATCAGCACAATGAGAGTTTCCTTGCAGCAATCTTGTGGGTCCATTGCTTATCAATGCTCTTCAATTATCTGTTGTTTGAATGTCTTGTAGCTACAGCACAGTATCTTAGTAGTGGCACACTGATTTGTGACAAATATTAATGTTAATAGTGGGATGTTGAGTTAGGATGCGTCAAAAGGAATGCTGCACGATGATTTATGAGTCACTGTTTCCTTGTAGCTTTTGTCTTGGTTTCACACAATTTTACAGCTGACAAGACAGCACCTAGTGCATTTCAATAAGATGAGGAGAGCTATCTCTCAGGCTGTGCACACTCCTGAATACAGAATTAGTCTGGTGGATTGCGATAAGATCTCAGGCAGGCCAGGGGAAGGCCAAAATTCTACTAGGAATCACTCACTCGAAACCCTTAGGCTGAGAAAGGACGATGCAGCTCCAAACTGCTAAGTGTGTGGAATACGTCACACTGTAGCTTGCTCTGTTTGTCACTTCATGTACAGAACAGCGACAGTATGTCGAAGAACGTAAAGGAATTACCATTCATAACGCACTAATGAGCTAACATTTTTGGAGATAATTAGATAGGGATCAGGGCACTAAAGTTGATGTGGGAGTACACAGTGTAATCAAATCTGCCCTAATTTAAATGAAACTGAATGAGGGATGCCAAAAGAGAAAGTGTTAGCAGCGGATGAGCAATGAATGACTTCTCACCCCTCTTCTCCAGAGAACGCCTCAGATGATCAGCGGGTGCATCTTTCAGTCAAGTTGATGACCTTATTAAAGCTCAGAGGAGATCGAGTTAGGGTTGTGAATTTATCAGACCAACTGTAGTGATGGGGATGACCCTCATAAGCCCTGGCACCTCTTTATAATGCTGAGAGAAACCCACCATCTTAAGGCCTTTTCACACTGCACTTGGTGTGTGATGCCCTTGACTTTCCCATTCATTGTTTGTGTCGTGAGGGGGTGTCAGTGCGTTTCATCAGTTGTCAGTGCACTCAATGCAGAGGGCACGTGAGGCTCAGTGTCACGTCATTGGATGGAAAAATGTTCCATTGTGAAGCGTTGATCCGGTGATGTAAAAAAGCTGCTCCAATGGGAGCGGGGCAACCGGAGTGATTTCTGATTGCTATTTTGGCTGACTTCTTCTGTAAACAGCAAAGGGGAAATGGAGGAACACATAATTGTGGTGTCCCACTACCCTGACCTCTGGACCAATAAAAAAATAATATACCAAGATATCTCTGTGGGAGGACTGCGAATGCCCTTTTGCTCAGACTTAAATACGCCTTGAAGCCCTTTTCCGAGAACTAGAAAACTCATGAACGAGTTAAAACTTCAATATTATTATTGAATATTTACATTACTCCTTTTTTTTTTGCCCCTGCTGCATCCCCTCCTCCTTCTTAAAATAAAGTTAAGGCTTTCTTTCCCAACAGTGACGAATAAATATAGCTGAGTTGCGGTTCACTCAGCAGGGAAAGGCACCAAGTTTACTTAAAGGCTGTTGTGTCACCACTTCCAAACATAGAATAAATAAGTTTTACTAAGACACAAAAGTAGATTCTGTGGCCCTTAAGAGGATAAGCGGCTCAGATGAGCAATGGAAGGGAAGAAAGCTAAATAAGTGTATCTTCACACCAAACATAGACTACTTTAAGAAAACAAAAATGGATTTTGGGAAAATGAACTGTTGATAGTGAACTTTCCATCTAGATGAATTGTGCTTTTTTTAAATTCAACATTTATTAAAAAGTTCAAACTAAAAAAAGGGTCCATTTTTTTTTCTTTGATGGAGTGTGAATTTGCAATTTGTTCATGAGTGCTGCTGTGGCAAAACTGCTAGAAAGAACTGAATTGATTGTAGTAATCTCCAAATACCAGAGGAAGAATAACAATATTCAAATAGTATTTTTGATGCACAATAGCATTAGTGTTGGTGAACAATCACATAATTTAAACTCAAAAAACACAACATCCATTTGCCCAATGTACATTGAAAAAAACAAGGTCAATTGTTCAATTTTTACTCTAGGAGCCACTGAGATCAGCCAACTAAAATGCCGACATCCACTTCATCGTGCAGTTTATCAGTGAGACGTAGCCTTCATAGCCGGCGGCAGCACATTGATCTATATGAGGTGACTTGAACAAGACACCCACTTAAAATGTGTATGAAGACGCTGACACAGATTAAAGTCAGTTTAATGTAGTGTATGATGCTGCAAATTCATTCTATGGAATAAGAAACGCCACTGCTTTGCAAACTTCCAAGCAAAAAGAACCTAAAGAAGAGTATCTTTCAGTCCTAAGTATGTTTCAGTGTTGGATCCTGTGTCAACCCAGGAACGAAGTACTGTAGGGTGATATGATCAGCTTTTTCATTTTTCTTCATTCATGCATGGGATTGCTTTTTTTGACCTTGACCATTTGAAAGGATGCCTATCTCTGCAGTTCAGGTGATGTGACAAATACTCTGTTGGACCCCACCAGTGCCAGAATGCCTCTCAAATGCCTGATTGCCAACTTTTGTTTCCGGTATTGGAGCAGTGTTTAGGATCAAATTAGACACTTCCCCATTTATCTTGGGAAAAGTGTTAAGATGCACTGAGATGTTTTGACTGAAGACTCGGGCACACCAAATGTGGAGTGACAGTGGGTTTATAAAAAAAAAAAAAAAAAAAAAAACAATGGTAGCTATTGTAACCAGTCCAACAAGAAAACTGGCCAAACAATAATATAATTCTGAGGGTGTTTTTCAGACAAATCTCACAGGACCGTACATTGGTATTCCATGGGTGGCTTCGCAGCCAAGAGCTATTCTCGGAAATGCTTGCACATTCTTTCCCTACGAAACCCTTGGCTTTCTCTTGCATTTTAGAGAAGAAAAAAAAAACCACCAGAGTTGAAAATGTACCAGACACTTTTTAATAATCCCTGTAGAATTTTACCTATAGAACCTGGAAACAAGGAAATTAATCTCAAGGACAATGTGAGTTTAATAAGAGTGAATAAATCAAGGATACTGTGCCAAGGATGATCCGAGAGGAACTGTCTGTGAAAGATAATGCAAATCCAGCCTAGGCGAGTTTTGGTGCACTTTATATTGTGGAAAAAGGACAAAGGAAATGATTGCAGATGATCATTGTTCATGAGTCGAACATTTGCTTGGTGATTTTCCAGGCATGAACAATTCAGGACATTACGCTGCAGAGGCCTTGGAAGTGTGGTGACTAGGGATCGCAAAAAAACGCTTACTTTCATAACCGGTTTTAACCGAACACCTGCAGCAAAAAATCGATTTACCGGTTTTAAAACCGGTACCATTGTGGTGTTTACATAATTCACCCGCGGGACCTCGAGTTGGGATGCGGGGTTCCGCACGGACTGTTTTTGTTGTTGCTCTTCCGGAGTGACGAGTTCACAGAGTTATGCGAGTAGTGTTTTGATGTCTGCCAATAAAAGAAGTTTGGTTCCTGTGTCCGACACTACGCCTCCGACTCCTTTTTCTCTGGCGCTACAACTTCTTGTAAAGTACTCCCATACTTTGGAGCGTTTCCTTGATGCCATGTTTGATATTTCTTTGATATAACTGAATGTCCTTTTGAGTCCAACTTTACTCTAACAGCGAAACTTGAAAAAAGTGGAAATTATATTGAAAAAATACCGCATTGTGGAGTACTGGAACCGGAAGAAATGATTGGAAATTTTAACCGATTTCGAAAGTCCGATTACGGTTTCGGTTTTAAAAAAACGAAAACCGGTTATAACTGGTTATTTGAAACCGGTTGCGATCCCTAGTCGTGACTCTTTAAAACGGCAAATTTCTGTTGATGATTACTCTTTTACCAAAGCGTCAACTTAATCTGAGACTACAAGGTAAATGTTTCATTTGTGTCTCACTGTCCAAAAATGTAGTGTGTATAGTATGTATTATCCCTTTTCTCCATATTAGGGGTGACTCCATAAAGCAAAGGTGAACATCGTAACACAAATTGTGCATCAATTATGTTATGAAATGCTTTCTCTCGTTCACCATAAGGCATCTGTTGAAATAAAACTGCATTTTTTCTGAACCAACTTTAATCTACCATGTTGAGCCCATATGACTGATACCCCTGGAAATTAGACAATTAATTCTTTGCTGTGTCTGCATTTTCTACCTTATGTTCTGATCACTGTAAATGGTACTGCACCATTTTCTCATAATGTAGCACAGGGAAGCATTAATTACTTGTGTAAAACATTGTGGACATCATGATATATTTCTGGGAAATACAATAATATTTCAATGTAGGATGACATTTCATTTCCTGCATGAAAATGCACTGCAGCCATACATACAGCAACTGAGAAAGCAGTAGTAAAAGTGTGTGAGGTTGAGGTTTTCCGATGGAGGGTGAGTGTTAAGAACTTTATGTTTGTAGACAAAGCAAAAGTATGAAAACCCATTCAAAATGCTGGGATGCACCAGGATAGACTGTGAGTCCAAGCATATCCACTAATGGTTTTGCTGATGACTATTCTTTATGTGTTACTATCTGCTGCACAGAGCTGCTTATTTTATGAATTACAAAAAAAAGGCACTAATGTTTACTAAAAGTAATTTATTTTACAGAGTCCACGAGGGAATCAGTAGTTGAGCTTTAGTACTTTTACCTAATTCGCTATTGATAGACATTATGTGGAATATTGAATAGATGTGACTGCACGTTCAGTAATGGGCTCAAATAAGTTTTAGTGGAATGATGTATCAGGAAAATCCCTAGTTTGATGGTTTGTTCACATATACAAACAGTAATCTTCTACAACAACAGGAATATTGTAGATAGTCTTTACAAATCCAAAAATGTGTCCCATTGTCAGAAAGGTAAGTATGATAATATTACTTCAACCAAAATATATATTCATGTTTTTTCAATCAAAACAAGTATTTTTACCTTCAAAAATATCGACTGTGTGATATTCTATTTCCTAATTTGGGCATTTGTGGCTGATGAAATATATGTATTGAGTTTTTACAAGTCTTCCTTATAATTCTGTCAGTCATAATGGCATTGAAGTCATATTCTTGCAGTACATATACAGTATGTACTTTAGTAGGACAAAAATGCAACACATGTAACTGTAGGATGAAACAGGTAACAGTATTACCTTGACCAACTCATAATGTTGGATCCCATTGATCCCGACATCAGGGTCAAACGCAGAGGGCACTGGGTATCGGGTGTTGATGGCTGTGTTCTCTGGGATGGAGATATTTATGACCGTGGATTGGAAAAGGGGCGCGTTGTCGTTGACGTCCTCAATCAGGAAACGGATCTTGACCAGTCGGAAGATCTCATCAGGCAACACAGCCACCTCAATTTCATAATAGCAGCGTTTTTCTGCAAAAACCCCCGAGCATAGCTTCTCTCTGTCGATTCGGTGATTGGTAGTAAAGATCTCCCCTGTGTTGGCCTCCACCCTCACCAAAGGCACGTCACCTGTCTTGTACACAGGCTTGAATTGCAGGGGTGAGGACAGCCGGATGTTGGGGTCTAGATTGAGGTCGAGATCTCTTCGCAAGTTCCCAATGCGTACATTCTCTGGCTGCTCCTCCTTTACTGTGTAGTCTCTCTCCTGGGCCTGGCATATGAAGACCGTGGAGGTGAGAAAGACCACCAGCAAATAAGTCTGACTTGCTAAGTTCATACTCAAGAGTGGATGGAGCTTCACTTCCACAGAAGCAATCCTGTCTTGACAGAATGGGACAGAGAAACAAAAGAACAAAGGACAGACAATGTCAATACTGGAATGCACTGTACATAGTGTTCAATTTCTGCTGGAATTGTGACCTATTCATCGCAACGAGTTATGAAGACCCATCCTTCCAATGTCTTTGAGAGCAAATTAGAGGTAGTTTTACAACATTAACCTTTGCGAACATATTCTGCGCAAGAGAACACATAAAGGTTAACGCTTCACATTTTCCATCAGTTCATGTAATTACGTTTGACAATACCTGTCATTTTTTTTTGGGTCTAAAAAAATGCAAGAACCAGTGGCAGTAAGATACTTTGCATTAACAGATTGTTCACCGAAGACCTTCATTCATGTCAAATGGATGGACTGTGAATCAATGCAATGCTTAAGCGCTATCTCATAAGTGAACATCAGCTGACCGGGAGAAGCCGTTACGCTTTGGTGCTCGCATGTATGCACACGTACATCACTGTGAGTTGTAACACTTGACAGAAGCTATTAATAGACAGCCCAGTTTGCCATGAATGTAAACAATCGAGCTCCAGAGAATTTTGTGACGGCCCTTGTGCAGCAGAATGAAACAGACAGCAATTTAAAATTAGTGTGAGTATTTATGTTGTCAAATATATTTTGTAATACAATTTCTTCATTAAACGCAAATGAATTCGAGTTTACCATGTCAATGAATCATGCACACACTGTAAGACTGACTGTTGCAATCACTTGGAAAACATTTGACTATTCTTACTTGAACAAGTAGATAGCAAATTGAACATTGAACAACCAATTGCTTTTTTATTATCTTGAAAGGATGGCCAAATGTTTCTCAGCGTTCTGAATCATCACTTTTTTTTTTTTTTTTTTAAATAGAGCGGTGTGGCCAGAGCATGAATGTAAAATATCCCATCTTTGAGTTCATGTTTTCCATCTTCCCAGCACAAAAGAGTTGAGAAACAACAGTGCCTCTGCCCGTCAAATCCAAGTAGTGCACTCTTTTTTGCCTTTGTTACATCAAGTTCAGGTTCCATCCATCCATTTTCTTAGCTGCTTATCCTCACAAGGGTTGCAGGGAGTGCTGGAGCCTATCCCAGCTGTCAACGAGCAGGGGGCTAGGTACACCTTGAACTGGTTGTCAGGCAATCACAAAGAACATGGAGGAAAAACAGCCGCACTCACAATCACACCTTAGGGCAATTTTGAATGTCCAATTAATGTTGCATGTTTTTGGGATGTGGGAGGAAACGGGAGTCCCCAGAAAAAACCCACGCAGGCACGGGGAGAACATGTAAACTCCACACAGGCGGGTCCAGGATTGAATCTGGGACCCCAGAACTGTGAGGCCAACGCTTCGATTACTCGGCCCACCCATGCCACCACCACTTTAGCATCACCCTCCACTAATGAGATCCAAAACATGAGCCACATGACAAATTCTGTCATTATAATAGGCTTACTTTTGACTGACTGTGTCAGACGCCAATACAGGTGTGTTTAATATTGTGGCCAGTGAGTGTATTTTTCCCATAGAGCTCAAAACACCCTAATTTCCACAAATGATTTTGAATAAAATTTATTGTATTGACGAGAATAATGGACTTACATTTGCAGATTTTTCAGACCGCTGTGATTCTTTTAACTATACGTATATGGCACAATATTAAAAATATATTTGCTTGAGACAGGAGACCACAAATACTGTAATTCTTCAGGAATAGGGAAAAAATGTTTAATACATTTTCCTCCTATTTTACAACTCAAACAATAACCTGTAGGAAAAGGCACGAATGCTTAAATTGCACTGCAGGGGTCCTCAGTTTTTTTTTCAGAAAGGCAACCACATTCATTGAAGCTCTCAGTCCACTGACAAAGGGGAATTGATTAAAAGTAAGAATTTAATGTAGCCAGGTTTTAAATGGCAAAAATTGATGAATGTTTTTCCTACATGTAAAAAAAAGAAGCCACACGAGACTCATTAAACAACAGTTTGACAAGAAGAAAAGCTGACATTGATCAGTGTGAGGATTACTTATATTGCATGAATAGCACAGCACAGGATTGTGGTGCTTTGTCAAAATATGGATGGGTTACATCCCTTTAGTAAGTGTGGAACACTTTGAAGTGTGTGTCATGTCAGACAATGAAGGAATTGCTTTACTGTGATGATGGGAACACACTCCACGAGATGATGAAGTTTGAATTTAATCCTTAAATGAAATATGATTCATTGCAGTGAAAAAGAAGTAAAACGGGAAGGATCAAAGAATGAGCTCGATTTGTAAAATGACAATGGTTTTCTGCAGTATGATCTCGGGGTGTGTGTATTGTAGTCTGTGCGGGCCACCAAATGCAGTGACAGAATGATGTGATAACCTGATAATGTTAATGTTGTCTGAGAATAAAAATTGTTCTAGAATTCAAGAAATGTTTGTGATTTGGACACGAAATTAGGTACACCTGGACAAGTTTATGAGAGGTGACTGTTACGGATTCCAAGCCAACTTTGACACATGACATGTTGAATAGTTGCACATTTATGTATGTTTAATGCTAACAGTCTAATGGTATCAAAATAATGACACATGGATCAGAGCACTACTGATCAAGTTCCTTTATTATTACTATTTGTAAGAGGCGTTGATTCCATTTGATGTTAAAATGTTCATACATCTAAAATATAACAGAAAGGAATGAGGTCAAACAAAATACTGATTGTTTTTTAATGAAAACTAACCGGTTTGGAATGGAATAAAAAAACATTATATGTTAATAATTGCTGGTTCTAATACTGTGCTTTACCCTCACATGAAGTTTATAAATGGCGTGTTTCAGTATGATGCGGTGTTTTTCCACACCACTCCAAACTTGCGACATAATCATAGCGGTATTAAAGATGTTATAAAACTTTTTTTTTTTTTTCAAGGATAGTATGCCAACATTAGGGCACCTAACAATTCATCAGGTTTTTTTTTTCTCTTTTGTCCGATGTGGAACAAGTCAAGCCAAGCAAGAAAATGATTTATACTGGAAGGAAAATATGTAAGAAGCTGGTCAGATATTTTAAGTGCGACTCCCTGTGTCTTCTTTGTTTACATTTTAGTGGTCTCATGAAACGCTATTTTGAGTTCCAGGCAGAAGGGTAGATTCCATCTGTGAAACCAAGCCTCGTTCATCGGAGACAGCATGAAGAATAGCAGGCTTGTCACTTTCCATGACAGTGTGATCTTCCTGCTGTTTGGATCTACTTGCTATAGGAGCGGAAGGTCAAATGTACAACACCTCTCACACCCCAACTTTATCCTGAAAGAGACTAGCAACCATCAGCTGCGGTTAGCTGAGCCGAATATTTTTCAACTTCTTAATCAGACTGACTGTCTTTTTTATTATTATTAATATTAGGATTCGATGGAGAATGATTTTTTCCGATTGTCTTGGGGCCAGCTCACTGAATACCTTTAAAGATCGTTGATGACTTGACAAGATAAGGTCTCTGTGTTTATATTCCCCCTGTACACACAGCCAACCTTAAGCACCAAAGGAATGACTAGTGTTCTCCCTCTGGAAATTACAACAATGGTGATGTAAAACATATCGTCGTGCTCATGGAAATGAACAGTGATTGGAAAAAATTCCGTTTGACTTCAACAAATTGTAAAGTAGGCTAAGATACCATCCCGCTCTCTCAGATTTCCGGCCCTCATCCACCTCACTGTCCCTTCTACCTGTCTGTCCAATTTAGGGGACAAGGCTTTTAATCGCTCTGCCCCCCCCTCCTTTTTTTTGGGGTGGGGTGGGGGACTCAGTACCACCTGATTTCCAAAACACACTCGTAAACCTTTAAATCCAAACACAAGACACATATATTCCAAACTGCCTACACACTTCAACGCATCCTAAATCATTTGCCATTTCAATTGACATTTGATGTCTGTTATTTTTGTTATCGAGCTTGATTCCTTTTATCTATGTTTGTATTGTGATATTGTTTGGCTTGAAATATGCATTTATGTTAAAGGATTTTTTTTTCCAATTGAGAACTTCAGATACAAAGTCGCTATTATCAAAGGCTATTGTATAAATGTTGAATAAAAAAATCAAAATATACATAGAGCGGCAATTAATGCTAGTTCTCGTTACTGAGAATACAATGGCTCAGTATTATTTCTTATCCTTGGCATTAATTGTTTGACATATTGGCACAATTGTAATAATGGACCTCAAGAGGGCAGTCAATTCATGTTCATGTATTTCCGCTACCGAAGAAATTTCTCATTGGTTCACGGACAAAAATTATGGGTGATAATAGCATTAATAAGAAATGTTAGAATAGTTAAAAACTATTTTTTTCTTAGAAACCCTTGTGTACAGCATAGGCTTTAAGGTTACAACATGCAAAGAAAATGTCATTTGTTGACAGAAGAAAAAAAATCTTAGTGTAGTATGTAATACTCAGGGCCTATCAAAGAAACTTTTCAGTGACTCATGAATATACAGTATACTCAGCAAGCGCTTCATTAGCTATATATGTACACTGAATGAAATGACTTGCTAACACTTTCTTACAATTCATACAGGTACATGTATTCATAAATACTGTGGCATCTTAATTGGTAATACAGTTGCACCAAATGACTATTTGGCTGTAGAGTTGACTACTTGCAAATTGCTATGGATGGCTCTGATGAAAAATACAAATTGCATTATTGCAACGTTAAAAAAACAACTTGCCTTCAGTCAATGGTTCAAAACAAAATTCAGCCAAATTTAGGAAGTATATGTTGTTTACCTACCTAGTGAAAAAAAATCTATTATTCTGCAAATGAATTCAGTCCCCATGACGTGTTGTATATTTTTAAACATGCATGAGACCCAAACAAGGCAAATAGCGATAAAGACAGAATCATCACGACCACTTGTCTCCAAAGAGTAACGTGGAGATTGGTCTGGAACAAAGTGATTGTCCCCCGAGGTGATAGTCTGCGACAGCTCCACGGCTGGATCGGGATCTCGCTTGTTGCCGCGCGCACCCACGCAACGTGCACCCAAGATGATGAGAGACCAGCACTAGGAAGTACACGCACTTGTGAAAGCGGACCCATCGGTTAACTATCATCCTAGAACGATACGTATATTTTCCCATTTGTGTTGTAATTATTTTGTATTCATTTGCGCACAAGGGGAAAACCGGATGTATCCTTTGAAGAGCTCGGGGATCGGAACGACCCAAGCAAAGTGGCTCAATATCACCTTAATATGTGACTTGAATGGTTGCGGTATGCAATATTTTTAACATTTTGCGCATGGTTGGTTCCGGTTTTAATTCGGCTGTTGAATGAGCTCATCGATCGTGTGAACAGACATACAGCATAAAGTCAAATTGCGACCTGCCATGAACATTAAAGCTACAATGAAAAAGCAAGATATCTTACCTTTATTCGCTTGACTGCTCTGAGAGAGGGGGGGGAAATCAGTTAGTGGTGCCTCCGTGTAAAGACATCACTGGTTATCAAAAATAAAAATATATAATAATAATGAATCAAGTGCCATGTATTGGGGTGAAGTGGAGCTAAGACGAGCAAAATAATCCTCGTCAGGAGAAAAAAAAATGTGATGCCAGAAGAATAAATATCCTCTATAAAAACTTATCCATGCGCAAAAAAAAAAAAAAAAAAAAAAGCGGTTGTCCGCGTGGGCTGAAGGAAATAAGCACGCACACAACTTTGTTTATGAAAGGTAAACCGCTACAATTCCTCTTCAGCTGCCCAAGCTTCGTTTATCACCCCTAACACTGTGTCCCTATATCTGACGTTAATTTTAAGTCAGCATCGCTAGCGCCATAAACTTCCATCCAAAAATACACTTCTTGGTGAAAACTTGAAATTCATTTTACAATCTTGGTCAAAAAAAAGAGAAAAAAAGGGAAAAAAAACTCCCCAAAAGGAGGGATGCACAAATTGCATCGCTTGCCCGCCCCCTCCCTCCTCCAGCTAGATCAAATTGTGGCTCGGTGCAGCATCACTTGCCGGGGCCGGATAGACGCTTCGCCGTAGCGGTGCGCTAAACTGGAAATGTCTCGGTAGTATTGGATGAACTCTCCGTGCTTGCTCAGCTCGCTCCCTCACTCGCTCTCCCCGGCGCTGACATCACGGAGGGAGGGTGGAGCCAGCAGAAAACTGGAGCTGTGCACTGAGACGCTGAGAAGCTCACAGTGGCTTGTGAGTAGCACTTGGGGGTGCAAACTGGATGCCCGGCTCTACTGACCAAATCCATCTGAAAGGAAGAGTGCGGCTCTCTTCGTCTGAATTTTCGTGTTCATATTGGAGCACTATTAGATCATTGCTGTCTATGAATAAAGAGTAGCTTCAAACTCTTCTCCAATATGACTAAATGGTTTTCATTAGGATTGAGAAGGGATGGTGGATGGGCTTGTTCCCATTTTCCATATTGAACATTTGATCAGTTAAGGTTATACCTGAAGCTAGTGACGCTTCATTTAGGTCACATAGAGCACATTATACCGACGTTAAAATGTTTTAATAAAATACAGAAACATTTTTACTGTTGATTACCTCACCACATTGTGTTAAGATGCCTTCTGTCAGCATAATAATAACAATTGAGATAGTTGGCATGAGTGATTGATAGTCATTGTGACATGCAAGCCACTTAACTCTGAATAATCCTTAAATGAATGAATTAAAAAAAAACGTTTTCAGTTTAATGGAGTGAACATAATCAAAGAACAACGCTTTCAATGATGTCACGAACGGGGCTCGAGAGCGGACCCAAATGCACGACTCCAGAGACAAGCATGCAGTACAGAGGAAACCTTTATTCGGTCCAAGGACGGGGATCAGGCAGACAGTCCAAACAAGCAGAGATAATAGTAACGGCAGGCTTATGAGGGTGGTCAGGGGACAGGCGTGGGTCGGTGCACGGAGAGCAGAAGTCAGGCAAACAGGAGTGCGGGAACGAGGCATCAAAGGCAACGATCTGGCGGAGGACTAGTCGTCCCCGGGTCCTATATGGTCTGAGAGTCATTAATGTTCATGAGGCGCAGGTGTGTGTCTACTGATTGGCTGGCCACGCCCAGCCAGGGCTGGAAGCCAGGAGCATGACAAATGAAGTCAAAGAAATTTACTCATCAACAAATGTTTTATTTTAAGCATTAAGCAACTGTCGGTATATCTGTTCTTTGGGGTTGGTCAACAAAATATATAATTAATTTAACTATTACTAGGATTATGTCCAATTTATTTTACTTGGGTTGAATAAACTTGGAATTATTCAGATTTCAAACAAAAATCAAGTTGGATTCTATTCTAGTAATATTATTAAACTAGACACATTTGAAGCAAACAATTTTTAAGGTTAGACGTATATACACACACACAAACATATCACTAAACAACACGGTCACAGACACACACGCTTCCTTATAAGTCCAAGACAATCATACGTGACGTCATTCGGGATACAACTTTTTGACATATGTTGCATGAGTGGATACTGATAATCTAGTGTGTAAAAAGAAAATTTGTGGAAGACTTGCAGTGGGAGAAGAAATGTTCATTGGTAGTTTACAAGGTGAGTGTGGGCATGCTAACTTTCTCACGAGCACTCCAGATGAGTTGACAGATCACACTTATTTAATGTTTCAGTTTTTAAAACAAAAAAGGACTGAGTGAACACTTATTCCATTCACTCAGTGTTGCTTTAAAAATGGCTCACTTTTAGAAAGCCCAGCATGGGCAGTTTCCTTATTAATTTAAGACTAACTCCAGTTCATGTCTGTTTTATCCGGTCAAGCGTGAGCCATTTGGGGTTTTTCTTACAATCATCACAACATCCTGTCACAGAGATGTTTGTGTGATAAAAGTATACATGTCTAAAACCAAAGGTGATCTTTTGGGCCATTTTTGGTTTGTCAAATTTTTGCATCACTTGTTAATTTGGACTGATACTGCATACTACCCTGTCTGTGACTCATGTACAGCATGTGGTGTCCATGTATGCAACAAAGCTGTGCATAATAGCATGTCATGTGTCCTATCTGAAAGAAGCTTATGTAGCAGCAGTGAATCATATTGCAGCATATTCACTTTTAACTCAAATGGAATTCATAATAATCGAAACGGCAGCCTCTCTTGACAACTGGAGATAGTTCGGAGGCAGATTGCACTGTGGAAAATTACAGTAGAGAAAAAGGCAAATTTCAACCATTAAAACATGCACTCACACAAGTGCCACCAGATACATTTTTTAATAGCACAAGCTGAAAAAATTATTGCAAATGTGACCAATTTGGTGGTTGTCTCAAGCCCTGGGAAGGCTCTTCCCCACAATCATCTGAACAGTGTTTACTGCCCTTTGTAGTGCCTTCCTCTGTGCAACTGAGTAGCTGCTGTGTAACAACCGTGATGGCGGTGTTGAGGATGCTCTCCATCAGTAGAAGCCCCTCAAGACACAGCTACCCCATCTGGGATGTTTCAGCTTCAGCAGGAAGTAGAGATATTGGTGTTCCTTCTTAAGTAGAAAAGAGATCTTTTGGTTAAAGGTGAGGTCCTTGGAAGTCCATTTCCATTTCTGCTCCTCCATTGTACAGGCGTGGTGGAAGGTATGTTCGTCCTGAAATCCAACACCTTCTCCTTGGTCATCTTTACACTGATCCAAAGATTGTTATCTTTAGACCAGTCTACAAGAAGTAGTACCTCCTCTCTGTTTTCAAATTGATTGACATGGGCAGTCTAAGACCTTCCACCTTTTTCCATATTAAGTCCTTTTTATGTGTTTGCAGTGTGTTTTGGGTCATTGACTTATTGCATGATGAATCTTCTCCCAATTAGTTTGGATTATTTTTTTCTGAAAATTGCCAGACAAAATTGTTTTATAGACTTCAGAATTCTTTATGCCAGTACCAACCTGAGTTAGGTAATAAATAAAGACAAGTGAGCCCTTTCTAGAAGCAGCCATGCAAGGCAAAGCCATGACAGTACCTCCACCATGCTTCATAGATGAGGTTCCATGTTTTGGACCACAAGAAGATAATTTTTTCCTCTCTTCTTTGGACTTTCCATCACTTTGTTCCCAAACTTCTGTGGCTTCTCGCTGTACTTCTTTTCAGAATCCAATCTGTCCTAGTGAGTCTTTTAACTGAGTGGTTTTCATTTTGTGGTATGACCTGTATATTTCTTATCTCCAAATCTTCTTTGAACTGAGGATTAAGATCTCTTCACCCGTGGCTGTGGAGTATGGCAATGATGTCACTGAGTGATCTCTTTGAGTGTTTCTTAATAGCTCTCTATGTTTCAGTTGTCAACTGCTGACAATACCCTTGGCTGAGTTTTTCAATGTCTGTTTCTCTATAGTAGATCAGTAGCTTTTTTTCATCATAAGCTCATTCCAAATTCTTGTATTGGCTATGCCCAATGTTTGTGCAACAGTTCTGATCAATTTTCCGACTTCTCTCAGCTTCATAATGGCTTGGTTTTCTCCCAAAGACAGCTCTCTGGTCTTCATGTTTGCTTCACAGCAAATGCAATTTTCACATGTGAAACCCAAAGCCAAAAACAAGCACTATCTAATGTTTAAGCAATCAATCTAAAAGGCAACTCCTGAGCAACTAGAAAGACCCGTCAGTCATGTTTGGATAATTTTGCTAACTTGAAAAGCGGATGGCTTCAATCAAAAGTTGCTCTCTTCTGAGTTGCTTAACATATCCATCCATCCATCCATCCATCCATCCATCCATCCATCCATCCATTTTCTTCAAGGGTTACGTGAGTGCTGGAGTGTATCCCATCTGTCATCAGGCAGGAGGCGGGGTACACCTTGAAATGGTTGTCAATCATTCGCAAGGCACATGGAGACAGACCACGGTTGCACTCACAATCATACCTACGGACAATTTAGTCTCCAATTACTGTAATGCATGCTTTTGTGAAGTCGGAAGAAACCGGAGTGCCCGGACAAAACCCATGCAGGCACGGGGAGAACATGCAAACTCCACACAGGTGGGGACGGGATTGAACCCTGGAACTCACAACCGTGAGGCCAATGCTTTACAGCTGCGCCACCATTCCGCCCTTGCTCAACACATTTAGATGTAAATACCATGAAATAACAGATGGAATTCTTAAATTTTGTCTCATATCTGAACCCCAAATGTCTTCCGAATACAACAAATACAAAATACTGAATACAAAACAAAATTGCTGCATTTATATGTTTGTTCACGGTGTAGGATGTCGTGATATAAGAAATTAAAATTTCTTCGGTATCATCTCGGTATAAAATGAAACAAATTTTATAAATAATGAGGCATGGCACTTAAAATTTAGTTTTGGGCCAGCTATTCTGAGCCACGCCACTTAGTCAGGATACAGCTGTCCATTTCCTCATTTGAGTGTAAATGCACCCAACTTGACGCGTAACCCATGTGACCATGTTGGGTACCTGACAAAAAATACACTGACAGGCTTCATGAAAACTGCATCCTGGGCTGCAATGACCACCATCAGGAAGCTCCATTAGTCAGCCCTCCGCAGGTCACCGACACTAACAGTCGAAGAGATGATCCGCCAAAAAATTTAAGTATTTTGTAATAGGAACACTCCTTAGTGGTGTACTAGTGAGTGCTCATCTAAATTTGTGGTTGAAAGACCATCATATGGAGAGGGAATAACTACTCGGTCTCTTCATTACAAAATATCCACCAATACGTTCTATTTGTCACAAACATGAAATCATAGATCCACTCAATATAGTAAAATATTACAGAGGTTAACTCTGTCTCTAACGGTAGGAAAGTAACTCATATTTTTTTTTCATTATCATTTCATTAGTTGTTACTTGGATGTTTCAAAACCTGCTTGGCTTTTAAGGGTGTTCCCCCAAATCTGACTTGACTTGAATATTTGGACACAACCAATGTTTCGGTTCTTCTGTTTTTACCCCTCTTCCCTTGTACCATGAACATTCCTGCAATATCATGAGTCTTGGGGCAATACTGAATCACCGGTGCGCTGGCATCTATCACAGATGACTCTGTATGAGAGGCGAGCTACCTGAAGTGGTCACCAGCCCATCGCAGGGACATGTAGACATACAGTCATTTACAGCTTCACTGTGGGGGGAAATTAGAGTCTTCAATGAAACTACCATGAATGTTTCGAGAATGTGGGAAGAAACCGCTGCACCCAGAAAAATCCCACACAGGCAGAGGTAGAACATGCAAACTCCACAAAAGTGAAGCCAGATTTGAAGCCCGACCTCAGAATTGAGAACCGTGATACCCATACACACAAACACACACAGAGTGGGTAAGAGTGAAACCATCTCAGAAGAAAGATATACAAAGTAATTCATCAATTGAGGAAATAAACTACAAAATGTGAATCTGACAATTTCCAGCAGACTGACAGGCTGACTGAAACTTAACTACAGTCAACAGATAAAATGTCTGAGATAATTTTTTCTTAACTTTTAAGTCTTCATATCAAACAGGGGATTCAGTTCGTCAATGAGTCATTGTCTTTCTCTTATCTCTTCTTTACACTGTCAAGATGATGTTCGGTACTAGCATTCTTTGAACATTTTAGACCAAAATGATTGCTGCCCGCATTTTAGTAATATTGATCATACCTCTAAACACTGGGTTCTTCTGTACATACCTAAAATAATAACATGGCCATGCAGCACTTCATTTTTCATGATTCCATAATCGAGCTGGTTATCCACACAAGGGTCAAAGGAGAGCCGGAGTCTATCCTAGCTAGCTTCGGGCAAAAGGTGGACTATACCCTGAACTGGTTGCCAGTCAGTTGCAGGGCAGATACCAACACCATCACTGAATGGAATCCCCACGCTGGCCGCACCAAAGTCCTGAATGTGTACTAGCATGCCATCAGTGGCTCCTGTTTTTTCAACGTTATATATTATATTTTCCCCATGAATTAAAAAAAAAAAAGTTTTTTCACGTCAGTCAAAAAACAGTGGCACATACTGTATATTTCCCGTAAAAAGCATTCCATTTGAAGAGATAGAGAAATCCCAACAAAATGTCTGCCCTTTTGCAGTCGTCTGTTTCCACAGCAACTTTCAATAACCATTTATGAGTTGTACCCCAAAGAGACTCTCTCTCTATTGCCTCATTTCTTTCAGTTTTCTTCACAGTTTCTTCAAGATCTCTAGAGGTAAAAAGATTTGAGAAAGATGGAGTGGACAGAGCAAGGACAATTCAGTATTTACCTTTAGCTTCTTCACGGCAGAGGTAGAATTTCAGAGAAATGGTGCAGGGACCCAAGATAGACAAGGACTGCATGAGATAATAGTTGAACTTTTCCCACAGTGAGTGAATATTCAATGTGTGCGGCCCTAGTTTCATTCGAAGCAGTAGATCAGGAAGGAAGAAAAGGCTTTAGGCTTCCCATCTGTCATGTCAGTGTTGAAACAGTTGACAACAGAGACGAATCATGCTGCAAGGGCACCAATGTCTTATTACTGTTGAGAAGTTTAAGAGTCATCAACAAAAATCAGAAACTGTGACAAAAGGGACATTGTACTGCTTAACAAATAATAAAATGTATTTAAAATAGCATGTGGATAAGATAATTATGTGACTAGTTTAAGTGTAATATTTTTCCATTGAATTCATCTAAAATAAGTGTCACTTCATATCTCAGACTTTAATGTGTTTACAATACTCATGGCAAATTTGATTTGTATTTGATACATAAACATGCCCTTTTGTTTGGCCTCAATTAATCAACATCAGAATGGCAAGAAGTGTACTTCCATTAAAACTACAGCTAATAATTTCCTGTCACATCAACATGAAGCACGCTTAAAGCAAAAGGAGCAGAAATCCTCACGAGGCCAAGAAATCTCAAGACTAATGAAGGGTCCAGCTATGAGTGGCATATATTTGCAAAATACCAATTAGAGTAAAACCAGACCTCACCTAATATCCACTGGCAAAATAATGTGAGCTTGCACGAGAGATACATGATGTTGTTACATGACAGCTAATTAATTCCTTGTTAATGTCTTGCAGTAAACTACCAGCTGCATGATAAAACATATGCATTGCAGATTTTGTTGACTTCTCTGTGGTTTTATCATGCCATGTATGGCCTTTGCCACTGCTATATTGTTAATTGTTTTCAGAACAGAATATTGTCATTGGGTATTATTATGTGACACTTGTTTGATAACATTATCTTGAGATGAATATTGAACTGAACAATCAATATGCACATTTTAATTATTCACTCTATATACAATGGCGTCTATGCACAGAGCAGCTTGGGGTAAAGTGTCATGGTAACCTCGGGTTACCAGGAAAACGTCTAGTGACTCTCCAGAAATGTTATGCTAAAATGGCCTTCTTTGATGGATGCTGGGTGGCAACCACCATGTTGTAGATGTGGGGGGTGGGGGTGGAGGGGTTTATGGTAGGGTTTGAGTTTTTTAGCCACCACACCCTTAACCCTATGATAAGGGGAGAGTGAACTTTTCTGCTACTTATTGTAACTGACAGTAGGATCTACTGTATGTGAGTGACTGGCACCCAGGGTGGCTAAAAAATTCAAGGGAGTGGCTCTGGCCACCTATGGTCAACCCCTGATGGTGCCCCTTGTGACAATATGGGAGATGTCTGAACTCAAAATTGAGTCAACCCTGGAAACAGCAGCACAAATTAGTGTCAACATAAGCTAATAAAGACACAGTATTTTGTTTAGAATGTATTATTTAGTATTTCGTTAGCATTTCGTTATCAGGACTCCCTCTGCGGCACTGTGGGGCAGCTGGAAAGCATTGGGCTCACGGGTCTGAGGACCTGGGTTAAATCCCAGCCCTCCCTGTATGGAGTTTGCATTCTCTCCCCATGCCTGCTTGGGTTTTCTCCGGGCACTCTGGTTTATTCCCACATCCCAAAAACACGCGACATTAATTGGACACTCTCAATTGCTCCTAGGTGGGATTGTAAGTTTGGCTGTTTGTTTCTATGTGCCCTGCAATTGGCTGGCAACCAGTTCAGGGCATCCCCTGCCTCCTGCCCGTTGACAGCTGGGATAAGCTCCAGCACTCCCGTGACCCTTGTGAGGATAAGCAGCTAAGAAAATGGAAAACGAAACGAACAGAAAAAAAACCGCACTAACTACCCCTGGTTTACCAGACCAATACTCTAACCAGTGAGCTATGGGGCCTCTCAACCAGACAGTAATACAGTGGTAAAATGAATTTGGGAAGAAGAAAACACCCATCTCTGCCTTAATCTTGAACATCTGATTTGATTTTTAAGAAACCACTGTGTGTGTTTCTTTTGGCTTGTCCCTTTCGGGGTCACCACAGTGTGTCGTCTCAGATGAACGCATATATATGTTTGGCACAATTTTTAGACCGGATGCCCTTCCTGAAGGAACCCTTCTCAGGGAGTGGAGGCCCCATTGGGATGTGAACCCACAACCCCAGGTTTACCAAAGAAGCGCTCTCACCACTGAGCTACGGGGCCTCTTTTAAGAAACCACTGTACTTGCGAAAAAATAACCAATCAGGGACAGAAAACATAATATCCTTTCAGTGTCAATGATTTCCCAGCCACTAGCACACTGCAGGCTGCAGTGATGTACTATTTTGGAGCGTTGTTGAAACTCTATTTAAATATCCACCACTAGATTAAAAAAAAAAATGCACATGCCTCACTGACTAACAAGTGGCCAGACCAACTGTCAACAGGCAGGAGGTGGGGTATACCCCGAACTGGTTGCCAGCCAATTGCAGGGCACATAGAGACAAACAGCCACACTCACAATCACACCTAGGGGCAATTTAGAGTGTCCAATTAATGTCACGTTTTTTTTTTGGGGGGGGGGTGTGTGAGAGGAAACCCATGCAGGAACGGGGATAACATACAAACGGGATTGAACCCGGACCTCAGAACTGGGAGGCCAATGCTTTACCCGCTGGTCCACCGTGCCACCTCTGCTCAACATAAGTTCATCAATTCTTTTTTTTTATGTTTAATTGATTGTACAGTATCTTAGAACAAATACAACTCTGAGCTGATAACATTTAGTGTTAGAGTAATACTCTGACAAAAAAAAAACATGCTACGAACATAGCAGCTGTGGCTAAAGTAAGTTATGGTGTCTCTGACAATCACACATATTCACCTTCATAATCGAATGCCATCATGAATGGCCACGCTTGAGAATCATGCTTTTGCATGTCAGTGAGTACTGTGGCTTGTGTCAGAGACTCAGAGGGTTGGCAGGCGGGATGGTTTTAGTGACGCTACATTCAAATCTATCATGCTAGTGGCTTTAAAAATACAAACAACCCCTTTAAGTAGATGTAAACACTGATATCAGCTATGGGTCTCTTAGAAATACAGTGGACCTCATATATTGTGGTTTGGCACCCGATTGGCAGAATTTTTTCTTTTTTTTTTCTTTTTGGTATCCATCCATCCACTCTCTGATCTGCTTATTCTGAAAAGGTTTGCGGGTGTGCTGGCACCTTTCTCAGCTTACTTTGGGAAGAGGTGGGGTACATCCTCAACTGGCCCTCAGCCTATTGCAAGGCACAAATAAACAAATCAACATTCAAAGTCATATTCACAAATACGAACAATTTATAGTTTAAAATCAATCTACCATGCATGTTTTTGGAGTGACAGAGTATACCAGCATATCAGGAGAAAGCCCACTCCAGCACAAACTCTACAATAGTAGGCCGGATTTAAACCGAGGACCTCAGAACTGTAAGGCGAACGAGGTAGCCAATCATACGCCGTGTCAACTTTTTTTTTCATATTCTTTTTTTTCATCGGGGAGAACCAACCGGGAAAACATTATCCAATCATATATACATTTTCTGAGTCTGTTATCCTCACAAGGGTCACAGGAGTGCTGGAGCCTATTCCCCTATCTTTGGGCAGGAAGCGGGGTAGATCATGAACTCGTTGTGAGCAAATATCCCCTCTCATTAAAAACAAAATAATCATAATTTTAAAAAATGGTTTAGATGATTTTTGCTCTTTGTGGTCCACCCTAGTTTCTATCCCTCATTATAGTGGGGATTCCCAGTATACCTATCCCCATGTACAAAGAGATATATTTAGTCACGGGAAGGGCATGTAGACTTGCAATGTAAATCCAAGTGAGAGATTCCCTGAGGAACCAACTCATGACTGATTAAGCAATTCATTCAGAGGGATAGGATTAACCAGAGTTTATGACAAAAAAGCTTTCATTTCTAAGGCAGACATTAAGTTATAAAGGTTTTCTCCATTTCAAGAGGTAACAACTGTTAAAAAGCATTTGTTGTATGATGGGGGCAATATACTGTACATGCTGTGGTGATGATTCGTTCCATCTGTCTACTATGAAACAGCTAGGGGCAACATTTTTAAATGAGATTGCTGGCTTAGTAGTGCACATTACATTTAGTTGGTGTATTTTTTTTATCTGTCTGATAATTCACTGTACTTCTCATATAAATGCTGAAAAAAAGAATTTAAGGTACAGAGCACAATGAACTGGAGCAGTATTGTTGGCAGAGTCCTGATTAATAAAGACACACTGTACTCATTTAACACAGTACCAGCATTTGACAACACATTTGCCTTTGCATGATGAAGGTCACAGAATTGATTTTCAATGAAAATTTTATGTGGAGTAAATTTCAATCTTAATGACTTGTTTTTGTGGGGTCAGGAACAAGCCTTGTCCTGATGACAACAAAAGCTAGTTGAAAATAAATTGCATAGATGTGAGGTAAAGTTGAGATGATGCATCTTCAATCAATCAATACACTGAATCATCAGGTTCTGTTCCTTATTTTGTTGGTTTTTACAACAAACTTTGAAATCTATAACCATCATAAAAGAAGACACGATGAACGCTATAGATCAGTAAACTATTTTGGGATGGAGACAGGAGAGAAAAGGAATTGTGTTTTCGATAATCACCAAGGAGTTATTATTTGGCAATCGTCCTTCCCAGAAGGCCCAATGGTTGATGTTCTTGTCACGTCGTCTTGCGTTCCCCCTGCCTTGAATGGGCTGTGTACACAACCATTGTTTGATGAGTAAAATTGAAGGCAAGTCTTGTAAACTGCCGATGCCCCCTTGCCAAAGACATGGCACTGGAAAGACAATGTGCGCACACATCTCCTTTGCACTCTTGAGAATTTAAGCTCCTTATCTTGCTGCTTTAGAAAGGAAGCAGACCGTATTGTGCTGGAACGAATGCTACGAAGCCTGAACATTTGCGGTTGAAGAAAAGGGGTGAAAAAACTTTACACCATTTATTCTGTGACAGTAGCATATTGGGATTGCAGTTTATCTTTAAATAACAATAATTATAGCAGTTTTAAATTGACACTGGCTACAACATATTTGCAACTTCCTCGGTCCTCACTCCTCTGTTTACATGAGCTACCCGACCAGAAATTCCATTGAGTGTAGTAGTGTTGTTGGCCATCACATTGAGTAGTTGTTAGCAGTGTTCATCCATTCATCCATCCATTTTCTTAGCTTTCTTAGCTCACAAGGGTCACGGGGAGTGCTGGAGCCTATCCCAGTTGTCAACGGGCAGGAGGCATTGTACAACCTGATCTGGTTACCAGCCACCAGGGCACATGGAGACAGACAACCATTTGCACTCACAATCACACTTAGGGGCAATTTAGAATGTGCAATTAATGTCGGATGCTTTTGGGATGTGGGAGGAAACCGGAGTGCTCGGAGAAAACCCACGCAGGCACGGGAGAACATGCAAACTCCACACACTCCATCGCTTTCCAGCTGCGTCACCATGCCACCCAAAGCGGCATTTGCGCATAAAAATATATGAATCAGATTATTGATTAGAATCAATAATGAATGCATAGACATATGAGGATGCAGGCACACTCTGACTGCACCTCCTGTTCATAGGGTGAGAACGTCAGGCTGTACAGAACCAGATGAAACAGGGGTACAGACATATACAGTGAAGAAAATAATTATTTGAACACCCTGCTATATTGCAAATTCTCCCACTTAGAAATCATGGAGGGGTCTGAAATTTTCACACTCAATATATGATTTTTTTAACGATTTATTTGTGTGATACAGCTGAAAATACGTATTTGAACACCTGAGAAAACCAATGTTAATATTTGGTACTGTCACCTTTGCAAATACAGAGGTCAAACGTTTCCTGCAGTTGTTAACCACCACTGAATGAGGGATTTTGACCCAATCCTCCCCACAGATCATCTCTAGATCAGACAGGTTTCTGGGCTGTCCCTGAGAAACATGGAGTTTACCTCCCTCCAAAGATTTTCTATTGGGTTTAGGTCTGGAGACTGGCTAGGCTATGCCATAACCTTCTTACGGAGCCACTCCTTGGTTTTCCTGGCTATGTGTTTCGGATCATGTTGAAAGACCCAGCCACGACCCATCTTCAATGGTCTGACTGAGGGAAAGAGGTTGTTCCCCCAAATCTCACAATACATGGCCGCGATCATCCTCTTCTTAATACAGTGCAGTCGTCCTCTCCCACGTGCAGAAAAACGCACCCAAAGCATGATGCTACTACCCCCATGCTTCACAGTAGGGATGTTGTTATTGGAATGGAATTCATCATTCGTCTTCCTCCAAACACGGTGAGGGGAATTATGACCAAAAAGTTGCATTTTGGTCTCATCTGACCACAAAAGTTCTCCCATGACTCCTCTGTATCATCCAAATGGTCTTTGGCAAACTTAGGACACGTCTTGACATGTGCTGCTTTAAGCAGGGATCCTTCCGTGTCATGCATGATTTCAAACCATGATATCTTTGTGTATTACCAACAGTCACCTTGGAAACGGTGGTCCCAGCTCTTTTCTCTTTCCAAGTTCTGTCGTGTAGTCCTGGACTGATTCCTCACATTTCTAAGGATTATTGAGGCCCCACGAAGTGATATCTTGCATGGGGCTCCACTCCAATTGAGATTGATATTCATGTTTCGCTTCTTCCATATTATAATGATTGTTCCAACAGTGGACCTTTTTTCACCAAGCTGTTTGGCAATTACTCTGTAGCCCTTTTCAGTCGTGTGGAGTTGTACAATTTTGTCTCTGGTGTCTTTGAACAGCTATTTGGTCTTGGCCATGTGACAAGTTTGAGTCTTACTAATTGTATGGGGTGAACCGGTGTCTTTTTACAGCTAATAACCTCACACAGGTGCATCTGATTCAGAATAATACATGGAGTGGAGGTGGACTTTTTTAAAGGCGGACTAACAGGTCTTTGAGAGTCAAAATTCTAGCTGATGACAGGTGTTCAAATACTTATTTGCAGCTGTATCACACAAATAAATCGTTAAAAAATCAGACAATGTGATTTCTGGATTTTTCTATTTAGATCATCTCCCTCACAGTGGACATGCACCGACAATGAAAATTTCAGACCCCTTCATGATTTCTAAATGGGAGAACTTGCAATATAGCAGGGAGTTCAAATACTTATTTTCTTCATTGTACTGGAGGCACTTAAATGAAATGAAGGTAAAAGTCATTAGAAGTGTTCTTTTCATTGTTATATTTGCCAATCAACCTACTAGTAAATTCCTGGTCTGAGTGATTATGACCAAAGTAATTATTTTTTATTTCACAAATTACCGTATTTTCAATACAATACATTGTGCATATTGGATAAAAGATGTCTGACATATTGCCAAATGCTGATCCTGCATTATGTATTTGTGTGTATGCATGGTCTGAGGTTATAAATCTGTTACCAGAGTATGAAGAAAAATAAGTATAAACACGTGGATGAATCACAGAAGTATGCATCAAACGTTCATGTACATGATTTCAGTGCAAATCTGGGCATCCACACAGTTACTAAATAAGGTCCCATGTGTCTGTGTTAAACGTGGAAAAACATATATTTTATAATATTTAAATCATTTCCTAGGGTAGGTAAGATTAAAGATGATCCAAATTTATTTTAAACTGATGAGATTGAGATGATATCAGAGATTGCGACTAATTTTACCTTTTACAAACTTCAATTGATGGATTATTCCTCTGATGAAACCATAAACGATGAAAAAGTAATTTTCCGCTTCTCAAATTTTTTTCTTATTATGGGATAGTTTCCCCACTTTGTTTAAGATCCTTAAACAAATGCAAACATCAGAGAAAAATAGGCCAAATAAAAATAAAATGTAGTTTTTAACTTTATTGTGTGACTTTATTTATAAGGAAAAGTATTCAAAGCTACCTGATCCGGAGTGAAAAAATAATTGCCCGCCTCAACCGAAAAATGGTTAAGCCACCCTCAGGATCAACAATGGAAGTCAAGCCTTTTCTACAAGTGGTAATGAGTTTTTCAAATTTCTGTGGATACATTTTGGCCCAGTCTTCGTTGATGAATTGTTTTAATTGAGCAACAATGGCTTTAGCTGGTTTTAGAGCATCAACAAAATTTCAAGGTTACGCCACAGCATTCCAATCAGATTCAACTCCAGATTTTCTCAAACTTGACCACTCCATGGCCTTCATCTTGTTTTGTAAGCCATTCCAAATTTCACCTCTTGGTGTTTTTGGGATCGTTTTCCTGCTGCAGAAGCCAAATGCGCTCACAAACGGATGACGGTACATTCTCCTTCAGAATTTTCTGGTACAAAATTAATGGTTCTACTAATCAAAGCAAGTTGTTCACATCCTGAATGAACTAAGCAGCCCCAAACCATCACACTACCACAAGCATGTTTGATTGTTGGTACGATTTATTTTTCTGAAATGCCCTATTTCATTTACGCCAGATGAGACACACACCTTCCCAAAAGTTAAGCTTTCATCATTTAGTATGTAGCAATTAACAATACAATGTATTTTTGTAAAAGTAAGACAAGCCTTTATGTTCTTTTTAGTCATCATTAGTCTTGTCCTCGGAGCTCTGCCACGGATGCCATTATTGCTCAGTCCCTTCCATATCCCTTCCTGAGTCATGATCACTGAACTTAAAGGTAAAGGTAGGCCTCCATTTCTTTAGATACTGTCCTGGGGTTCCTTGGTGACATTAGATGGGTTGACACTGTACTCTTTGGATCATTTTTTTAGGTCAACTATTTCTGTGAAGATCACTTCTTCATTTCTTTTACCACTGTTTCATGTTTTCTTCATATGTGGATAGTGGTTCACTGGAATCCCCAAGCTTTAGAACTGGCTTTGTACCACTTTTCCTAATAATAAATACCAGTTACTTTATTTTTATCTGTTCTTCAGTGGAGTCACTGATGGTGTAGTGGTACACAAGCTCGACTGTGGTGCACAGCATCAGATCAATTCTCGTTCAGTGATAGTGTTGATATTTTCCCTGTGGCAGACTGGTGACCAGTTCAATGTGTAGTCGCCCTTTCACCCGAAGCTATCTGGCATAGGCTCTGGCTCTGTCATGACCCTTGTGAAGATAAGTGCCTTGGAAAATGAATGGATGGATAGATGGATCGGTTATTGAGTTTCTTTGGATTATGGAATTTTGTTGCATCTTTATGATATTTTTTGTTCTCATTAAGCGATTTATTTTTTTACAAGACTGGAGGTAATAAGGATGGGTTTGGTCAGTGATAATCCATCCATCCATTTTCTGAGCTGCTAATCCTCACGAGGGTCACGGGAGTGCTGGAGCCTAACCCAGCTGTCATCGGGCAGGTGGCGGGTTACACCCCGAACTGGTTGCTAGCCAATCGCAGGGCACATGGAGACAGACAACACACTCACAATCACACCTAGGGGCAATTTAGAGTGTCCAATTACTGTTGCATCTTTTTGGGATGTGGGAGGAACTGGAGTGCCCGGAGGAAACCCACGCAGGCATGGGGAGAACATGCAAACTCCACATAGGGAGGGCTGGGATTGAACCCGGGTCCTCAGAACTGTGATGCTAACGCTTTCGACCTGAGACATCGTGCCACCCACGGTAATATATACATATAAATTATAATTGATTTTACAGGCTATATGACCCTGGTAACCATGGTACCAGATGTCAGAGGCAAGTAGTAAGAAGTTTTATAAACAATAGCAAATTTGTACAGTATATGCTGTTGTTGTCTGTATGCAACGAAACACAAGTGTGGCTTCTTCCCACATCGCCAGATGCCATGGATAAACACAATTCATATTCATCAATCTACAGCAGATATGTGTATTGTTACAAGCTGCTCTGTTGGGTTATATATTTTCACATTGATGAAAAAATGTCAAGCTGTTTTTCAAAGTTCAGTTATTTTCAGTCATGTTTAAATCATTTTTCATGGCATGATGAACCGAATTAAAAGCAGACATCGTAACCACCAAAAACACAATTTAACAGTTGGAGACAACGCAAACAGGTTTAGAGTTTAACTACCTCACCATCAGCAAGCGACTGTCACAGTGGATCAAAGTGTTTCTTCCCACAGAGCTGTGTGTGTTAGTCCATCAGTTATATTAGCCATCTAAGTAGGGCTCAATGAAGTGCAGTCATGGTGAGGGGAATCTTGTCTGTCCTCAGTGTGTGTACCCACAGAAGGAAAATGTTCACTATTGATTTCATGTCTTTCGAGACCACACAGACTTCAGATGAATTGGATAGTAAGTTTCTGAGCTCTTTTTTGGTGACACACCCAAGCAGGACAAGAAGCAGCTTTGAAAGTGCAAGTTAAATATCAAGCAGTTTTTTTTTGTGTGTAAAGTTAGAAATCCCAAGCGCTGTCTGGTTGTTTGAGAATTGACTTGTGTCAAATTAGAAAGCCAGCAGTGCTATGCAATTTAACCGGTGTCCACTTTTTAGGACATTAAGACCAATCATATAGTTCAATAAAGAGGTGAAATGAATAAATGAGACTCCATAAATCAAGTGACAAGTTTGCAATCCAACGCTATGTGCAAGAGGTCCAGGATTAACTGCAGGATAAAAGGATTACACTGTTACTGTAAAACTGAAAGTACACCGATGATGTTGTTTGTTTCAACATAGATATGCATTGTTACATACTTGGCAATTAAAGCTGATTCTGATCCTGATTCTGACAAACTACATTGTGGATGCTGGTAAATGTATAGCTAAGAAGTTGAAGTCTTGCTAAGTTTTATAACCTCATAAAGTAGCATTGTTTAAAATATTGTGCTGGATATTACCTTGATTTTCATTATCTAGTTTAAAAATGAACACTGTCATTCCAGTTCCATCCATTTCCTTTCTAGCATATCGTGTTCAGCGTCCTTGCGACCTGGTGCCCACACCAACTGACTTTCGGTCCAAAAACAATTCTCCAATAGACAGGGACTCAGTGCGTGTTTCAGAGAAAAGGCAACATTTGAGATATTCCAATCCCACAAATAAAATTGTTGACAAACTTCAGCAATGTACAAAGCTATTCTTACTTCTTCCCTTGAGAACAAATAGATGCAAGAAACAGATGGCTTTCCTTGTGCTTTTGTCATGGGATTGTTTACTTTATCATCAATAAACAATTCCTACAGACAATTCCTTCTATGGTCACCCACTGTGGATGATTCTCTTTGGGGTGTATCAAAATACTTCAGAAAAAGAAAATATATTTCAAAGATTAGAATGGACTGAATAGTAACTTGAACAAATCTTTCCATTCTGAAGCACAATAAATACATTTTAGTCAGAAAAAAAAACCCTCACTATAACGCCGTTTATTAATAAGCTCTTGAATTCCTTGTCTCTGCTTTGAGGAAACAGTACAATCCTTTTCAATATTTTTTGAGAGAGAAACAATTATTTTTCAAGCGCTTCTCTTTTTTGTTTATTAAGGATGTGGATTTGGCTTGTAACCACGTTTTATGTTTCCGTGCCACAAGATTTACATAAAAAGCCTAGAGTCTGGAAAGTTTTGAAGGGATTCTGGCAAAAAAAAAAAAAAGGAAGACTGAGGATGAGCGACAAACTAAAAGCCTCGAAGACCGACGGATGGGGGGGTGAGGGTGGGGATGGTGTTCACAGACGTGGGGGTGGGTGGTGCTGAGGGCAAAGGGAGAGGCACTGGTGGGGATTGGAAGTGGAGGGGTGTATGCAGCGTAGCTGAGCCTGAGCTTGGCTGTGTACGAGAGTGGCAAATCCGACTTGGTTGGTAAACAGAGGCTCCAGGGACACTTCTTTTGCATGCAGGCTGTGATGGAAGCCCTCTGTGATCCTAATAGAGTAAGCTCATAGAAATCACCATAGAAAATGCCAATAAGACAGCACTAACAAACACCAAGCAATACACAACACGCAGACATAGACAAGCACACAAAATTTAATGTATTTGTGAGCCCTCCGGCTTTCTTGCACTTTTATGCCTTCTGGAGCTCCAACTTGTTCTCAGCTCCGAAGCGTCAGGGCATCATCTTGCTTTTAATTCAACCCCAATAAGTTTAGCTTCGCGAATTCAAAAGGAAGCATAGCACTCTCCAATAGTACGTAGCAGACAAACTCATTTTATGGTCGTGATTCAAGAAATTCCCAGTCTGCTCCCTATTTTCATGCCCTTAGACACTCGGATCAAACACTGACTTTGAATTGGATGCTGACTTTGTGAAGTCACAGTTATTATTTTGTTTGGTTGTTTCTTTCTTTTGGTTGTTTTGGAGAGGAGGAGAGTGCAAATTATGCCCGAGTGGGTTTTAATTCCTGTTCAACCTTGTATTCAGAGTTGATTTCAAGTGGATGTGAAGTTGAACTACTGTGTGGCTGAAAAAGGATCAGTCCCAGTTTGAAGCTTCAGTGGATTTAGAAGGTCAACGCCTGAATGTTGACCTTCAGGGGACATTTATGCATGTTGACAGACAACAGAGAGATGATCCTGCAACCAAATAGCAAATAGTCAATTTAAAAAATATATACAGATATATTTATGTCAGTGTCCTCTATTATACAATACCTTAGTTCAACTGTTTTGTTGTTAAATTCTCGTCTAAATTGGTTGTTTTCCTTGTAAAATGATGAAAAGCTGAAAGCCTGTTTTGAGCATGCGCAATGAGATATCAAGTAGTAGTGTGAGTTTCGAGAGGCTGTTTACTGTACGTGCGCACTTTGAATGACAAAAATGCTGTCAGTGAAGCAGTTTTTCATTCAATGCAATTTTCCCGCACAACTTTTGAGAAAAAGAACAATATAATTTCAAGTGGTCATCCTACTCCTGTAGTAGTCATCACCACAACAGGGAAAAATTTCCTCCATGATTTACAAAGCAGCAAGTATGAGAAACATGCATGGCTTGCTGGCTGTCCACAGGTTAGCAAAGTGTTCTGTTGGACCCGTTTCCCCTTTTCCACAGAACACGGTCTGGACTACAACAAGTTATGATGATTCAAACAACCTTCACACTGCTATGAACAAGCATGCGCCTGGGTGGATCTCTGCACATACTTTGTGTGGTAAAATGTCTCGGAATTTACCCATTTCATGAACTCAAATGAATTCTGCAATACCGTCCTGCAATTCTACAAACTGTTCCTTACTCTGCCATCCACCTCCCCTCAGTGGAAAGAACATTCTCTTGATTAAAACAGATCAAAACCTATCAGCGCAATGCCATAGGACAGCAGATATTGTCTGGCCTTGCCATGATGTCTACTGAACGGAGGATGCATCAGAAGATCAAGTTGGGTGAAAGCTTCTATGGCAAAGTCAACATGGAGTTTACCAAGAAGCCCCGGAGGATGGAATCCATAACTGCTCTTATCAAATATCTCACTATATTCATTAGTACTGGGAAATTTATGGGTCTGTGATTGTGTTATTTCACTGACCACCGAGCTGCTTACATTGCAGTGTGTGGGGCATCAACCTGCATCAGTCCTGAATAATTTCACTTTAACTTCATACCTACACTGTAAATTCCAACACATCATTATTGGTATGGGGCAAATGTGAGAGCGAAAATGTCTATCAAAATCAAGTTGCTGTAGGAGTTAAAAAAAAAAAAAACTTTCATGTGTTCTTTAATAATTAAATACCCCAAAAGTGTTCAGTAGGCGCACACATGCGTGTCACTATACCATGAACACTGTAAAAGGTCACCTCTCACCACATGAAGCTTCAAACTGGGACTGATACTTTTGTAGCCATACAGGAGTTCAATTTAACATCCAAGTGAAATGAACTCTGGATACAAGGTTGAGGAGGAATTAAAACTCACTTGACCAAAACAGTAAAACTAAGGTATTGTATAGTCTAGGACACTGACAGATATTTTCAATGTTTTTTTAAGGCCCGACCACTTCCCACTGAGACATACATATTCAATGTTAAAAATACAGACAAGAGTCTTTAATGGTTCAGTTTTCTGATGTTTCCTGACATGTGCTAATGTGCTGTACATAGAGAGTCTTATGTGAATGGATACGAGAATAGATCTGACCTCCCTGAGCTCTGTTTTGCTCCCATCGGCTTTCTTTTGCTTTGGAGAAAAGTACTGGTAATTAATCTTCATCAACCATTATGGACATTCTAGGGAACAGAACCTCGATCTGAAAATATCAAATCAACTGTACATTTTTCTGAAAATGGCAGGTTCAATTTTATTTATCCCCCGGAGGTGTCCCTCTAACTGTGGGTGCACTAACCCTTCACTCGTCTGACACTCCCTCTAACAGTCCAAGATGAGTATTTTTTTTTTTTAGATTGTTTCTGTACTTTTAAATAGGAGAAATACTAGCTGGATCCCCCAAAGACGTTTGGCATTACATTTAATATAGAACATGTGGACCTGAGAGGCCAAAATGCAAAGAATTGACATGAGAGACAATAGATGCACTTATTTTGACAAGAGTATTGTCTCATGTCTCGCTCTCAATTCTCATTTCAAGTACGTTTAAACACTTGTACTTTGTCACACTTTGTCAGATCATTTACATTGATCTCATACATATATATACATGAAAGAAAACAAGTATTTGAACACCCTGCTATATTGCAAGTTCTCCCATTTAGAAATCATGAAGGGGTCTGAAATGTGCATTCTAGGTGCATGTCCACTGTGAGAGAGATGATCTAAAAAGAAAAATCCAGAAATCACATTTTATGATTTATTTTAATGATTTATTTGTGTGATACAGCTGCAAATAAGTATTTGAACACCTGTCCATCAGCTAGAATTTTGACCCTCAAAGACCTGTGTGAGGTTATTAGCCATAAAAAGATACCGGTCCACCCCATACAATCAGTAAGACTCAAACTTGTCACATGGCCAAGACCAAATAGCTGTTCATAGACACCAGAGACAAAATTGTACAACTCCACACGACTGGAAAGGGCTACGGAGTAATTGGCAAACGGCTTGGTGAAAAAAGGTTCACTGTTGGAACAATCATTATAAAATGGAAGAAGCGAAAGATGAATATCAATCTCAATCGGAGTGGAGCCCCATGCAAGATATCACCTCGTGGGGCCTCAATGATCCTTAGAAAAAGGAGGACTCAGCCCAGGACTCCATGACAGGACTTGGTCAATGACCTGAAAAGAGCTGGGACCACCGTTTCCAAGGTGACTGTTGGTAATACACACAGATGGCATGGTTTGAAATCATGCATGGAACGGAAGGTTCCCCTGCTTAAACCAGCACATGTCAAGGCCCGTGCTAAGTTTGCCAATGACCATTTAGATGATACAGTGGAGTCATGGAAGAAAGTTTTGTGGTCAGATGAGACCAAAATGGAACTTTTTGGTCATAATTCCATGAACCGTGTTTGGAGGAAGACGAATGATGAGTTCCAACCCAAGAACACCATCCCTACTCTGAAGCATTGGGGTGGTCGCATCATGCTGCAGGGTTGTTTTTTTTGCACATGGGACAGGGTGACTGCACTGTAGTAAGGAAAAGATGACCGCGGCGATGTATTCTGAGATTTTGGGGAACAACCTCTTTCCCTCAGTCAGAGCATTGAAGATGGGTCGTAGATGGGTCTTTCCACATGACAATGGCCCGAAGCACACAGCCAGGAAAACTAAGGAGTGGCTTCGTAAGAAGCATGTCAAGGTTCTGGCGTGGCTGAGCCAGTCTCCAGACCTAAACTCAATAGAAAATTTTTGGAGGGAACTGAAATTCTGTGTTTCTCAGCGACAGCCCAGAAACCCGTCTGATCTAGAGAAGATCTGTGTGGATGAGTGGGCCAAAATCCCACCTGCAGTGTGTGCAAACCTGGTGAACAACTACAGGAAACGTTTGACCTCTGGAATTGCAAACAAAGGCTTCTGTACCAAATATTAACATTGGTTTTCTCAGATGTTCAAATACTTATTTGCAGCTGTATCACACAAATAAATCGTGTAAAAAAAATCAGACATTGGGATTTCTGGATTTTTCTTTTTAGATTATGTCTCTCACTGTGGACATGCACCTACGATGAAAATTTCAGACCCCTCCATGATTTTTAAGTGGAAGAACTTGCAATATAGCAGGGTTTTCAAATACTTCTGTTGTACAACTGTTCTGTTCATTACCTAACTGTACAAAGTAATAGTAAAATAACAATACTACTCCATCCATCCATTTTTTGTGCCTTTAGGTATTTTTATTGGGCTTAATGAGAGGAACAAAATATTATAAAAATTGATGTAATGCAATTACACGAATGCAACCACAATAATAAATATTCAATAATTCAGTTTGCACCACTGTGATCCACATATAGCCACATTATATACTGTATTTTACCAACATACTCTGCATACATCTGATTTAATAACTTATGCTAATATAATTTGGATGTACCAGAAGCAAAACATATGGACAATAGGATTCTAACATAAACAGGTGAACATGAATACTGTCTTTGCTTTTATTTGCATAATCACATTTCAGATAATCGATTGAACAATGCTTTCTCATTTAACTCTGAAAGTGTTTATGTGTTTCTGAAGAGAATAATTCCATCATCATTTTTCCAGACAGAAACTGACCAAATATATTCTTACTGGAGAAGCCAACGTACCAAAATGTCATTCTACAGAGTGGCTTAACATCAAATAAATGGTTATTTAAAGTACAAGATGCACTTATGGAATGATTTGCCATATTCAATAGATGTTTAATTATTTAATGTTGAAACCATTTACCAGAACATTTGGCAATATTTCATAACAATTAAAAGACCAAGGTATTGGTCATATTTCTACTTAATTTCAAATTGATTTGCTTATGTATGTAAAAGCCACACTCATTGAAATTGTCTGTGGAACTCTTACAAGCAGATAATAAATGAGCTTTTCCATCAATCGTAAAATCACATTGCAGCATATTTTGATTGGAATCTTCATAGGGTTTGGCCAACAGTTGTATCAGAGAGTATGGATTAGGTCAACTCACCATAGAGCAAACTGTCAGGTATAAATGATAAAACTAGAGTAAAATTGGCCTGTGTGCAAAGGATTGCTGAGGGCAAGGATTATAAAGGTTTTTCATCCAGTGCCTTGCCCCAATATTGATTCAGTTATAACTAAGTGATTTATCAACAGAATGTTTGACAGGGACTTCAGTAACACTTAGAATGAAGTTAGAACTACAAGTGAGGAATAAAAATGCCACTGCGGCAAAAATTCAGAAAAGGACAAATGGGTCCTGTGAAGATTTGCCCCACCCATAACACAAACAGGTATTTTTAAGCACGCTTCTGGTTTCGAGAGATTAACAGATGGACTGATGCAACACTGCAAATATAAACATTGCTGATGCTGCTATTTAATAATCTTGAAAAAGGCCCATGCGTTAGTTCATGTATAAAACCTGACTGCTGTATGGTGTCGTGGTGGGTGGGCTGATTTCAATAGCAATAATATCAATACCATGTCAGGCTTGGTATCAAAGTGATACTAGTGTCCAAATATCGATACAGTCATTTTAGTTTCACTATTTTAAGATGTGGTTCAGTTTCATCAAACAAGCGATGCCACACTCGCTGTTTCTGTCTCAGCATGGTGTCGGCATAACTTGGTCCTCCTCTATCTCCTTCTTGTGTTTTACAGTTGAGCCAGCACGAGTTAGCAGCACAAAGCAAACAAGCAAGGAAGCTACTGGTTCAAGTTCGTCAGCCCACCAGCAATACATTTTTAATGTGAAGGTGTCCATTTGTGACTTTAACCAAATCAAGAAGTATAAATGATGTCGTGGCCTTGATGTTATGCATTGATCCCATTCAAATGCTATTTAAATGTACAGATTTACTGGACATTTTTGAGAAAAAATACAGACATGAAAATGAATGGGAACATTTATTTTGAAACTGTTCTAGTTTTTTCCAGATTATTATTTATTTATTTTACACATACTTTCTTATCTGGCGACACAGTGAATCTTCTCAATCAATCGATACTGCTATTTCTTCCTCAGAAGAGGATAAATCCGAGAAATCATAGCTGGTCATAATTGTGTCACAATGTAAGTGAGCCTTTTTTTGCGCACGTAATAAGTCGCGTCCGCGAACGTAGGTCATGTGAGTTGCTAAAATGTCAATCTTCTAAAAAAAAACATTAAATGATATCGGATTAACTTCAAATTTTCAAGGTACAGTACATATGAGTTGACCTATCTGATACACTGTTAATTCAACGACCTGACTTCCCCTTTAAAAGTATCACTATCATTATCAGTGTCGCCACTCCTCAACCAGTATTTACTTAGTACAGTCTACTTATAAAAAAGATTCAGGTAACGAAAAGCCTCCCCCAGAATTTTTTTGTCTCTAGTTATGAAAGAAATTCAGGATATGAAAGGAAAACGTGGCGCTGAATTCCACCAAAGTAAACATCCTGGACTGTATCTTGGTTTGAAAGTGGCACGATAGAGCTCCTCTCCCATTGGCCACCGCTGGAGCATCTGACTGGCATCTCATTGGCTAGGAGATATGTTAATCTTTAGCCATGACGCACATCCTGTCTCTTGGTATGTGCTGCACAATAGCGCAGAGCCCCCAATTTGTCATGCTCCGGGATTCCTGCCCAGGCTGGGCTTGGCCAGTCAATTAGTTAGCGCACACCTGCACCTTGTCCCGGCTGATGCCTCCCAGAGTATATATAGGTCTTGGGGGAGGATTTGTCCTCCGCTAGATCGTTGTTCTTGATGCCTCGTTCCCGCACTCCTGTTTTCCTGACTGCTGCTCTCTGTGCACCGACCCACGCCTGTCCACTGACCACCCTCGTAAGCCCAGTCCTTCCGCCCAGGCTCCAAGAACGGCAAGCCGGATGCACTCTCGCGGATCCACGAGGGAGGGCGCACGGAATCAGAGGCTGCTCCTATTCTGCCTGAGGCGTGCTTCGTGTCCGGTTTCACATGGGCGGTCGAGTCACGGGTGAAGGAGGCCCTGGGAGAGACACCCCCGCCCGCGGATTGTCCGCCGGGCCGCCTTTTCATCATCCCATCTCTGCGGGGAGACGTCGTCGCCTGGGCCCATACCAACAAGACGGTCTGTCACCAGGGTATGGCAAAGACACGTTCAGTGGTGGAACAAAGGTTCTGGTGGCCCAACCTCAGCAAGGACGTAAGGGAGTTCGTCAACGCCTGCCCGGTGTGTGCAGCCAATAAGACTTCCCGCCAACGGCCCGTTGGTGAGTGGCGACCCCTGTCCACTCCCTTTCGTCCGTGGTCACACATCGCGCTGGAATTCGTCACCGGCCTGCCGCCCTCCCAAGGGAACACAGTGGTCCTGTCTGTAGTGGACCGTTTCTCCAAGATGGTCCATTTCGTGCCGCTTCCAAAGATCCCGTCGGCCAAGCAGACAGCCCAGCTGGTGTTAGACGAGGTCGTCCGTTACCACGGACTACCCCGGGACATCGTTTCGGACAGGGGTCCGCAATTCAGCGCTCGCTTCTGGAAAGAGTTCTGCAACCTCATCGGCGCGTCAGCTAGTCTGACATCGGGTCATCACCCGGAGTCGAATGGCCAGACTGAGAGGATAAATCAGGAGCTGGAGACCGGTCTTCGATGCCTGGCCTACAGGGACCAGAGCACTTGGAGCCAGCACATCAAGTGGGTGGAGTATGCCCACAATTCTCTACCCTCCGCCTCAACAGGTATGGCTCCACTCCATGTCGTGCACGGTTATCCTCCGTCCCTGTTTCCTCCACTGGCCACAGACTCCGTGGTCCCGTCGGCCCTGGCCGTGGTGCGACGCTGCAAACGGACCTGGGAAGCAGCGCGTAGGACACTGCTGCACATGAGCAGCGCCTACAAGGCCGCAGCGGACCGCAAGAGGAGGCCAGCGCCAGAGTTCAGAGTGGGACAGCGAATGTGGCTCTTCACCAAAGATCTCCCGCTGCGGACGGAATCCCGCAAACTGGCTCCCAGGTTCGTTGGCCCGTTTCCGATTTCCAAGGTCATTAACCCGGTCGCCGTCTCGCTGAGACTGCCCAGGTCGATGAGGGTCCACCCTACGTTCCACGTCAGCAGACTTCGCCCGAATCGCACGTCATCGCTGGCTCCTCCGCCCAAGTCCCCCCCGCATTGTCGATGGTGGGCTGGTGTATACTGTGCGCCGGTTGCTGTCTTCCCGCCACAGAGGAAGGGGGGTCCAGTACCTGGTGGACTGGGAGGGATATGGCCCGAGGAGCACTCCTGGATCCCCTCCCGCTTCGTTGTGGACCGCTCCCTCATCAGGGACTTTCACGCGGCTCACCCTGATGCTCCTGGGCCGTCCAGAGCCGCCCGTTGAGGGGGGGGGGGGTACTGTCATGCTCCGGGCTTCCTGCCCAGGCTGGGTTTGGCCAGCCAATTAGTTAGCGCACACCTGCACCTTGTCCCGGCTGACACTGAGAGTATATATAGGACTTGGGGGAGGATTTGTCCTCCGCTAGATTGTTGTTCTTGATGCCTCATTCCCGCACTCCTGTTTTCCTGACTGCTGCTCTCTGTGCACCGACCCACGCCTGTCCACTGACCACCCTCGTAAGCCCATCCGTACTAGTACTTCGGATTGTTTGGACTGTCTACCGGATCTCAGACCTCGGACCGAATAAAGGTTTCCTCTGTACTGTCTGCTGTCTCTGGAGTCGTGCATTTCGGTCCACCCTTGAGCCCCGTTTCGTGACACTATTGGCTCTCACCATAGCATCTTCCTAGCATCACATATCTCCATTGGCTCGGAGTAACGTCAAGCTTTTATTGGGGGGGGTGTGGAGGTGGGACATCAATCTTTACCTGAGACACACTTCCTGTATCTTCATCACCAAATTAATTGTTATACCCTTGCACACACTTGTACTGTACAACTTCTTCGTTGATTTATGCTCTTTTTTTCACCATGGGGCCCAAGAAATTGAGGGCCAGAGTCAGTGAGAAGTTTTGTTCATCAAAACAAAACAAGAAATTGTAGAGAAATATGAAAAAGACATGCGTACATGTGGCTTCATTCTGCTACTGCTGCTGCTGCTCCTCCATGGGAGTGGAGGTTGAACCTGAAGTTGAAGAAATTGTTTCACTGGTAAAGTCTAAGCACATGGACAAGTTGATTCGGGAGCACCATGAGGATTTTTCGATGGAGAAGGTAGAAGGAAGAAGCAATGCAACACATTATAATGCAGAAGAAGTTTCTGGCATAGAGTAGGAGCCAGCCACTATTCAGTCAGCCAGGATAAAAGTGTTGACGAAATTCCATGACATTTCCAGATTTATTCAAAAGAATCATCCGTAAAATGTGTTAACTAGTTGGGCTATCCCTCACTAAATGACGTTTGCCTTGCGCATTTCCACAAGTTTATTAAAAAGCCGTCAAAGCCAGACATCCTTGGATTGGTACTTCAGGAAAAATTGAAGGTTTACGTTAATTTTTGTTTTGAATTGATAGTTTGTGGAATTTATTAATTTTAGTGGAATTAAGTTTTTTGAATGCCCCCGCCTCTGTTGATGTCATGCCTTTTTGCTCATCACGCACTCAACGCCAGTGGTAAATGAACATTTTTTTTATTATTCTTTACATTATGTATACTTGGAATGCTTATTTTTAAGATAAATGAACATTATTCTGTATTATTGTTTGCTTCATTTACACTTTGAATGCTTATCTTTGGCAGCCGGGGAATGGGGGGGGGGGTGGTGGCTTGGGACGGATTAGTCTATTTACATGTAAAATACGTTTCTACTGAAAATTTCATGTTACAAAACGACTTCTGGAACAGATTAATTTCATAAGTAAATGTACGACTGTATTTGATCACTATGAAAATATGCATTATTGTAACCAATTAATGTTCTCACTATCAAAGCTGCAAAATTATTTATGGTGTACATTACTTTGTCTTGTGTGATGATAATGTTTTTATCCATTAACATTGCATTGTCAAAGAACAAAAGCCATTTTCAGTATTATTCAGTTTTGTGGGAAAATAACAGACCCCAATGGGGACAGAACAATAATATAGATCTGTGAAAAATATTACATAGAAAAAATGTTAGCATTTGATCATTGTACATGGTAGTTAATAGGTTGTTTCCATGGTGATTGTAGCATAAATTCATACGAATGTGATGGTTCTCACTAATGTTAACCTTCAGAATTATGTACAGTGATTTATATACTTACTTCATGCCAAAAACCAAAATAATTTTACACATATTACCTTATAAGATAAACTCACACAAAAAAAAGTCTTATACTCACGCTATATGGTGTATGTGACGAGAGAAAACAAATGGTGGTGCTGTTTTCAAGGTGGCTCATGATATCAACATTTTGTCACAGTTAGCTTCAAGCATAGTTTAAAAACTGATACACATTTTTAACTCCAATTCATCCATCCATTTTCTGAGCTGCTTATGCCCACAAGGGTCGCTTGAGTGCTGGAGCCCATCGCAGGAGGCAGGAGGCAGGGTGCATCCTGAACTGGTTGTCGGCCAATCGCAGGGCACAAGGAGACAGCCAAGTAGCACTTGCAATCACACCTAGGGGCAATTTAGAGTCTAATTAATGCATGTTTAGCTTAAACCAGTGTTCTGAAGTACAGTAAATGAATCCATAAGAGACAACGTGAAAAATATTTTAAACGTGGTTGAAAAGAAAGGCGGAGAGAGACGAAGACAATAAGACAAAAGAAAGTCACCCGAAATCTAAGACGAGGAAATATGACGAAGGGTATGTAGTGGGAGATGAGGAAACACGGCTGTGTTTACTGTGTCTAAAAATGCTGGCAGCGGAGAGCATGAAGCCAAATAAATTAATGCACCACTTAAAGACATTACACCCCAGTCATGCTGATAAGATGCTTGATTTTTTTTTCTGCGAAAATGTGCCAAATATTGCCAACAATCATCCCACCTTTGTGAAAGCTACTTCAATAAATCAGTTAACAACATAAGGTGTACCAAATTGATCCTTTTATTCATTGTTTACTTTGTAAGTTAAACTGATTTATATATTGTGCTCCTGAGTTAATGTTGCTGAACTGAATTTTGGAGTTAATAATTATTGATTTTATTTTATTTTTCATTATCAAATGGTGCAATAAGTTGGTCGTAAATTTTTACAGTTTAACCTCGGATTTTTTTTTTATTTCAGGCAAATTGATGCACATAAAATCTTTTGTTACAGACTAACAAAAATGTTAATAAAGTTATTCTTTGTTGTAAGTTGAACTATATTTCTAATTTTTCTTTCTTGTTTTTCTTTAATATTCAGGACACAATGTTATCCAAAGCTCTGTATATATATATATAGTTTTATTGACAAATTATGGTATTTATAGTCACGGCGGAAAGTGTGGGGGGGGGTGAGTTGTTTTCTTCTTGCTGGGGGGGGGGGCATAACAGAAAATAAGTGCCAACCACTGGATTTTATAGTAATATGTGATACAAACAACCTGATATGACAAACACATTTGAAATAACTTAATATGACCAGTACTTTGAGTTTATAGTGGCACTTCTTTTAAAGGGAATGGAAGGACTGCAAAGCACCTTTTTTTCTGCTGAATACGAATCTTAAATCTGTAATGAAGGAAACATTTTTATTTTTCAATTTTATGCAACAAATGATCGCACATTGCTGTATCCGCCGGAATAGGGCGGAAACGTGGCGGAGAAAGCCGACCGGGGGCGTGACGTAGGACGTTGTGACAACAACATGGATCCCGTAGGAATACACTGTAAGAACGCCAATGAATTTTCCAGTAATTTGAGCAATGAACATTATTCTGAAGGGTCCCACGGAGATGGTGAAGAATACGAGCTTTACGAAGGGGATCAAAGGTTAGAAATTTGAACCAGTTAGACAACACACACGTTCAAATTCAGATGAAATAGCTGGCGATGAAGAAGCCGACAGCAGTCAGACTCATCGTGGAGGATATCCCTCACGTTGGAAATATCAACTGATAAGTGTTTGTGAAGTTCTTCTTTGGTTTAGTTAGTCATGAACTGATAAATAGTAAAGGCTTCGATATCCTGAATGTATATACAAAGTTTTCGGTCTTGTTTTGAAATTATGCAAACTTATTTAGTATTTAGTGATTTGGTATGTGACAACTACTTTGCATGTTAAATGCTTATTATTGTACCAAAACACACAGAAGCCGATAACGTAGTCTAAGTAAGTATATTTTCACAAATAAGTAATAATATGTTAATCATTTTTACGGATTGGTTTTAGCTTACAATCACTGAGGAATTCTCGAAACGAATGGGTTTTTCTTCGCCGTGAATAAAAAAAGACTACGAGCTTATCGTCATTCCAAAACAAAGCATCACAGAATTTGTGACGTCAGAGGTCAGGTCCGCCCACGAAATGACTAATTTTGCAGGTTAGAGAAACTAGGTCAAAGTTTCCGGACTTTTATTCATAAACACTTATATTTTTTGGTAAAAACATCGAACAGGATATGCTTTCTATGGAACAGATGAACGTATATTTTTGTCTAGATAAGATAGTTTGCGTTTGAAATTAAACATTCCATACACCTTAACCCTCTGTTAACCAAGCAGCGTTCCAGGTTATCTGAAATTGTAAAACACTGGTCAATAATGGCAAATGCCAAGTCGGTAAACTGGAAAAGGGACCCTAATGCACCATGTGCAAAAATGTAACATGGGTCAAGAGAGGGTTAAGGATACAGGACTTATCACCTGAAAGAACTTTAGCCAACCATTTGAAAGGCCTCATTTTGATGGTCATGTTTTGCGTGAAGGTAAACAATGACCATTCACCCCCAAAGGCAAACAAAATCCTACGTCTGACCATTCACCTCCCCCAGGAGCACTCTCTGTCAGCCATGCTTGCTCTGCAAACACAGTCTCCATACCGGGGTTGGCAGAAAATATTGCCTGAGCTATTGTGGTGACAATACACATTGGCATTGTCATTGTTGTTTCACAAATCCATGTTAACCACCATTGATTTGTACTTTCCACAGTGGCTAGAAAGTGAATTACATTTTTAAAACTGCAATGAGTGCTTCGATGCAAAAACGCAACATAAAATAATAATTAAAAAAGCTACTTGAATGACTTATGTCAATTTCACTAATATTGAACAAAAAGTATATGTTGTAGTTTAGTAATCATCACGAGCAAAGCCGTCACCAATTCCCTCGTCATTGGCAAACCAGTATGAAGACTGAATAGCGAAGCAAATAAAGAATGTTATTAAATTGATAAAACATATATGACTGACTTTTGTTTCGACTATTTTATGACACATTAGCAGAATAAAAGTGAAACAAGATAATAACTGTACCACATTCTCTCCATTTTGTGTTTTACTGTGGCGACAATAACACATGGAACATAATGTTAACCCATTTTCCCGGGCAGGGTGGCAATTTTTATCCTTATTGAGAAAAAAAGGCTCCTAACAGGCCACAATCAAGGAAATAACACTTCTTTTTCATTTAACACATAAAGCAAATGGCAAAAAAGATGTACCGTCTCGCGGGCAGCGTCCCAAAACTGGGATGGGTATGTTATCAGTTCTGTGAAGTGGTACATACGAGAGATTTTTTTATTAATTAATTCTTATTCTAGAACGACATTTACGCATGAATAATACTGATGGATTAGCATTTTGAAGACAAACTTGGTTGCATACTGACCTTTCTGCCTTTCTTCTCTTGGAAAACACTCCATGAGTACTTGAGGCAGCCATGTTGGGTCAGGAAGGAAAGGGAAATGACTCCGTGCTAACTTTGACCGATGAGTTATCCTCTCCTGATACCAAATTATAGCCTCATATTAAAGCACTTGAATATTTTGATATACTGAAGGATATAATGCGTGAAAATCATGATATCCCAAAAATGGGACGCTGCCCACGAATGGGGTTTGAAGAAATACTTTTGCCAAACCCAAGATATGGTCTGCTTTTAAACGCTAATAGCCTTGAGAATATACAGTTGAAGTCAGGAATTGACAGATGCTGTGCAAAAACACAAATGTGACTTTTTATCTCACTGTCTGAGGTCAAATCATACTATTGTATTTTCTGGACAACAGCACGCACCAAATAATTAGCCATACCCACTCTGTGTAATGTTTCTTTCCATACACGAGCCATATTTGATCATACGCCGTGGGTGTATACCGTACAATAGTGTTCACAATAATAGCAGTCCAATTTGACTAAATAGATTAGTCCACATTTTAATTTTTTTTTTTTATTGCTACATGTCAAACAAGTTACCAATAGGTGTGGTAGCTTTTCAGAAAACTAACGAGACCCAGCATTCATGATATACACATTCTAAAGGCTGTGCAATTGGGCAATTTGTTGAAAGGGGTGTGTTCAAACAGCATAGCATTAGCATTCAATCAGTGAGGTCATCAATTTTGTGAAAAAACATCTCTGAATCCCGGGGCCCCTATTTAAGGATGAAGCCAGTATCTGTTGAACATGCATTTCTTCTTGAAAGCCTGGGGAAATTGGGTCATTCAACACATTGTTCAGAACAGCATATTTTGATTAAAAGTTTGATTGGAGACGAGAAACTTTAAAAAGAGGTTCGAAAAAGTATAGGCTGTTCAGCTAAAATGATCTCTAATGAATAAAATTAAATTAAAATGGAGAGCAAAACAAAATAAACATGGCAGAAAGTGGAAGACAACCATCAACATACATTGCAGAATCTGAATTAAAATCAGCTGTAATGGTCAGGTATGTAAAAATACGCAAGGAATTTGTCTCAGGCAGTTGTTGCCACCCTGGTACGACATTCAGAACAAAGAACAAACAAACTAACAAAAACAAAGAACAAGACACATTCCATTAATAGGAACTACATATTCCTTAATAGAGTCACAGATGTGCAAGATACAAAGTCTTCCTCATTTAGAGCCGTTAAGAGTGTGTCAATGCCCCACATTATGTTAAGCTTGAACAGAGTGCCCTTGTTTGCGGTTCCCATTATTGACTAGTGCAATGATAATTATGTAAAGGGGGAAGTTTAAAGTGATGAATCGTGCGATAGTCTACATTATACATTCCTAATACTAATACTGATTAGTTACTAATACGAACAGGATGTGAGGGTGTATTCCAACAATGAAACAAGGGAGAAAACAGCAGGTTCGCTGATTAAGAATTTAATGACTTAATTGCCAGAGGAAAAAAAAAACAGTTTGAATGCCTGCTAGTTTTGATTTGCAATGATTGGTAGGGGTTACCGGACAGAAGGAGCTGGAAGAGCTGGTGGCCAGGATGTGGAGGGTCCAAAAGGATCCTGCCCACTCAGGGATGGCAAAGATACAGCTAATAATCAGGTCCAGGATGATCAAAGACAGTGGCATTACCTGTAAGTACTGGGACAGTAAGAAGACGTCTGTGTGAAGATAATATAGTTGCCAGAATCCCCAGAAAAGTCACTCTGTTAAAAAAAAAAGAAAAAAGATGTGCAGAAGAGACTACAATTTTCTAAAAGAACACATCAACTGACCTGAAGAGAAATGTAAATGCCACCAGGGTGTACCCCTGAATTGGTTGCCAGCAAATTGGAGAGCACATGGAGACAGACAACAGTTGCACTCACAATAATACCAAAAGGTCAATTCACAGTCTCCAATTAATGCATGTTTTTGGGATCTGGGTGGAAACCAGTGTACCCAGAGAAAACGAACACAGGCACGGGGGAGAACATGCAAAAATCCCTTTGGCGGGATTTGAACACCTGTCCTCAGCACCATGAAGCCAATACTCTACAGCTGCTCCACCGTGCCACCAAGTTGCATATAAGTGTTTTAAAAGAGTAATGTTGTACCTTAAAACATCTGGAAATTGCACCCAAGGATGAGCCAGACTTGTGGAGCTCCACGATGAACTGATTAACGTGGCACCTTTAAGCATCTGGAAAGTCCACCCAAAGATGAGCCAGACTTGTGGAGCTCCACAATTCTTTCTATGTTTTTTTTTGGTCAATTAATTTTGCATTTCCCATCATTTCAAACAGGAAAGCAGAATGTTTGCGGTGTGGTCTGAAATACATCCACAGGTGTCGCATCAACTAATTGGCAAGTTGTCAGTAAACCTACCAGTAATCTTTCAGAGCCATGACCTCATCATCTGGGCTCTGCCACGTTCTATAAAGACATAATATATTGTGTTTATGTAACTTTTGACCTTGTAGAAAAAAAAAGAAAAACATCTCTAAGAAATTCTCTCATTATTGAGGCATTGAAGAACATTTCATTTTAGAGACCCTGCCTGACCTGTAACAGGAGAGGTTTAGTCTGATTTGACTTCAGACAGTGAGACAAAAATTGAAATGTGTTTTTGCAGTGTATGTAAACTTCTGGCTACAACTGTATATTCGTCTGTTATATTCTGACGCTCTCAGTATTTGATAACATCCACAATGGCTGAAGAACCCTTGTTTGATGAATAGGATCCATTGCTCATGTCATCACAAAAGATGAGTTTAACTGCATTAAACACTCAGAATCTACAAATACACTCCACTGTATGCTATGTTAAAAATTCAAGAATCTATGAATAATCGTTTTTATAATATCTTCGTATACTGTATTTATGGCAAAACATATCACTGAAGAAATATTCATGCCTCATCTGTTTTCCTCTGCCGTATTATCTTCATGAAAATCAGGCATTTGAGCCTTATGTTGCCTGGAAGCACATGTGGGATGAGATAGGAGACTGATACAAGAAGATAGGAGACAAGGTAGTTCACAAACAATTGAAGCAAAGGAGCATCTTGGGAATATGTCAGGAAATCAAAGCTGAAGAGCAGAGATTCACATATATAAACATCCACCGTGTGTTTCTCTTAGACCGGGAAGTGGCAGCGTGTAGCTCAAAATGAAATTTGACTTAGTTATTTACAAATGTGGGTTTGAGCTAAAACAATACACGGTACGAATACCTTGCTTGGAGTATCAAAGTGAGATGGTCAAGTTCACAATTACCCTACTTGTTCTCCAAAAAAAGGATATCCATGTTCTTTCCAAGAAGAGACTATAACCAACATTCTTAACCCACATAGACCAGAAGAACATTGTCTGGCTGGTAATGCCAAAATCCATGATATAATTTTTATTTTATCAGATATTTCACAACTGGAAACAGTTTGTTGGTTGTTTGGAGAAATCAACAACTACAAGCATAAAGAAATTAAGTACATTTTATGTATACAGTGCTTTGCACAAAGAAAACTCACAAAGTGATTTATATATCCCAATGAAGTTGATGCATTGTGTAAAATGTAAATTAGAAAAATAAGAAAAGCATTTTCTCCAAATGGTAAGTAAAGGCAGTTTACAATTATTTGAAAACAATTTTTAAGCTCTATCTGATAAATGTTCTCATTAAATCAAACATTTACTCATTTTGAATTTGATGACTGTAACACTTTCCAAAAAAGCTGGGACAGGAGCAGGTTTACCAATGTGTTACATTGTAGCGCCGGAGAAAAGGAGTCGGAGGCGAAGTGTCGAACACAGGAACAAAACTTGTTTTATTGTTCGACATCAAAACACTACTGGCATAACAGCGGGAACTCGTCATAAACGAGCCTCATAAACAACAAAAACAGTCCGTGCGGAACCCTGCACCCCAACTCGAGGTCCCGCGGGTGAATTATGTAAACACCACACAAGCCCCCCCAGAATTCACCCATAGTCAAAATCCTCGCGCCGTGGAGGGATGACGACCCGACCCCGGCGGGTGTGCACTGTAGGGGCCGAGGGGGGCGGGGCTGCACTGTCCATTGAGTCACGGGACAAGGGCCCAGGCGGGGTCAAGGGCACCCCGGCAAGCGCAGGGGCACAGGGCAAAGGGGGACGACCCCGGCGCGGGGGGAGGGCCAACCCCAAAGGCTAGGCAATGTCCAGGTGCGCGTGTTTGACCCTGTCCACGGAAACAGTCTCGGGTCTGCCGCCAATGTCCACGAGAAGGCTCTTATCCCCATGCTCCAGCACCCTGAACGGCCCGTCGTATGGGGGGCGCAGAGGTCCACGGTGAGCGTCATGACGAACAAACACAAAATCCGCAGAGCGCAGGTGACGGGGCAACCGGACAGCTGGGGTGCCATGTTGTGACGTGGGAACCGGCGCGAACACTTTTGCGGCCTCCAGCAGGGAGGACCGTTGCCTGGCTGCGGACCAGGGCGCTGTGGCGTCCGGGATGAATTCGCCGGGGACCCGCAGTGGCTGGTCGTAGATGAGTTCGGCGGATGAGGACAACAGGTCCTCCTTGGGGGCGCACCTGAGGCCGAGCATGACCCACGGGAGCTTATCCAACCAGTTGCCATCCGTCAAGCCGGCACACAGGGCTGCTTTCATGGAGCGGTGGAACCGCTCGCAGAGACCGTTTGCCTGGGGGTGATAGGGGGTAGTGCGGTGCAGCTTGACCCCCAAACTCTCAGCGACTGTGTTCCAGAGTTCAGAGGTAAACTGAGGGCCACGGTCGGAGGAAAGGTCGCACGGGGTCCCGAAGCGCGCAACCCACGTGCCGATGAACGCCCGGGCCACGTCTGACGACGTTGTCGAGGAGAGTGGAACGGCTTCGGGCCAGCGGGTCGTCCTGTCCACCATGGTGAGCAAGTAGGTGAAACCCTACGAGTAAGGAAGTGGACCTACCAAGTCGACGTTGACGTAGTCAAACCTCCTCTCGGGGACAGCAAAGGGCTCCAAGGGGGCTTTTGTGTGGCGATGCACCTTAGCCCACTGACAGGCCACGCACGAGTCGACCCAGGCCTGCACATCTTTCCTAAGACCACACCACACGAACTTCTGGGCCATCAGCCTCACGGACGGTTTACTTCCGGGGTGAGAGAGGTTGTGTACTGCCTCGAAAACAGCTCGCCGCCAGTTTGCAGGGACCAGCGGCCGAGGGTGGTCAGCCGAGAGGTCGCACAGCAACCTGACGCCCGAGTCACCAACCACGACTTCCTCCAGGCGCAAACCCGTGTCAGAAGTCTTGAGGGCCTGCACCCCGTGGTCCGAGGCCTGGTCTGCGCTCATGCGGGAGTAGTCGAGACCCAGATGCACAGTGCCGACGATCACCCTGGAGAGGCAGTCCGCGACCACATTGGATTTGCCGGCAATGTGTTGGATGTCCGTAGTGTACTTTGAGATGAACGACAGTTGGCGTTGCTGGTGGGCGGACCATGGCTTGGCCACCTTGGACATGGCGAAAGTGAGGGGTTTATGGTCCACATATGCCGTGAACTCACGGCCTTCCAATAGGGAGCGGAAGTGGCGGATCGCCAGCCAGAGGCCGAGGAGCTCTCTATCGAACGTGCTGTATTTGCGCTCCCTGGGGACCAGCGGACGGCTGAAAAAGGCAAGCGGTTGCCAGGCGCCACCGACCCACTGTTCGAATACGGCTCCAACAGCGTGGTCTGATGCATTGGTAGTGAGAGCGACAGGGGCCCCGTGGGTTGGGTGGGCCAGCATAGTGGCACGACTCAGCGCGGCCTTCGTAGCCTCGAAGGCTTCCATCCTCTCGGCCGTCCATTCAACGTCCTGGTTAGGGGCCTTGTCTTTAAGAGCCTCATAAAGCGGGCGCATGATGTGGGCCGCCCGACGGATGAACCGGTGGTAGAAATTCACCATCCCCAGGAACTCCCGGAGGCCCCGAGCCGAGCGAGGTCGGGGAAAAGCGGAGACGGCCTCCACCTTTGCCGGAAGGGGGGCGGCGCCGTTCTTGTCTATGAGGTGCCCGAGGAACTGGATAGAGGGCACCCCGAAAACATACTTCGCCGGGTTGATGATCAGGCCATGCTGCTCAAGTCTTGCGAAGAGGTCGCGGAGGTGCATCAGATGTTCATCCTCCGAGGAGCTGGCGACGAGGATGTCATCCAAATAGACGAACACAAATGGCAAGTCCCTGAGCACAGAATCCATTAAACGCTGGAAAGATTGTGCCGCGTTTTTAAGACCAAACGGCATCCTCAGAAACTCAAACAGTCCAAACGGAGTGATTACAGCTGTCTTGGGAACGTCTGAGGGGTGCACGGGAACCTGGTGATACCCGCGCACCAGGTCGACCTTGGAGAACAAGATTTTGCCTGCCAGGTGGGCTGAGAAGTCCTGAATGTGTGGAACAGGGTAGCGGTCGGGCGTAGTAGCGTCATTAAGGCGGCAGTAGTCACCACACGGTCGCCACCCGCCACTCGGTTTAGGGACGATGTGTAGCGGTGAGGCCCATGTGCTATCCGAGCGGCGGACGATGCCCAGGCGCTCCATGTTGGCAAACTCGGACTTAGCGACTGATAGCTTCTCGGGGTCAAGCCGTCGGGCCCTCGCGTGAATCGGGGGGCCCTTGGTCTCAATGTGGTGCTCGACCCCATGTTTAGTCGTGGCAGAGGAGAAAGTGGGCCGTGTCAAGCCAGGGAACTCACCAAGGAGGAGCTGGTACTTGGTGCCGTCCGAGAGCGAACTGGAGAGACCGCCATAAGTCGCCTCATTGTGGACGCAGGCGACTATGGAGAAAGTCAGTGCATCCACCAGACGGCCCCTCTTAACATCCACCAGCAGCCCGTGGGCACAAAAAAAATCAGCGCCGAGGAGAGGGAATGAGACATCGGCAGTGACAAAGTCCCATGTGAAGCGCTGACTCCCGAAACACAAGTCCACAGTCCCCATGCCATTAGAGCGGATAGGGGAGCCATTAGCGGACAGTAGGGGTGGCCCATGAGTCCCGCCAGCGGCGTCCTCCTCAATGGCCGTCAGGACGCTCCTCTGGGCGCCGGTGTCGCAAAGGAATTTGCGCCCAGAAAGGGTGTCCTTGACGAACAGCAGCTGGCTCTTTGCGCCCACGCTCACGGCCGCTGCGAAGCGTGGGCTTTGGGGTTTCCCGATGCGTCGTAGTTGCAAGGTGCGCGGCACCTCTTCGCTTTCGCACCGAAACGGGCATGGAAGTAGCACAAGCCTGTGCCAGCACGGCCGTCTGTGGCGATGGGGCCCCTGCTGGATGCCACCCCCGCACCCAGAGGCGAGTAACTGCGCATTGCGGCCAGCGTATCAGGGGAGAAGCGCTGGGTGGCCAGGAAGAAACGGTCGGCCTCCTCGGCCAGGGCCCGGGGCTCAGTGACAGTACTGTTAGCGAGCGCCGTCTGAACATGCGGTGGCATGTGCCTGAGAAACAGTTCCATGAAAATGAAATTGGGCTCTTCCGTGCCCAGCAGGTTTAGCATCATTTCCATGAGTTCGGAAGGTTTGCTGTCACCCAGTCCATTAATAGCCAATAGAAGTCGGGCACGCTCCGGCCGTGAAATCTCAAAAACCTTGAGAAGGTGAGCCTTGATCAAAGCATACTTATCTCAGGCCGGGGGAGAGGTGATGAAGTTCACTGCTCTGGCCGCCGTTGAGCTCCCGAGTGCTGAGACAACATGGTAGTAACGCGTGGAATCATCTGAGATCCCGCGGAGGGCGAACTGAGCCTCCGTCTGCGCGAACCAAAACTCCGGCAATTTGAGGATGGCGGTTGCCATGTTCGTTTCAGTCTCGAAAACGCCGGGACTGACGTCGGGGTCACCAATGTAGCGCCGGAGAAAAGGAGTCGGAGGCGGAGTGTCGAACACAGGAACAAAACTTGTTTTATTGTTCGACATCAAAACACTACTCGCATAACAGTGGGAACTCTCTTGACCTTTTACTCCGGAAGCGCAACAACAAAAACAGTCCGTGCGGAACCCCGCACTCCAACTCGAGGTCCCGCGGGTGAATTATGTAAACACCACAACATCATCTTTCCTTTTACCAACACCGAATAAGTGTTTGGAAGATGAAGCTTTGTAGGCAGAATTCTCTCCCACTCTTGCTTGATTTACAATTTCAGTATCCCTTTTGGTATTTTATGCTTTATGAAGGCCACTCTATACTCCTGTGGTCACATGGCCAAAAACACCCTCATTGCATCACGTGACCCATGCATTGTCCAATGCACCACGTCTGCGTAGCTTGAGCGAAGCTCGTCGCACGTCAACAAAAAGGGAAAGCCATGGCTCTTCTCTGTCTCGATTGGCCCGTTTAGTCATATGCTGTGATGATGTACTCACCATTTCTTCCAGCTCCACATAACGCCTACGTTGCCACCTTCACAATCAATTTTGCAGCATAATTAAATATATCATCGGGTCAATTAGGCCCATTTGTTGACGCAAACACACTTACATGATCGCCATTGTTGTTGCTTTATTCCTTGTTACGGAAAGGAAAGTAAAAACGGCCACCTGTCATGATCCTGCCTTCCAGTCCTGGCTGGGCGTGGCCAGCACACCGGCGCTGATTAGGAGGCGCACACCTGCGGCTCATTCTGACTTATTAACCTCGGTATTTATCGGATTTTTTGGATCACTGGCTCAGCCACACCGGGTCACACACTCTAGCGAGTTTACCTGACACCGCCCCCCTCCATTTTAAAGAAGTAAACTCAGTTACAAACACGGGGGTATGTGAATAATAAAAGAAAAAGTGGTGAAAGTGTACGAGATTTTCTCTTTTTTTGAGTAAAAAGGTCTGCTCTGAAGCCAAAGTAGAAAATACAGGCTGAGATGGTGTATAATGTTAAAAATCCCCGTTGGCACAGCCTGATTGAGGATGAAAGCACAGATGATATATTGGCCAAAAAGTTGATTCTGCATTTTAAATATAGGAGGCAACATAACATTAACTCTTAAACTGTTTGGGAGCATCATTCAACTTTCAACATGCATTGCAAAAGATATTCTGCAAGCAATAATTCAGTTTTACACATAGAAAAACAAATGGGGATATCATTGTGGGTTTAAAAAAAAAAAAAAGAAAGATGGAAGCGACATTTCAAATTTATTGTTCATAGTTGGCTTGGTATGTATTTGTATTGTAGTGCATTTTTTTGTTGTTGATATTTTCTGTGTAAGTTTGCAAAAACACAAAATTGCTCTTATAAATGTTCTGAAGGTATGTAATCTGATCCTTTAAATGAGCCGCGTAACTTCAATGGATGACACTGACTCACCACAGTGCATACGTCTGATGTTGCTCACAGTGGACAAACGGAGCGCTCACGGCCTTAGTGTGCTTGCTCAGACATGTAAAAAAATAGAGGGAACATTGGTCACAGGTATTCAATGTTGGTTTTCACCCTAGCGGCTTGATGTGCAGAGATATCTCCTGATTCTCTCAATCTTTCATTTATAATATCATGGGCATCTCCTTCCTCGACCTCAAGCGCACCTGATCAGGTGTACACACCTACCTCTCATTCACACTCATTTCCATCACTATAGACTGTATTGCCATGCGTCTGGTCTGGTCTGGTCTGATCTGGTCTGGTCCTTCACCAGATCGTTGTACTTTATTGTCACCTTCCCGCATTACCTTGCCTCATGTTACTGAATTCTTAGATGATTGACTCTGCTTCATGGTTGATCTTACCTCTTCGCCTACCGATTCTGTTAATGTCGCTTTTTGGCACTGCCTTCCTGTGCACCGACCCTGAACTGAATAAAGTTCCTGCTCAAACGGTACCTGGTCTCCAGAGTCGTGTTCCTTGGGTTCAGGCTCCAGTTCTGCTCCTGAGCGATTTTAAGGCTCATAACGAAGATGATGAAATTCTTCAATTCCTTGTAACTGTACATTGAGAAATGCTGTTATTAAACTGTTGGAATATTTGCTCACGTAGTTGTTCACAAAGAGGTGAATGCTGCCCCATGCTTACTTGTCAACAACTGAGCCTTTTTGGGTATGCTCCTACTGTACCAAAGCAGAAGAGGGAATTGAAAGTCAAAATATGAGAAGAAAATACAAGTGTTACTGGTCATTTCTCGTCCAAAATGTTCAGAATATTGGAAATATTTCTGAAGTGGAAAAGTCAATAATGGGTTACAGTTTTATTACTCTATGTTTATCCATCTATCCATTTTCTTCACTGCTTATCCTCACGAGGGTCATGGGGAATGCTGGCGCCTATCCCAGCTGTCAACGGGCAGGAGGCAGGGTACACCCTGAATTGGTTGCTAGCCAATCGCAGGGCACATTGAGACAAACAGCCCCACTCACAATCTCACCTTGTGGCAATTTAGAGTGTCCAATTAATGTTGCATGTTTTTGGAATGTCGGACGAAACCGGAGTGCCCGGAGGAAACCCACGCAGACACGGGGAGAACATGTAGGCCACACAGGCGGCTCCGGGATTGAACTTAGACCTCAGAACTGTGAGGCCAGCGCTTTACCAGTTGAGTCACCGTGCCACCCTACTCTGTGTTTGTATAAAAAAAAAAAAAAACATGGACTTGACGACTATGACGCCAAGGATTCTCAGGCTATGGTCTGCGCATTTGGTAAATTACCATAAATAAAGTAACTGACAACTTTAGGAGCTGACGTGTCCAGGGAAACAGCCAAATGTAAGTTAAATGCTAATTAAATACTAGTTAATGCTAGTTAAATGGAGCCACTTATTCTATGTTCCATAAAAACACAAGCTGTTAAAATGCTTCCTGCTTGTACATATTGATTTGTCCTTTTATATCTATTACTTTGTTGAGAATGTTTCGGAAAGAAGGGTTACGTCAGGTACATGGTGCAAAAGGTTAAAACCCGCGGAAGGTAGGAAAACACCAGGATGTACCGCAATTGCCTGTATTCATATTCTTGTGTGCTGCTCCTGTCCACCCTGAAAGCTATAAAAAGCAAAAGTATAGTCAGGTATATGCACCTGTTGTGGGCCAAAGAAGGTTAATCTATCCTGATTTTCTATTCTATTGTTACGGGAAACTTTTATATGTACATATGCCCATTTCATACTGGCTTTAACCAACTTTAGTCAATCGTTTTTATGGAATAGACATTGTGTTTAATTGACAGTAAATGAGGTGGTAGACAATCCATTGTACTATCACAATGTTGCCCAAGTCTGCCTTACACTGAAATTCATAGAGACAATTATTTATAATTTGTTTTTCAATGATGATTTTGGCACAAGATGCAATACATCAAGATAAAGTGACATCAGAATATCCTTGTTTTGTCCTTGCACCATTCAATAAAAATATAAAAAAAATTAAAGGTTTGTCCTGAAAAGACCCAAACTCCTGACACGGCAGTTTTATAACTTGCATGGATAGATGGATGAAGGAGAAAACATGCCAAATTGAATTTTCATATTGCAAGTACAAAAAAATATAGAAAAATCAGTACTCAGAGCACTGTCCTTTCCAAGGTTCTAACATACAGTATGTCACTTGGTAAATCCATTTGTACGCAACTACAATGTAGGATCTTAACAGTAAAAAGGGCAAAATAGCATTGAAATTCAGTGCAACAAGATGGCAGCCCTAACCATAACAAAAACCCAATAGATTAAACGTGGCTCTCATGAGACAGAAAAAGTCATAATAGTGGATTATTAGAAAAGGTATCAGCATTTTAAACACAGGATTATTGATGCAATTAAAGGTAATATTTTATTTTCAATTTTCACCTCGGACACAGTGAACGACTAGTTGGCACATTCGCCTCATAGTTCTGGGGACCAGGGTTCAAATACCGGCCTCACCTGTGTGACTTTTGCATGTTCTACCTGTGCAGGTGTGTTTTTTCCCCCCCAGGTACTACCAGATCCCAAAAACGTGCGTGGTAGGTTAATTGAAAACGAAATTGCCCATAGTTGCCCATGTCTGCGAATGGTTGTTTGTTCCTATGTGCGATTGGCTGGCGACCAGTTCAGGATGTATCCCGCCTCTCGCTGAAAGATAGTTGAGATGGGGTCTAGCACACCCGCGACCCTCATGAGGATAAACAGTACAGCCTGTCATTACATTTTTAAAAGTAGAAACTTTGTGAGATGATCAAGCGGGTCAGTTGCGACCGCAGCGTGAGCATGAGTCAGCAGGGAGTCTGTTGAAACCGCAACGTGGGCGTGTCTCGGGAGCGGATCAGTTGCAACCGCGACGTCAGCGTAGCTTGGCTGGTTATCTAATCCTCGCCAAATCTGGGCCGTGAGGACCACCAGTTCTATTTCCGCCTGCCTTTCGCGAGAGAAGACCTCGTGATTCTCAAGTCGCTGCACCTCGGGATTTGTGGACCCCTCCTCCCTCTGAGCTGGAAGTTGCCGGTGGGGAGTGGATGGGCGAGGACGGTGTCTTTGTCGCCACACAGCGCGAGGCACGAGGAAGCACCCAGCCTGGGCGTCTCCTCTGGCCGCCATGTGGAGGACCCGGGTAGATGGCCAAGTGGGTTCCCAAAAATGGATTGTAGGACGCTGACTTGAACCTACCGGGCGAAGACACTCTTTCCTGCTGGGTCCTGGTTTGGCCAGATCGTTCTGTCACGACCCAATGGTATGGAGGAGGACCCAAATGCAGGACTCCGGAGACGCAGAGGCAGTTTGGGAAAAGTGTTTATTCGTTCCAAAGTCGGGGATCAGGCAGACTGTCAAGTGGAGCAGCAGTAGCTAGGACGTTGGGCGTAGAGAGCAGGTCCGTGGGCAACCAGGGGTCGGTACATGGGAGATCGATAAGAGATGGCAGGAGTATCAAAGGCGTCGAGCTTACGGTCTCGGTCGGAGGACAGGCAGAGGTCGGTACACCAGGGTTCATGATCAAGAATATGGGAGTGCAGGACCAGGACATGAGTTGCGACGATCTGCCTAAGACCAGTCATCCCCTGGGTCCTATAAATACAGGGGTTACTCAACGAGGATGAGGCACAGGTGTGTGCCTCCTATTCAGCGCCGGTGTGCTGGGATCAGCCAAGCCAGGGCTGGACCGACAGGAACATGACACTTTTAGGATGTGGGAGGAAACCGGAGTGTCCGGAGAAAACCCACGCAGGCACAACAAGAATATGCAAACTCCACAAAGGGGAGGCTCGGATTTGCACCCCGGTCTTCAGAACTGTGAGGGACATGCGCTAACCAGTCACCTACCCTGTCAGCCATGTGAGATTATCTAATACAAAAAGATCAGAATAATATATCAAAAACTGTGGCCAGGAAGTGGTGTAAAAATAAGTGGAAGTAGACGTAGAGGTGAACATTACCTCCTTGGTGCAGGTAATTCATTTTTAACATAATATTGACAACATCTATAGAAACTAAATATGCCTTTCTCTTTATGCATACATCATCCCTGATGTTCATACACCAGCAGAATGTTAAGTGCTATAATGATGCAGAGAAACACCAGTCCCTGGGTTGAGCTCCAAACAACAATCTATCATGGTATTACAGAGCACCTGCTGGGTCCCAGATGTGCTTTGGCACTTTTTTTAAGGGCTTGTTGGTGGAGGGCTCCCTTAGGGACTCGGCCCACAGCTGCGACAGTGGCTACAGTGCATCTGCCTGATTCCTATTCCTATTCCTATTCCTGGTGCTTTACATACATATGTGCAAAATCCCAAAAGATTGGCCGTGTACTTTCAGTGTATTAATAGAATGCACACATACTAGTTGAGAAATGTAACGCATGATATTAAAGCTAAAAATTAGGGCTGACTGGTGATTGTTTCTCTATCCAGCCACATTTGTGTGTTATAGAAATGATCTGATTAATGCTTATGTTACTGTTCAGTGGACTGGATTTGTAAGGCAACACCATTGTGACTATAAACAACTTCTTATGGAGGCAAATATCGAAGATGAAGCCTAACTGATTTCATTATAGGATGTAGCTACTGTACATTTGCTGCTGTTGCATACGGGATCTAATTTAGCATCTTTCTTGCATATATGAGATGCAAATTTATCTGATGCATCAGTGCATACACCCAATGAGTCCAACAATAACGTCACCTGCACATCTAATAAGATCCAACACGATATTATGATCCCCCCCAAAAAAATATTTTGTCTACACTGCTGAGGCAGGATTTACTTCACTTTTGTTTGTTAATGTATTGCTTGTCTGATGTCAATCAAAACTGAGCAATGTCTCTGTAAAGGAAGAACACCTCTTTTATCAGATCTAATTACATTGTGGAGGAGTCCTTAATGAAGAAAGATTGAAGCTAACGAAGTGGAGTTTACAATCCTGTAGAACTGCACATTATCATGACTTGAAGTGTATTAATGTTGGCCCTCTTGTGTCATAAGAAAAACAATGTTCATGTCATCTACAAGGTGCACCTATACCTGAAAAAGATAAGATAATGATCATGGTTTTGTTAATTGAATTAATGTATTACATTATCGTCCATCTATCCATTTCATGAGGCGTTTATCCTCACAAGGGTCGCAGGAGTGCTGGAGGCGATCCCAGCTAACAACGAGCAGGAGGTGGGGTCCACCTTGAACTGGTTGCCAGCAAATCAAAAGTCACATTGAAACAAAGAAAAAGTCTCATTAACAATTACAGCTCAGGGCAATTTAGAGTTTCCAATGAACGCATGTTTTTGGGATGTGGAATGAAACAAGTGCATGGAAAAACCCACACAGAAATGGGGAGAACATGGTAATTCCACACAGGCAGCGCCAGTATCTGAACACCGGTCATCAGAACTGTGAGGCTAATGCTCTAATCACTAGTGCCATTGTGCCGCCTATATTTTTGTCATTATTTTAATTTGTATTGTAAAATAAACTTAGCCGTAACAAATATTATGTCTTTTTCCTCTTGTTGAAAAAAAAAAACTGAAAAGATGGTAAACCCATTTGGCATATAAGTAATGATGATTTATGCATCTAAGGTTATGTGAATATGTTTTGTTTGTTTGTGAATATGTGAACAAAAGTTGTTTTTGAGTGCTGTTAGTTCTGACTATGCCTTCATTTGCATTCGGGAGGACGTTCTTGTTTTTTCACTTTGATTGCTTGTTTTACCTTCCCTGTTCCTTTTTTCTCAACCAATTACATCTCTCCAACCATTCGGATTGTTGCCTCTCTCTAAAGAGACTGTGGCCACACATATAAAAAAATAATCAGATATTTTCCAAGTTCTGTCAAAAAGATGTATGAACACAGAGAACAAGAGTTTGAAAAAATGTCAATGTCCAAAACTTCAACAATTACAGTACTGTCCTCAGTTAACAAATGCTTATTGAGTGCTGTTAAAAGGAGAGGTGATGTTACATAGCGGTCAAGGTGCACCTGCTCGAGCTTGTATGGCGCATGTTCTTGGCATCAAATTCAAATTGAGTAAATATTTGCAAAATCAATTAATTTTACCAAAGCAAAGCAAAGCAAATTTATTTGTATAGCGCATTTCATACACGAGGTAACTCAATGTGCGTTACATGATTAAAGGCATTTGAAAACAAAGAGATAAAAAATTTAAAATGGGATAAAAACAATTAAAATGACAAAAAAGACAGTTAAAACCACATACAGTGCAAGTAGTGTGATCAAAAATTGGATATATTCTAAAAAGCATGAGAAAAAAGATTTTTAAACCTTAACATAAAAACATTCACACTTGGGGCTGAGCTCACCTCTGTTGGCAACTTATTCCATTTATGTGCAGCATAAAAGCTAAATACTGCTTCACCATGTTTGCTTTGGACTATGTGCTCCACTATTTGACCTGAGTCAGTCAATCTCAGAGCTCTACTGGGTTTGTATTCCATAAGCATTTCTTTTATGTATTCAGTACCTATATCATTTAATGATTTATAGACCAGTAGCAGAACTTTAAAATATATTCTAAAGCTGAGTGGAAGCCAGTGCAAGGCCTTTAGGATTGGAGTTATATGCTCTGACCGAGCTGACACTTAAGGGACCCCATAGGTCATTGCCTTTCGCTGAGACCGAGCATCTCCAATGGTCACAAAGTAGCTCCTTTCCTCCAGGTAGGACCTAAACCATTTGAGGACTGTTCCATTTAGTCCTACCCACGTTTAAAACCTGTTTCTCAATATATTGTGATCTACCATATCAAACGCCATGCTGAGATCCAATAAGACCAAAATTGACCCCTTTCCTGAGTCAGTATTCAACCTTATTTCATTTAGCACTTTGATAAGAGCAGACTCTGTACTGTGATGAGTTCGGAAACCTGATTGAAATTTGTCAATCCATTTAAATTCAAGAAATTGCTGAGTTGATTAAAAAGAACTTTCTCAAGAATCTGGGCTATGAACAGGAGATTTGAGATGGGTCTATAGCTTGCTAAAACGGAATTGTCCATTGCTCTGATTTTTAGAAGAGGCTTAACAGCAGCTACTCTCTGGGTAGCTTCCGATGTGAGATCATTCTATCTTTTTGCTAATTTGTGCTGATATTTGACCTGATGGATTGTATTTTTTCACCAAAATAACAGACAAACTCATTGCATTTGTCAGCTGTTTCGTCTTCTGGATCTATCTGATTCAGGGGTCGGGGGGTTGACACCACAGGAAATAGAGCACGAGTATTGTTGAGGTTATTACTGATGATTTCAGAAAAGTATTGCTGTCTAGTTCTAACTAACACTTGGTTAAAATTACAAAGACACTGTCTGTAGAATTCATAGTCAATTTGGAGTTTAGTTTTTCAGGTCAAATGTGTCTAGTATTTCAGACATCAGTTCTCAAAAATCCTCCATAAATTTTCCATTGTATCTTGGAGGTCTATGCATTATTAAAATTTTAACCTTTTGGTCACCCTTAACTAAAAAACACAGCTATTCAAAATGTACTATAATAAAAGTAGAAGACAATATAATTTCTTTATATTGAAATGATGATTTAAAAATAGCAATACCACCAACTTTTTTCCTTGTTCATAAAATTTTAATCTGACGGTGTTGTCTCATTTAAAATGGTATTACAGCTTCTTTCTGTTAACCACGTTTCATTTAATAACAAAAAGTCCAGTTGTAATGATGTCATTGATCAACATTGATTTGTTACCCAGAGACCTAAAATTAAAAAGAGCTATTCTCGCAGAGGTGGCTGGAGAGAATGGTTCGATAGACTCACATTTTATCCTCACCAAGTTAGAAGTTCTACATTTTTGGTGCCAGATCTTTTTGACCAACTTTCTGTCCCTTGTAATTACAGGGATGAAAAATGCCCATAGGGGTTTGAGTTATTCTGGAAAAGACCCAGTAAATATTAGTCAGATTTACAAATGGTCTTCATGGAAGGAGGAGGGGTCTTTCGCTTCTTTGTGGAGGGTGGTTTCAGGCGATGAGGGAAGGGAGGAAGATCTTGGCGTGGTATGGGCTGGACTCTATCGTTGACAATAGTCTTCATCCTATCCATCAGACCCAACATTGTATTCAGGCTGGGAGAGGGGGAGCCAACATCTACTGCGAATTGTAAGGTTGTTGTAGTCATGAAGGGGAGATTCTGAGGTATCGATGGCTCCAATGGGGCAGGAAGAGGTCTGAGAGATTTAAAGTGCCGGCATATTCCATTTGTCATTTGCTCATCAGATTGTTTGGATGATGCAAATGAATCTGTGTGCACCTTGTCTCACCTTCTCTCTTGTTCCTCCAATTGTTTGGGAACAACTGGACCCTTTTGTCCTTGGTTTTTGTAAACATTTTATTTACAGGGCGGTGAATGACTCACACAGTAGAAAATGTTGGCAGCTAATAACTTAACCCCTTGTCTATTTAGACAGAAACCGTCTGCTTTGTAAAGTATTTTACGCTCTCAAACAGGGAGAAATTGTCGATGAAACTCACGCATAGTGCAGTGCACACCTTGCCTAGCCACCTATTCAAATGACAGAGCCTCGAGAAACAATCTCAAGATCGTACAAGATGGAGAGGTCCGCTTTTAAAAACATTACCATCCAAACATTGCACTTTTGTTAGGAGATCAATGAAATCTTGCTTTAGTACCTCTGATTATTGCTTGAGAACATCCAACCCTAACCCTAACCAAGTAAATTCCAGGGAGAACTGATGGGTTGTACATTATCCTTTCCACAGTTCACCTCAGTCCTTGTTGATGAGCTAGGTGGCTGTCTGTTAGCACACCTCTGCTCACCAGACATCTGTAGAGTGGTTTCATTTTCAGATCAGTTTAAACATTTAATACCTTGCTGTTGTGTTTTCAATTAATAAGAGTTTAAGAATGATTTGAAAATCTTTTTATTCTCTGTATTTACATTTTACACAACATCCCAGTTTTATTGGAATTTGTCACGAACGGGGCACGAGGGTAGACCCAAATGCACGACTCCAGAGACAAGCAGACAGTGCAGAGGAAACCTTTATTCGGTCCAACGTCTAGGATCAGGCAGACAGTCCAAACAATAAGAAGTAATAGTACGGCAGGCTTACGAGGGTGGTCAGTTACGACTCCATTCGGCAGTGGCCCACGCCTCCGCCCTCCCCGTCATATGGGAGATGACGAAGGCGATACGGGAGCGGTCCATGGGAAAAGCGGCCGCTTGAAGTTCAAAATGGAGATCGCACTGAACGAGGAAAGGCTTGACGTTCCCCGGGTCGCCTGAGAATCGTTCCAGTCGGGAGAGCGGGTTAACGCCGCTAAAGGGGAGCTCCGTGGAGAACGGTGCGAGCGGAAACAGTGGTACAGGTGGAGTGGCCACCATTGGGGTGGCAACCACGCTAGCCTGGGAGGTTAGCCACGGCTCTAGCCGGGTGCAGATCTCAGGAGCTTCTTGTTGGTTACCTGGAGAGCAGCCTCTTGCTTGACCAGGCTCTTGCCCTGAACTTGGAGCGCACGGCGGATGGCTTCGGAGTCGGCTGGGTCCATGTTTTGGCTAGATCGTTCTGTCACGAACGGGGCACGAGGGTGGACCCAAATGCATGACTCCAGAGACAAGCAGACAGTGCAGAGGAAACCTTTATTCGGTCCAAGGTCTAGGATCAGGTAGACAGTCCAAACAATCAGAAGTATTAGTATGGCAGGCTTACGAGGGTGGTCAGTGGACAGGCGTGGGTCGGTGCATGGAGAGCAGAAGTCAGGCAAACAGGAGTGCGGGAACGAGGCAACAAGGACGACGATCTAGCGGAGGACAAGTCGTCCCCCACGTCCTATATATACTGGGCGCCATCAACTGTAACACGGTGCAGGTGTGCTCTGACTAATTGGCTGGCCAAGCCCAGCCTGGGCAGGAAGCCCGGAGCATGACAGAATTAGGGCTGTAGTTTGTTTCTTTTCAGTGTTTTTCTTTTGTAGCAAGTTTGTCCCCATAGTTTCATCAGCATTGCATTTAAGACTAAAGTAATGGTAGGATTAAAAAAGTAATTTATCTAGGTAACCCACGTAACTAGAATAACAAAAAAAAAAAAGAATGTTATAACAATGTTTACATCGACAACAAAAACCTTTTCGTCAAAGAAGGACAAAAGAAAAACACAAACTCATGAGCAAGGTTATACTCTAATTCATTTAAAACAAAAAACTAACCACAGGGGCCAAAACACTATTTCATGGCTCAATCGTTGTTTGACAACCTTATGTGAGGCTGTTGTTTCATTGCAGTATGCATTTGTACCCCAATAAGTAACAGCCGTTTTGGACAGTTGGTTGTTTATCCACCTGCCTTTGCCTCTACTCCACCACACTTTAGTTAAGTTATCGAATGTTCTCTGTAATTCTTCAGTTTTTCCATATCAAATGTGAATTCCACAGTTTTTCTGCTTGTTGTTAATATTTAGAAAGTGTTTTAATTGAAGTGTATGCATTTTCATGCTATGCTTATATTTGAACGGCACAGTGGGCCAGCTCTAGAGCATCGGTCTCACAGTTCTGAGGACTGGGTTCAAATCCTAGCCCCACCTATGTGACGTTTGCATGTTCTCTACATGCCTGTGTGGGTTTTCTCTGGACACTGCGGTTCCGTCCCACATCCTCCCCCCAAAAAACATGGATTAATTGGAGACTCTAAATTGCCCTTTGGTGTGTTTGTGAGTGTGAATGGTTGTTTGTTTCTATGTGCCTTGCAATTGGCTGGAAACCAGTTCAGGGTGTGTACCCTGCCTCCTCCCCGATGACAGCTCGGATAGGCTCCAGCACTCCGACGACCTTTGTGAGTATAAGTAGCTCAGAAATGATGGATGGATGGATGGATGGATGGATGAAAGCTTTAGTTGATCAAATGGAAATAAAATGATAAGCGGTTGGTTTCAAAATAAAACAGGAGAGAACTTCTTCCCTCTGTTGCTCAAAACATCACAAACGTAGTCAATTCCCAGGAAGGTTGAAGATACACAAGCTGTCACGTAAAGGAAAATGGCCTCAAAGCCCAAACCACCAACCAAGCTCTCTTGCCAGCAGCGACCCAGAGGCTGAGCCTGTGTAAAACAGACATTTGCCCAGAGGGTTTTTTTTCTTTTTTTTTTCACCAATTGATAGTCCCTTGAATGATACGTACTCGTTTCTATATGTACCTTTCACCACTGTATTATGGTAAATGTATGGCGCATTATAATGTTGGAGTTAAAATAAATCAAGTTTATTTGCTTTGCCCTTAATCCTAAGAGTCTCAAAGGCTGTCAGTTGGCAATGATTCGTGACAACCCCTAATCTAAACCACCCAATCGGGCAGGCTAAAACTCAAACCACATTTGGGATGAAAGAAACCTTGAGAAGGGACCATAGATGGGGGGATTTTAGCCCTTGCAAGATGTCCTGGCTGCCACGGATGTTGAGTGGACATTTAACATTTATCACATAAAGTCATATGGTAAATGGTAAATGGACTGCATTTACATAGCTCTTTATTTCATATATCACTGTGCCCAAAGCACTTTACAAAGACTCACATTCACGCAATCTCACACATATTTATACAAAGATGCATGACTTCTGCCATGCAAGGCGCTTCAAGGCCCACTGGGAACAAAATAGGGGTCAGTGTCGCCCCCAGGGGCATTTCGACATGCAGACAGTCGTAGCCGGGATTCAAACCAGTGACTGGACGACCAGCTGTACCTACTCTGCCACTGCTGTCTTGGTACTGTACATTGTAAATTAAAATGGCGTAAGAGTCCACGTATTGTGCAAAACCAACTTTCTCTGGTATTTCACATGTAATATTGTCTCATTGGTGCCTCAGTAAATGTGACATATGAAGTAAAATCATCCATGTATTCCTGAGTTCCAGAGGTTTTTCTACCGAGAGGCCTGAAATGCAGTCATGCGAACTTCTTTTCTAAAGCACAACCAAAGATCACCTCCTTCCCTTTTTCCTCCCGAAATAAATATGGACAAAGCAGATACAAAACCTGGTTGAAGAGAAATAGCTCTCAGATGGGCCATTTCTGGGCATTTACATGACAAAACTAAAGTGTTATTTTTTTTTAAATGAAATTGATACTTATATTGAAAGTTAAACCTGCAAAGTGGACAACTGGTTACCACATCTGCATCACAGTTCTGAGGACTCTGGTTCAAATCTGGCTTTGCCTGTGTGGAGTTTGGATGCTCTCCGTGTTCCTGCGTGGGTTTCCTCTGGCAACTCTGGTTTCTTTCCACATTACCCCAAAAATGCAACATTAATTGGACACTCTAAATTGCCCCTAGGTGTGATTGTGAGTGCAGCTGTTTATCTCAATGTTCCCTGCAATTGGCTGGCAACCAGTTCAGGATATACCCCACCTGCTGCCCCTTGACAGCTGGGATAGGCTCCAGCATTCCTCACGACCCTTGTGAGGACAAGCGGCTAAGAAAATTGATGGATGGAGATGGAGCACTCCTGACCTCGACTTGGGATGTTGTGAGACGGCGAGGAGGATAGTCTGAAGACCTCACTTCCACTGATACAGCTTCCCATGAGGAAGAACATTCCGTGTTCTATCACTGGAGTGGAGGCCATCAAAGTGGTTAAAATGTTCCTTGGTGGCAATGTCCCAGAGATGGATGAAATTTCCCCAGAGTTCCTAAAGGCTCTGCATGTTTTGGGGGACCACAGTGTGTGTTCCAACTACATGACCATCACACTCCTCAGCTTTCCTGGTAATTTCTATGCTGTCATTCTGGAAAGGAGGCTCCACTGGAAAGTTGAATCTCAGATTCAGGAGAAGCGGTGTGTTTTTTTTTTATCTCCACTCACACCAGGTTCCTTGAGGGTGCATGGGAGTGCGCCCAACGAGGATACATGTGTATTGTTGACTTGGAGTAGACGTTCAATGGTGTCCCTCATGACGTATTGTATGATGTGCTTCGGGAGTATGGGTACCGAACCCCTTGATATGGGCTGCTCGGTCTCTGTATGGCTGGTGTTAGAGTTTGGTCTCCATTGCTGGCAGTAAGTCGGACTTGTATACGGTGTGGTTGGACTTTGCCAATGATGCCCTTTGTCACAGATTCTGGTCAGAATTTTTCTAGGCACAGTGTAGAGTGGGTCGTTTGGTGGCCCAATATTGTATCACTGGTTTTGCAAATGATGTGCTTCTGTTTTCGTCATCAAGCCTTGATATCCAACTCGCACTGGAGTGTTTTTTGCATGGGAACTAGTACTTCCAGATCTGAGAACATGGTCCTCAATAAAAAAAAAAAGGTGGTGTGTCCTTCCAAGGTCCGAGATGAGATCCTGCCCCAGGTGGAGGAGTTCAAGTACTTTAGGGTCTTATTCATGAGTGGGAGAATCACGGAACAGGAAATTGACATGCAGATTGGTGCAGCGTCTGCATTGATGTGGACTTTGTATCAGTCCATTGTGGTAAAGAATGGCCAAAGCCAAAAGATGAAGCTCCCAATTTACCTGTCAATCTCCATTCCTACCCTCACCTATGGTCACAAACTGTGGGTCATGACCGAAAGGACAAGATCCCAGATACAAGCAGTTGAAATGAGTTTCCTCCTTAGGTTCTCCCCTAAAGATAGGGTGAGAAGCTCGGCTGGAAGAAGCTCAGTCTCGAGCCACTGCTTTTCCACATTGAGAGGAGCCAGATGAGGTGGTGGGGCAACTTATTTGAATGCCTCCCGGAAACCTCCTCAGTGAGGTGTTCTGAGCATGTCCCACTGGGAGGAGAACCAAGGGATGACCCATGACACACTGGAGAGGCTATGTCTCACAGCTCTCCTGGGAATACCTTGGCATACCCCCGATAGAGCTGGATAAAGTGGCTGGGGAGAGGGAAGTGTGGGCAATGCTGCTAGAGCTACTGCCCCACAACCCGACCTTTGATAAGCAGTAAAAAAACGGATGGATGGATGGATGTGAGTGTGACTCGGTCTTTGGTTCATATGTATTCTCCGAGTGGCATTTGTTACAACTCAGTGGTGTCTGTAAACAAGTGGCTAAGTCTATCTGAGGCAGTAAAAACAGCTCACTTTTTTCATAGTGAAGTAGCAAAAAGTTACAGGACAGCCATTGTTTAACCTTTACAAGAAATGCCTCCAGATCAGAGCAATTTTGCAGCTTGGTTATTTTCAATAGCATGTCCAGCTGACTATCATCGGCATCGCGGTGAATGCAAATATTACATTTGCAAATGCTATCGCCAAGTTCCAGAATCTATAATTACTGAACAAAATCAGGTCAAGTACCAATCTTGAATCCACAAGGGTGATTAGAATACTCAGATGTCATTACTTGGCCAGAGAGAGAGATAACATCTAAAAGAAGAAAGTGCTGGGCTTGTAATACCAACACACATTTCGATGTGCTCTAATAGTATATTATGATCAATGATACCAAATGTAGCACAGAGGTTGAATAGTCTATCAAGGCGTACTTCCTCAAAAGGTAGCAAGACAAGTGTCCACATTACAAGTCATGGAGGACCACAAAGTTTATTCTTACACCATTTGCACTCCTGCTGGAGGACCACAAAGTTTAATCTTACACCATTTGCACTCAAGGTTCCAACACGATTGTTTTCATTCTCAAGTTTCATCTCTTAATTCTCAAGTTTCATCTTTGAACTAAGTCTCTTGGGATGCATTTTGTCTTATTGGTGCTACATGTGTAGAGAGTGTTACACAGAGCCATCTCAAAATCTTTGTTAGATATCCAGTAGGATCCACATAAGGAAGTTAGTCATTTGTGGTAGTAGCACAGCATGTGCAATAATAGTTGAACTAATATTATGGCTTCTGTAGTGTTAGTTGTAGTCCGAACGATGGGAATGGGCCAAGACTTCAAATCCTATAAAGTAATGGTCAGACATAGCAGTGGCATAAGGGAGTACCATTACATTTGAGGTTGTAATGCCCAGAATTAATGCCAACGATAAAGTATTACCATAATTATGGGTCATTTCATGAACTAATTGCATTTAACCAAAAGTATCAAGTCTTTTATGAGAGGCCCTGTAGCTCAGTGGTTAGAGCACTGCTTTGTTAAACCAGGGATTGTGGGTTCGTATCCCACTGGGACCTCCACTCCCTGAGAAGGGTTGCATCAGGAAGGTAAAAATTGTGCCAAATGTATATATGCGTTCACCTGAGATGACACGCTGTGGCAACCCCGAAAGGGACAAGCTGAAAGAAACAAACACACACACACACATCAATTCTTTTTTTATGAGATGCTGCACTAAGAGATTGGGAGAGGTAATTCATACATCCATTATCTATGCCGCTCATCCAATCAAAAGTTGCGGGAATGCTGGACCCACTCCCAGGTATCTTTGGGCAGGAGGCGGAGTACACCCTAAGCTGTTTGCCGGCCAAACACAGGGCACATAGAAACAAACAAGCATTCACACTTATAATCACATATAAGGGCAATTTAGAATCTCCTATGAATGCATGTTTTTGGGATGTGGGAGTAAACCAGAGTGGCTGGAGAAAACCCACCCAGGCATGGGGAGAACATCCAAACACCGCATAGGCGGGGTCGGGATTTTAACCCCAGTGCTCAGAACAGTAAGGCAGACGCTCCAACCAGTTGTCTCACTGTTCCATCCTAGGTAATTGTTATCCATATTAAAGTAGCCCATGATCAATATAAAGTCTCTGTGGGTCACAAAATCAGGAACACATTTTAAGAATTTGTCAAAAATGTCAGTAGGGGGTGGAATCTTTAGTGCTGGTGACTACATTGACGATCAACATGATCCAGTCATGCATTTTTTTGTAGTGTTACTCATATGCACATTAGTGGGCATCTTGGTTAGCCATGATATGTACCTGGGAGAACTATGGCTTCCTGGTGTTAGCAACGGTGCTTGAAATTTGAGCATATTGGCAAAAAATAGCAGCATGTTGCAATTGCATTGTTAGCTAGTTGTTTAAGAAGTTAATTGCAATAGGGAAGAATGGAATGCCAGCTAATTTTGGTTTGCATTCTTCGGTAGCGTTTACCAGAGGGGAGGAGCTCAAAGAGCTGGTGACCAGGATGTGACAGGTCTGAGAGGATTTCGCTTGCATTACTCTAAGTTCGGGTCGCATGCAAGTCCTCAGCATTTTTTTTCCCATTCAGCATTTTTGATTGCCCTTTGCAGTCGTAGTTGGTCCTTTTTTTGTGACAGCACCAAACCAGACTGTAATGGAGTACTGATTCGATGACTGCAGTGTAAAATTGTCTCAGGAGGTCTCGTGCCAGACCGTGCTACCATAGGAGCTGCACAAAGTGTATCTTCTTCTGGGCTTTTTAAAGAATGGAGATGATGTTTCAGGTCCTGTGAGGTCCCAGGAACTTAAAGACCTTTACAGTTGGACATAAGACAGTTGGAGAGTGTGACAGACAGCTGTGGTGAATGATGCCTCCTGAAATCCACAATCATCTCTACAGTTTTGAAAACTCCAGTCTCTCCACTTCATGTTGATACGCAGACTCATCATCATTTTTCATGAGCTTGATGACTCTGGTGTCGTCTGCAGGAGTTTCATAACTGGGTGTGTTGAGGTGCATTCATTTATGTAGACAATGAAGGGCTGCGAGGAGAAGACAGAACCTTGGGGTGCTGATGGTGAATGTGGATAAGTTTGTGTCCCCCAGCTTCACCTGCTGTGTCCTGCCTGTTAAGAAGTTGTAAATCCACTGGCAGAAGGCAGGCAAGACGGTGAGCAGGAGAAGCTTGGAGGAGAGGATGTTGAGGATGATGGTTTTTAACGCAGAGATGAAATCCATGGAGAGGACCCTCACATAGGTTCCCATGCTGTCGAGGTGTTCAAGAATGAAGTGTAGACCCATGTTGACCTCATCATCCGCAGACCTGTTTGCTCAGTAGGCAAACTGCAGTGGGTCAAGCAGGGGACCTCTGATGCTCTTGAGGTGGTCCAGCACAAGGCGTTCAAAGGACTTCATGACCACAAATGTTCATCATTCAGACCCGAGATTGCAGGTTTCTTGGCGACCGGTATAATGGTGAAGCGTTTAAAGCTGGATGGTACTTCACATAGTTCCAGAGATCTGTTGAAGATCTTTTTAAAGACTGGAACAAGTTGGTCTACACAGACTTTGAGGTAATGGGGACACAAGGTCTCGGCCTGCTACTTTGTTAATTATTTGTTGTTTGAAGATCCTTCTCCTGCCCGGTTTGTAAGTAATCAACACAGAAATCAGAGGTAATCGTTTTGTACGGATTGGTGGCGGTTGGGTATGAAAGTGTCCTTTTCAAATCTGTCGTAAAATCTGTTCAGTCAGTTAGCTGGCCTAGTAATGTCCTCCACTGGGGGTCATCACTTGCAATTTGTTATGCCTGCACACACTGATATGGAATCATTCGCAGTTAACTGTATTTCCAGCTATGCTGCACAATTCCTCTTTAGGATATTTTTTTTAGTCAGCTGGTTCACCTGGTGAATTCATATAAGTTTGCCAGTAAACAACAGCTTGTTGTTATTGAATGCCTGAATGGACTTTGTTGGTGTACGCACCTCTTCACAGAAACTGACATATGATGTAACAGCGTCCACATACTGTATTCGTCCAGGCTACTAGCTGTATTTCAATGACACTCCAGTCTGTACAATTGAAGCAGCCTTGAAGTTCTATTTTTGTGTCATTGGTCCACTTTTTCACATATTTTACTGATAACATGCTCACCGTTCCTCCTGGCTCCATATTCAACCTACACCCCTGCCTTCTTTATAGATTTTGGAGCATCATTAACCTTCGTGTTGTCTTGTGAGTCAAAGGTGACCAAACACCCTGATAAGCTGTAAAAAAAAACACCTTAAACTATATTTTTCTAACTAGAAATGTGATGACTTCTCTAGCTTGAAATGTGATGACAACTCCTGAGAATCCTGATATTTTCTTTGTGTTTATATTTCCATGTGGGCTGTACACCACTAGGGTTCAAAGGTTGTCTTATGGGTTATTTTAGACCCGTGAATTATAAAAGCATTTAAAACACCAGCCACACAGAAACTCTCCAAATCACACAGCACACAAACAAAAACACAGAGATGCCAAAGAAACTATTGATGTACGAATTGAAATTGCATTTGACCTGCACTCTTGATCTGCAGCTACCCCTCACACCACACAAGCTCCCAAACGAAATAATAAAGTATGCTCAGACATAATGAAAACAAATTCAGTGTAAAGGATACAAAAGTGCTCTCAATCAAAGGACTCATAGTTGGCTCCTTGCTGAAGTCATGATTAGATGATTCACTGTCCAACAGGTTCAGGATGAGACGTTTTCAGGAGCTCAAGAGGAGCAAAAGGATGAAGATGTAGTGTATCTGAAAAGGAAGATGGGGACGAATACAACCCAGAGGGTGATGCATCTTGAAATGAACAAAAAAAGGAAATCCCTCAAATTGGCAGAATGACATTTTTGTCAAAGAACAGCAACATTGAATTATCCTCATCTAATTCAGACAGTGGGTAGGGAAGAACAGCACCACCAAAAATTATAAGGATGACTCCAAACTATCTAGCTGCCCATTTCCAGAAGATTTCAATGATTTTGTGCTGCAATGCTCGTGAAAATTTTCAGACGTTCTCAAGAATGCTGAAATTTGACAAATATGAGTGAAGAAAGGCATGTTACAGAGAACTTGGCAGCCATCAGAAAGGTCTGGGATAAGTGGTTTGAGTTTCTCCACAACTCCACAAAACTGGGCCTAAAGTGAACGTAGATTAGCAGTTGGTTCCATTCATAGGTAATGTTTTATTTTCATTAATAGATGTTACTTACCTGAATTATTTTTTATTTTATTGTGATGTATCACCCTCTGTGACACTCACACGCAGTGATTTTAATCTCTTTCCTCCCCCAAGAGGTGCCTGTCCTTCCCACAAGTCATCAAGTTATGTCATCAAAATATGGGTGGCCAGTGATGCCATGTCAAGATATGCATGGACTATACAAGTGTAATAATAAACAGTGCAATAATAAATGTGTCATGCTCCTGGCATCCTCCCCAGGCTGGGTGTGGTAAGCCAATTAGTCGACACACACCTGCACCTTGTTTCGGCTGATTATATCCAGTACTTATAGGACACGGAGGACAACTAGTCCTCCGGCAGATCGTTGATTCCCATGCCTCGTTCCCGCAATCCTGTATACCTGACCTACCGTGTACCGACCCTCGCCTGTTCCCTGACCATCCTAGTAAGCCTGCCTCTTCTGATACCGCTGCTTTTCCTGACTGACTCGCTGATCATTGACCAAGGACCGAATAAAGGCTTTCTGTACTCTACCTGCTTGCCTCTGGAGTCGTGCATTTGGGTCCGCCCTCGAGCCTCGTTTGTGACAAAATGTTTACTGTGTCAAAGAAAACTATGATACTTGGTTTGTGGTTTAAAAAAAGCTGTATAATAATCTTCACAGGTAATTGTCTTTTTGTACTGTGTAACAACAAATACTTGATAAAAAATAAAATGAATTGAGCCAAATTGATAAATAAGAGCTTGTTCCATCATAAAGAAATAGATATTTGATTTAAAATTCAATTAATCTGCTTTATTTTGGGGCTTTGAGAGGACAAGGGAAGTAAACTGACTGTGAAGATCACACAAGGGTGAAACATCATCTGGTCTAAATGAACATTTATTATAGTAGACACTGTTCCAGATTCGCCATTGTTGTTGCTTTCTTTCTTATTACATAACGGGAAGTAAAAACAGCTATCAGAAATGAACAAAAAGTGGTGGGAAACTCAACCCTGTGACGTCCAAGCCAATACCAGCCGTAGCAACACCTCTGACATGGAGAAGAATTGCAGCATATTTTCAAAATTACATGCATGGGTTGGGCTCGAAGGTAAAGGAAACTATGCGTGGGGCAGCTGCAGTGACGTCAGTGCAGCCGTCGCACGTGCAGGTATAAAGAGACTGTTACTTTATGACCACAGTGATGCTTGACTCCAGCTCACAAATCTAATGGCACGAAGCAGTCACATGACCACACACAAAACCTCATAAAAAGTGGCTATAATAGTGACTCGTGTGTGTGTGTGTGACTCGGGAGACACAAACCCCTCCACCACCATCAGGAGAGCTGAAGGAGGGGTCACAAATGGTGCATGAGCATAATACTGTCTGTACGCATATAGAGTACTGGGCAGGGCATTTGGAGACAGACAATAGTCACACTCACAATCAATCCTAGGGGCAATTTATATTCTCCAATGAATGCGTGTTTTTGGGATGTGGGAGGAAAATGGAGTGCCCGGAGAAAACACATACAAGTACAGGGAGAACATGCAAACTCCACACAGGGGGGATTTGAAACCCGGTCCTTAGAACTATGAGGCCAATGCTCTACATCTATACCACCTTGCCGTCACAGTAAATCCTTTTAGAAATTATGCATCCTACTAAACTGATTAAGTTAAACAAATATTTTTTAAAAAATTCTGACTGATGCCTGGTTCAGTTTATAAAAAGAAAACAAAATACTGCCTTTCTCGTGGTTGCAGCATCCCATGAACAGTATGCTTGACAGTGTGCGGTAGTTTATGTTGTAGGAATTAATTGTCATTTGCATTTTATTACCATTAAAATGGGTTAGTTTCATTTTACCTGATGCAAAATTAAATGTTTTAAAAACATAATCATAGCTTTGAATAATCTGTCAGTTAGTGAAATAAAAACATCTATCCATCATCCAAGCAACTTATCCTCACAACGGTTCACGGAGAGCTGGAGGCTATCCCATATAGCTTCAGTTAAAAGGCAGACTACACCCTGAACTGCTCATCAGTCAGTCGCAGGGCAGATATCTACACCACCACTGAGCAGGAATCAATCCCACGCTCTCCACAACAAAGTCAGGCTTGCGTATCACGACGCCATCCGTGACTCCACAAAATAAAAACATCAAATAAAAAAAAAGTCAGCCGGAAGTTACTATAATCTTTATCCTCCTAAATTTTCATTTTCCTGTTTATACATTTCAGTGGATTCCATCTTTCATAGGTTCCTTGTGGTTAAGACATTTGATGGCAGTCCTCAAAAGTCAAGGTGTTACCTAAATAAGATGTCCAGCACAGTGTGCTTTGGAGATAAAGCATTTGTGAGAAATATTACAAGGAACATGGCATTTGAAAGGGTATCTAATATTTTTCACATGAGGAAATCAAAATATATTGGGTCTTATAATTTATTGAGTCTTAAGAAGTGCCAAAAAAGCACTTGCCCCAAATGAAGGACATGAATACAAAGTAATTGACAGCAGAGGTGTTTCATTACTGGATGTGCATCTCATTTAATGAAATTAGCGTTCATTTTAGCTCTGTCATCACTCTGTCCTTATCTAGTAACTTTGCAGAGTAAATAAGCATAGAATATGCTGTGTTTGTATATGATTGAATAGAAAATGCTCCAAATGTCTGCAGCATTACATTATGAGCAAGTCAGGATTGTTTCCTTGAATATGTGAGATGCTGATATATTTCAAATGCAGAACATATTTGTAACTGAGAAACCAACAACGGGGTTAAAAAAGCACACACAAGGAAAAGCTGCTTTATTTCGCACATCGCTGTTGTTTTTTATTTGATAAACATTTTTTAGTGTTACAACAGATGCATGAAAAAAAATGAAAAAACAATGTGTATTTCTTTATGCGTGAAAAGAAACCAATGCTGTTGATGGGAGGAACAGCATGTTAGTCATTATTATACAAGTGTGAGACTCCCATAGAAATACAGGCAACTGTGTATTGTGATATAACATATTATAATACGCAATTATTTAGCTCTCATCAAACTGTTATTTCGTCAATGTATTTCAAATATTAATGGGAGGAGGCACGGTGGAGCGAGTGGTAAGACCATTAGCCTCATATTTCTGAGGACCGGGGTTCAAATTATGGCCCCACCACTGTGGGGTGTGCATATTCTGGCCTTGCCTGCATATGGGTTCTTTCCGGGCACTGTGATTTCTTCCCAAATCCCGAAAACATGCATTCATTGGAGATTCTAAATTGCCCATATGTGTGAATTTGAGTGTGAATGGTCTTTTGATTCTTTTTTGGCCTGTGGTTGGCTGGCAACCAGTTCAGGATCTACCCCGCCTCCGACCCAATCATAGCTGAGATAGGCACTCCCGCAACCCTTGTGAGGATAAGCGGCTAAGAAAAATGGATGGATGGATGGAAGGTTATTCTCAGTTCTCTTGCTGAGATTGTCGCATCTCTGTCAGGGCTATTGTACACTATTCTTTCACTCACTGTAATAGTCTCAACACCCTGCTCCATTTGCATATGTGTTGTTTACCAAAACTGTGCACTTTTGGTTGTGAAGTATCTACACCATTTACACAAGTAACACTGTTCCAAATATTTGGACTACTGCATGGATGGATGGAAGTTAAAAGGGAGAAGCCTGGTTGGTGATGGGAAAAATCTTAAATATGGAACCCTTTTTTTCCTCGAGTTAAAGTGCAAATGCGTTATACTGGCTCAGGATAAACCAAAAATTGACTTCATGACTCTTTTCACTCAAATTAAATGGAAATCTATCAGAGGATTTAGCATCAAAAGCTATGGCAAATGTGGTTTAACTTTTGAAGTTCAAGATAGAATATTAACAAGCATTACCTGATTTTGAAAGATTGATTTTGTTCGATATTTAAAGACATTCAGCGTTTTCTTGCCAAACATGCTGAATTTTAACCTTGATTCCTTTAAAGAATGATAATACAATTTGAAGATTTACATGACAGGGCAATGGAGTATTTTGTGGCAATCTGTGGTATTGTTTCAAATTCATGGGAATAGCAACCAATAAAATACATTTACTGAAGGCATTATAATCTAATGATCCATTTGGAATTACATGTAGGTGACCCAAGTAATTCAGACGACTTGTTTTGGAATTATTTATTATAGCCCAGAGGTATTGTTAGCACATCTGCCTCACCTGATTTGAATGTTTGTTTGGTTTTGTTTTAGGTATTGTTTAATTTCTCCCAGAATCACGAAACATGTTTCTTAGGTTAATTTAATACTAAATTGCACAAAGACGTGAATTAGAAGTGTTCGTTGTCTATATGTGCTCTATGTGCCATGACCCAGTAGGGCTCTGAGAGCGACAGACTCAGGTCAAATAGTGGAGCAGAGAGTCCAACGCAAACATGGTGAAGCAACATTTAGCTATTACACTGCACACAAATTAAATAAATTGGCAGCAGAAGTGATATCAGCCCCAAGTGTGAATGTTTTTAAGTCTAGGTTAAAAACTTTTTTCTAATGCCTTTTACAGGATTTCCATTTTTAAATAATATTTCTTACACAGTACGCTGTTTTAATCAGTCAGTTTTAAATGTTTGTAAGCTCTATTTTTTTTGTTTTCAAATGTTTTCAATCATATAAAGCACAATGACTTATGTGTATGAAATGCACAATATGAATACGTTTGCTTTGCTTTGCTTTACGATTAGCATCCACAATTTGAATTTAGAAGAAAAAAATCCAATTCTTATCACTAATCCTGATTGGAACTTGATCCCATCAGAGTAACAATGTGGACTCCCTTGAGAGATTTCTGATCATTCACACAAAAACTCAGACATTTATGTGTGAGGAATTTCAAGTTTCCAAATTACCCAAAAGTGTGAGCGAGGTGTGTGTGATGTGAGAGCGCCATGAACACCATGAGTCGAAGACTGGTGAATGCACTTTACTGTTGTGGCTAGGCTCATCTTCTCACTCGTGTGCTTCTCAAATTGCAGATGTTTTGTTTATTGATTGTCCAAATTTAACACAATTTCATTCTCCCAACCGTAACTTGCTGTGCAGGCATTTACTTTACCGGAGGAACACTCTGACCACAGATACAATGTAACATTGTAAAATCAAGACCACCATCAAAATGTTGCAAGCAAAATCTTAAAGAAAAATTAAATATTAACCATTAGTCAGATAATAAAAACAAAAAACAAATGACCAATCTTTAAGTCACTTAAAAGGTATATAACAAAGCCATAATGTGAAGGTGATTTGTGTCTTGTATACTCCTAATGTATCTTCGTTTTTCAACACTTCAGTATGAACAAAACTCCCTGTTAAACTCTTAACATTAATAAGAGCTGACAGAATGTATGATGATGTCCAAGTTCGACTAATATGGCACAATTTATTTCATATAAATGTACTCTTTTCCCATGGCTGCTGTTTGAGATCGGACTTTTTGGGAAAAACAAAAACAGAAAAAGGACAGCCAACACCCATGGGTAATGTTATGATCCTTGCTCAAGTCTACTGACATCTCATGTGATCACAATGGTTAAAACTTCAAAGTTTTGTGCAAGTTTAAGCCTCACCTAACTCAATGCAAAAAAGAAAAAAAGAGAATGAATTGTACTTGACTTTGGTTAAGTAGCTCCTATATTGACATAAGCAAGTATAAGATTTTAATTATTGATACTTTATTTCATCAGACTAACCGTCGATCTAACTCTCCTGAGCAAGTCCTACATCACACTTTGCTGAGAAGCACCATAATGTAGCCCATGTCTCACTGGATGAAACAGGATACAGTAATTTCTTGAAAATAATGGGCAATTTTTTCCAAAAATATTTTCAAAAAGTTAATAGAGCGCATTGTATTTAGTTATGGATGAAAAATAAAAAATACAATCACATTGTATAGACATATACAGGTACATAGAGTGGCATCAGTCGTGCCAATGACGGTGCCAACCAGGAAGGAGCGCCACAGCCCGAAATTACGTTAGGTTAATGACTTCAGGTATTATTATTATATATTATAAAGGTATATTATATTTTTATTATTTATTTTATATTTATAAATATTATAAAGTATTATATTATTAATAACATTTGTTATTCATTATTTATATTATATTTATAAATATTATGAAGTATTATATGATTAATAAAATGTGCCACCATTGAGCATTTATTTTAGTTGGTTGAGGGATTATGTTCTGGTAATTACAGAGACCAGGACAAGTGTGTCCTGTGGCCTGTCCCAAAATGAGATTATCGCTACATCAGCACATGCACAATGATTATTATTAATAATTGTTGTAGGACCGTTTTTTGTAAAAAATTACAAGTACAAACCCAACAAATATAAATACAGATCATTCCTAATATTCTGAGCATATGCATAGCGGCAAATTGGTGGTGCGCATTGTACATTGGTAGGAGGCTTTTCCAGCTTTTTTGGGTCAACTTTGGGGATGCACATTGTACTTCAGGGCGCGTTATACTCGAGAAATGATGGTAGTTTAAAAGGAATGAACAGATCGCAGACAATTTTAGTGATATGAAACAGGATTGTGTTCAACTGAATAGTCCAACGAGTAAAACAACAACAATTCTGTAGGAAGGGTGACAAATAAACAGTAAACACCTTGAGGTTTGGCATGCATGGATTATAAATATTCAGACTACGGTCTCATTCTTGCAGTGATTTTGGCAGACAATTGTCATTTAATCAAATGGAGCACCAACAAGGGAAGAGGGTGCCTCTTCATTTGAAATAGCTGATGACTTTTTCGCCACAAGGCAAAAATAATTGCTTGACAGCCAGATTGTGACCTTTTAATTTAAAAGAACTGCCTGTAAACAGAAAAGATCAGTCTGGGTGAAATAACAGTGAAATGATAGACCTTTATAGACCTGAGGCTATAAAATCGGTGACAAAGAAGACAAAATAGGCGAGAATAACTCGATTTCCTCTGGTTGGGAAATTAAACATGGGGAGCAAAAACAAAACTGATTCCAATCAAGTCTGCACAGATATATATTTTTTAAATGCCCCACAGCGTTGCATGAGTGTGATTTGTATTATCAATGGGCCTCATTCACTAACAAATGCGGAGAAATGTTTTCAATCAGTGCACAAGTTAAGCATGTACGCAAAATCAGAGTCGTATTCATGACGTGCTACCAGGCAGTTTTATCTGCATCGTTGTGTGTATATCAATGAATCAGAATTCATTTGTCATACCAAGCTCATGCCTGCAATCTGCAATCTGCATGAAATGTGCCCCTGTTTCCCTGTAGAGATTGAGGCGGAGGGAGTAGATTTTCAATAGTTTATTGCAGGCTGACACAGGGTAAGGATATCCAAGCTAGGGGATAGAGCGCCAGGACAAGGAGCGAGCAGGAAGCAAGAATGGGAGCAGTCTTGGAGTGTCTTGCCTTCAAGGCTGGAGGCACGCGACGAAGGCACGGGAGGAATCCTGGTGATGAGAAAGAACACAGTCGTGTGAGTACAATAGCAGGTCTTAGGTTACTGTCATACCACAAAGAAAAACTGGAAGTACAAGAGTCAGCTGGTAAGTTACAGACAAGTGCCAATACTTGGGCAAAGGCTGCAGAACTGTAGCTGTCAGTACTCCTTGAAGACAGGTGCGTTCCACAGGGGATGCTGATTGCTCGGGAGACAATGGGGGGTGGGACAAGGAACACACCATCAGCCAAGCGCCACATGAAGAACTGCAAGGTATGGATCATGACAGTACGGACGTAATCAACGGACTTCCCTGGTTTCCTTCCAGGTTTCCCCGGGTGAGTCTCGAATAAGGGAGTCATCCAATATGACCTTGTTGAAATCTAGGATTATTCTTCATGGACAGACCCTTCATTTTGCCTTTCTGGGACTGCCTTTCTGTATATGAGCTCTGCGAGGAATAAAACCCTCCTCGAAATCATGTGACTGCCTTGAAGTCCTGTATTTGGGTCACACTTGGAGAACCTGTCAATATGAATAACAGTCTTACCTTTAGATGGGGGTCCAGGGAGATTTAGGACCAAGGACAAGCACAGCAGACCAGAAGGAATTATGTGGCTTGGGCATAGATAGAGATAGGCATAGAGAAGTGTTGCTGGATGAAATGGAGCTTGGAGCTGTGGGCCATTTGAAGAATGTCATTGCGTGCAGAATGGGTAGAAGAGTTGGTTAGGCAGTCTGGTCTTGACACGTAAGTCTTCTGAGCCCCTTTACCCACCTGTTTAATTTTTTAAGTAGCTCCAATGAAGCATGAGGAAGGGGGGATGGGTTCTAGTTCAGTTGGGCAAGAAGTGGATGGATAAATCTAGGCGAGAACACCTGGCTAGCCATTGCATGAACCAGGGCGGGGTGAAAGATGGAAACTTAACCAGCTAAGAAATAAAGTCCACTGAGCTTTCTGGTTTTGCAAACATAAGTTGGAATTTGTCCCAGTCATTACAATCAACCAGAACGTGACAGGCAATAAAGAAGCGAATGAGTATACAGTATGTTCTTTGATCGTTGCCGAGATGGAAGGATTACTTACATTATGGATTGAGGATCAGAATCAATTTAGGCTTAATATCAGTCTCATGTTCATTAAGGGAAAAGGCACAGCATATTTTCGCAACTTTGAAAGAGCAGAAAGGAGGACTCCCTTCATTCTTTGCCATCCCAGCCTCCCTTCCCAAATGGTAAGTGAAGCATCTTGTATTTTTTATTTTAATTTATTTTAATTTGTTTATACGAAGTACCAGCACCCATCCATTTCTGAGCTGCCTATCCTTACGAGTATCATGGGAATACTGAAGCCAATCCCAGCAGTCATCGTAAATTTTGACTTTAACGATGAAATCCGATTTAAGTCGAAATTCAAGTTAAATCTCTACTCTGGGAATTGATCTCAGGCATAGACCAAGGATTCCCTGTTTTATAGCATATAAAACTGTTCATTCCATCTGAATTCCATCTGAGAGTACATAGTATGAATATGGAGTCAAATAAAACAAGTAGACGGAGAGCAGAACAGTTTCCTATGCCACAAATACTAAGAAAATTAATAACTGATGAGGATTTTGAATGTAATTAGGGTGTTCAGAAGTTTAAAATCTTCCCACTGAGGATTTCTTGACTTCATAGAGAGTATACTTCATTCAGAGTAGTGATTTTTAACTGGTGGCTGAGAACCTGAAATTGGGAGACATTTTGGGTGGGTCGCATAGTTAGAAAAAAGGAAGTTTCTTCATTTAAGACTGAACTGACATGCCATTTCAAGTTGACAGAAAGTGTAAGAATGTCTTCATCCTGTATTTACTGATTTTGATTATTTTTATATTTAGGGGCTATGAGTGCATTTCATACACATTGAATTCCAATTAAGTTGGGACTTGTTAAATTAAAAACAGAGTACAAAGATTTGCAAATCATGTTCAAGCTATATTTAAATTAATATACTACATAGACAAGATATTTAATGTTCAAACCGATAAACTTTATTGTTTTTAGCAAATAATCATTCATCATTTTGTGGTCTGAAGAATCCAGATTTAAAATTGTTTTTGGGAAATTGTAGATGGCCTGCAGTCTTGATCAAAAAAAGAAAAGAACAACAACTGACTGTTGCGCATAAAAAAGTTCAACAACCAGCATCTGTGATGGTATAGAGCCGTGCTACTGCCACTGGTATGGCAGCTTACACATCTGTGAAAGTTTTGGTACAACATATGCTGCCATCAAGGCAACGTCTTTGTCATGGACACCTCTGCTTATTTCAGCAATACAAAGCCAAATAATATTCTGCATGTGTTACAACAGTGTGGCTTCATAGTAGTGTGGTCACTAGACTGGCTTCCATGCAGTCTAGATCTGTCTTCCATTGAAACTATGTGGTGATTATAATGCGTATTATATGACAATGGAGACCCCAGACTGTTGAACAACTGAAGCTGTAAATCAAGCAAGAAAAGAAAATAATTCCACCTACAAAAAACAATTAGTGTCCTCAGTTCCCAAACGTTTATTGATTGTTATTAAAATAAAAGGTGATGTAAGACAGTGGTAAACATGACCCTGTCCCAGCTTTTTGGGAATGCGTTGCACCATAAAATTCCACATTAATGATTATTTGCTACAAACAATAAAACTTATCAGTGTTAACATTTCGTTGCTTGACTTTGTAGTGTATTCAATTAAATATCGGTTCAACGTGATTCGCAAATTTTTGTATTCTGTTTTTATTTGTTTAACATAACATTGCAACCTCATTGGAATTGGGTTTGTACAATATTCATTGTAACTATGACTTTAATACAGCATTAGTGTAGGTTAATGATAGACAATGGCACGTTTCAACTTATGTACATACTTGGATTATGTTGCCACCGCAGAAGCAGTGATGCTTTTTATTAGTCATTTTATTTTGGCAGTCATAAAAACATTTCTGTTTGAGGTTCAAACACAAGCTCAAGCACCATTTAAACAGCCTCTCTGTATCTTAATAATCCAGAGATTCCAGTATGTTGAAATGTTTAGTCTATATCCTTCATTTCCAAAAATGAAGACCAACACTGGTATTAATGTTTCAATTTCCTAAAAAGAACAGATGAGTGCTAAGATATTAATTTTTGTACATTCAATTTCACTGCTCTGAAAGGCAATTTGAACATGTAATAATTTCCAGTTGAAAATATGTCAAACTGTAAATTTGTTTGCAAAGATACATTTTGAACAATATAATTTTAGTATTATTTAAAATGTTTCTTAAAGTAAGTCATGGCTTAGAGAGAAGACGAAAATACTTGTGATCTGCTACAGCCATTGTCTGTTACTCATTTGTGTCCGGAATATTGCGGAAGTAAACGCTTCGAAGAAACTGTTCATCGTCTCCAGCCTGTATTTGGTTAACCAACATTCTCACTATCCGAAATTAAAGTGGGACTGACATCCCTATAAACATTCTAAAATAGATATTGTAATGACAAATACATATAACAGTATTCACTTCAATGTCTATACGGAAAAAAAAAAAAGTGAGCGGAGAGCGCGTCATCCATGCACAAAGTTGCGCAATTGAGGGTCCCTCGACATCCAAGTGGTCGCCATATTAGTCGCGTCCTCTGTCCTTGACGTCATCGTCACTTCCGCCGTTGAAAATGCGCAGTGCCTGCTACTATGGAAGCCGAACAACAGAGATATTTGCAATTTTGCCAACGCCCCTTCTGACACTGAAGCTCTTTTCGAAAAGGACAACACCACACAACCGAGTGAAGTTACCGAGGCAATATTACACTATTTTTTAGAGCCCTCAGGGCAATATTACACCATTGTTTCGAGTCATATTCCAATGATATCTGATCAAAGTCAAACTGCATCTCTTCCGATCCACTCCCGTGGCGAAGATGAGCCATCTCGCCTCATCGCAGCCAGCCGGTGTGGCTTATGACAGAGCTGAGCGGTGCTGCTTTAGTCACAGTCGAGCCGGGGCGCTTTATGCGCGCACGTGACTGAGTAACGCATTCTCGCCTGGGTTCTTCAGAGCCGCCCCCGTCGCAAAGTCCAACGCGCAGCCTTCACAGAAGCTGTGACCGCCGAACGTGGCGCCTCAGCAGGTGTGGCTGAGTTTTGGCTCCCGTGGTGGCATCCAAGGAGGAGGTGGAGCCTAGCTATGTTGCTGTTAGGGGTATGTTAAAAGTCGCCGCAGTACGCGATGAACACTATCAAGACATTGTTGGCTGGGCGATGCGCACATCGACTGTTACGAGAGAGACCGATTACGTGGTCCGCCCCAAACTTTTTTTTTTTGGAGCTGTATACACACCTACCTGTTATTTGGAACCCACGAAGTTCTCGTCCTCTGCATCCGTGCATTTCACAACTGCATCCATTTTTCACAACGAACAGGGTCTCTTTCAAACTTATGAAGGGTAATTCCATTCTCCCGAGTGTTCAAGCAATGTCCAGCAAAGCAATGAGTCGGCATTTTGGCTAACACGAAGGAACAACAAGCTACCTTCCCGGAGGTAAAACTAATGGAAACAAATGAGTCCACTAGGGGGCGGTCCTGCCATGTACATCACTTCCTGCTTCTTCTCGAAAACAAATCCCTCGAGAGAATTTTCATGGCGGGAGTTACAAAAAGCTGCATATGTCAAAATCATATTTTGTGGTGAAAAAACACATTGGACCATATTGGCTAATAATATTATACCAAAAATCATCCGTTTGACGACACTTGACCTTTAAACAAACACATGGAGTAAAAAGCGTCCTCCAACAATTGGTGACCCCAACGTGTTTTTGGACTCAGGGGGTTGACAGAACATCAGCCGGCCAACAATTGACAAGGTGAGAGGACATCTATCCTCCAAAAGTGATCTTCTGTTTGTTCACTGCTGTTGAGGTCCTTGTCACATTTGAATTTGTGACAGTGTGAAACTATAGTTTCGGGCTGGTTGAACAGTAGGGGAAATTGTGGGTGGTATAGTCCTGGGTTAGAGGCCCTGGTGGGAAACCGTCGCGTCCCACCTAAATGGTTGAAAAGCCGTAGTGTGTGTGGGCGTACCACTCTAAAAAGGGTTTAGAAATGCTCTGTGTTCGGAGGTTGTGCCGACACAAAAAGGTTGTAAATCCCGTGACTCGCAGACAGACCAGTAGGTTGAAGCCAGTCCAAAACCTTCTGAACCGAGAGGTTGTCTCGTTCTTTTCGGAGAATACTAGAGACTACAATTCCTCATTTGAAATCAAAGGACAATGTGTACACTGTAAAAATAAGTTGAACGGATGAACAGTGAAATGCGCAATTTTAATTTTATTTTAGGAGAGGTTTTCTTGTTCTTTCAAGAATCCTAGAAACTAGAATTCCTCAAATAAAATCAGATTTTAAGATTTTACTTATGAAGAATAAAAACGTTTGAGTGCTAAATTAAGGTTTGAGTACTTTTCTTTGAGTGGTATCGAGTACTTTTGAGAAAATAAAGAGGTTTGAGCACTTTTGATAAAAGATGACCAAAACCAAAATGCAGGGAGAGTTTCATAGGGAAAGTGAATGGTTCGATTTGCAGCAAATACCAAACCATTCTGAACAAGTGGTGCTAAGTGAACAAATGAGGAATGCATGTGATGTGTATTTGTGTTTTGTCATTTATTTGTGTAATATGAATTTAATGAGTATTTGTTTTCTTTTGTATATAGTTCTTATGGCATATGTGGCATATTTTGGCATCAAGGCATCAAAGCATGCCTGAAAAAGAACGAGAGAATGAGAAAGAACAATTGAAACAACAGATGAGGAAAAACTGTGAGAATGGATAGATTCCTCCAATGTCTTCAACTGCGTGTTTGGTGGCATTAATGAGAGAAACGGAAAAAGCTTGTGCTAGAAGAGTGGCGTCTCTAAAATTGGAAGTAGAAAAAAAGTAGTTGTCTCAAAAGGTAGAAAGGTGAGAGAGAATGCTAAGAAAGTTGTGGAAATGAAAGTGAGAGCAAGGATGATGGCGATGGGATGTGTGTTAAAGTTGTCCCGTTTGGCTGTCAAGGAAGAGGGTGTTGGTTGGTACCATCAACACCCAGAATGCCTTCTGTGCCATCTCCTTACTTGTTGGAGAAACATCTTCCGGCGTTGTCTCCAAATAACCCATGTGTACCGTCACCTCATGATGGAGTCAGGAAAGCTTTAGATGAATTTCAGACTCCACTGTTGAATGTAACTGCAGGTTGACTTGAAGTAGATGTAGACGATCAAACGTCTCTCACTCGCTCATAACAAACATCAACCATGAATACGGTTACAGTAACTCTGGCTGCTGGAGTGACCGGCGCCATTAGAGAATTAAAAGGAAAATTGGACAAAGTTGCAGATTTGGGAGCCAACCTGTTTGAATCAGCTAGCAATTTACAAGGCAAAATTAAATAGATAACAAGACAAACTAAATATTAGAGATCAACTTGAGAGAATGACCACTGAACATGAAGGCAGAGTGAACGCTGAAGTGGAAGAGCAGAAACGTGCCCTGCGCGCTGAACAAGAAGCAGCCCAATGGAAGGGAGAACAAGAATTTGCTATCTACGCAGGTAGAGGACCTTCAAGTGGGGAAGTGGAAAACAGGTTGTACATTGATAAGTTACAGAACCAAGTAACAGAATTAAAGTGTCATTTTTCAGGTGTCCACCCTGACTTTGTTCTTGACCGAAGGAATCTTCCAAAGGTCCAGCTTCTCCTCATCGGCCTGTGACTCGTTCCCAAATCTTGCAGGCTCTGGTAACTTTGTTATGTTTTACCTTTCTCTCCCACTGATGTGAGTGTGCTAATGCAGAAACTCGCACGTATACAATCTGGTGGTATCAATTGGCTTCAAGCAGTGCAGAGAGCGCTTACGGGACAAATGTTAACAGCAGGTGATATCCGTGTCCTTCTTGCACAATCATGTCTGCTTTCACAGTTGAATATTCTGATGTGAAATTCTGGTTTTTCTTCTCTCCCCGATCAGCAGGCTCTTACGCGGGAAAATTATTTGATCTTGTCTACAGCGTTAGATGCTATGTTTCCCCTCCCTGAGTGTGTCATTTCAGCTCTGATGTTTGCTCCTACAGCAGTTGAGGAGGCCACGGGTTTTGTTGACCGAGCCCTGACTGATTATACTCTGAAAACAGAACATACCTCTACGGCCTCCGCCTTCCATTCACAAGTGTTCCGAGCAGCGATTTTGAAGGGTGTCATCTTACACAGCACCAGCAGCTACCACAGCAGTAACAAGTATGGAGCCCTGAATTCCCATGCTTAGACCTCCAGGAGCCTTGCATCTCACTTTTTGGATTCAAGGGTAAAGAAAATGCCCTGCAATTGACAACACCAATGACTGTTCAATGTTTTTCACAGATTTTTTTTGCATTCTTTTGTGTTTGCACCTACATGTCCAGTCAATCTTTTGGCCAGAGGTCTCTTCATCGCCATGTGCCCTCTCATCAGATGCAGCCCTGATGGACTTATCCTGGAATTTCCGGATGGTAACACCTACTGCTGCTTTGCTACCTCTGCCCAGTTTCCACTTGTTGAACAACGCCCTGTGACATGCGCCACTGCCGACATCTATTGGGCAAGAGTGGATATTGACTCCAGTGGTTGGCTCAAGGCTGAGCAATTTTGGACTCTCGAGTCACCTTGGATCCGTAACCTCAGATCTTATGATATGGTAACTGATTGTATGCATTGGACTCTGTACTATGACAGATCAGGCGAAGAGATCTATAGCGAGGCATTTCAGGACATTGATAACAACATATGGGAATTGAACATGGGTGATTTGTTTGTGGCAAAACAGGTGTCACCTTTTCGGTGTTCTTGACTCCTGAACAACTCAAATGGTATATGATGGCGGATCCTCCGGATCCTTCTGTGCCTCTTTGTCACCCCCATGTCTCCTTGATGGTTTCGCCTCAGCACACAGCGAAGGATCTTGGTCCGTTTGTCTTGGCATGCACAAGAGCCACAGATTGGCAAAATTAATTTCACTCTCAATGGCTTTATTCCTCATCACTTGATGCTGATTGGATTCAGTCTAATACATTTTTGCCAACTTCTGTTTTGGAGCACCAGCTTCTGGATGGACACCATACCCGTTGAAAAGACACTGGAAAGTTTCGCATGGTCCATAACCTGTGAGCAATCAATGTGGCCGTTCTAACTCCCACTTTGCCAGTCCCAAACCCTCACTCGACATTGTCCCAAATTACATCAGCCTACACTCATTTCATTTGCATTGACTTGGCTATTGCGTTCTTTTGCATTCCTTTCCATCCCTTTTTACTTTCATTTGGAATGGTGTTTGTTTACTCCCAAAATCGCCTGCCTCAAGGTTTTGTCCTTTCCCCCGGACTCTTCAACAACTGTCTTCGTCAGTTGCTGTCTCTGCTTGAATTGCCTCATAGAGTTCTCCTGGTGCAGTATGTGGATGACCTCTTGCTGGCAGCTCCATCTGAAACATCTTGTCGTGAAGCCACCATGTCTTAGCTCTCTTCTTTCCACTGGTGCAGCTCTTGTGATTCCTGATAACAGCCGCATGTTCTATCTTGATGTGTCTGTAAAGGTCAGCAGTTTTTCTGCTGCCCTTTATCAGAAGGGGGAAGAAGGAAGTAGACAGTGTGGGAACATCACACAGTACAGTCTAGTACGTCACAAGTCAAGCTTTCACCATGACGGGAGGAAGACAGAGGAAAATTGAGGCGATTTTAACACACCCATATATTCTGTTGATTCATAAAGGAGTTAACATAGCTGAATGTCATCTCGAAGGAGAACCACACTGAACTCTATGAATAGGTACCGCTTGGCAACCCGAACTTGATTCTTTTCACAAGCTTGCTTCAAGGGCAACGATGGCCAACAATCTGGTTTTGCAGTTACCCGACCCACAGAAACGGGGTTTGAAGAGGTTCAAGCTGTAAGAATTTCAGGCTCACAGTCAGCACAAACAGTAGAAATTTTGGCATTGACAGCAGTTCTCAGGTTAGCAGAAAAACAGTCAGTAAACATTTACACTGATTCAGTGTATCCACACCTGAGTTCATGTTGCATTAAAAGAATGGCAGCGGAACAATTTCCAAACTGCAACTGGTAGACCGATTAAACATCAGGACGACATTCTCAAATTGTGAGATGCTTTGTTTATTTCAAGTGTCGGACTCTGTCAAGCCCGAAAAGGGGATTGAAGTGTGTCTTCTGCTCATATTTAGTCATGACTGTATAACTCGTGTGAAGCATGCCAACTCATCAGTTAACCTTAAATGAACCTTGCTGAAATGTACTAGAGACCAGGATGTAGGAATGTGCCAGTTATTACCAGTTAGAATTGCTTTAGTCATTATGATGCAGATATTTTGTGATGCTCTTTATTTTATGATGCGATTCTCTTGTGATGCTCTTTATTTTCCTTTCATACTTTTGGGATGCGGACCCTTCTGATAGTATAAGAATGCTGCAAGTCCCCTGTATCTTCACACTTGTGATCTGCTACAGCCATTGTCTGCAATTCATTTGTGCCCGGAATATTCTGTAAGTAAAAGCTTCGAAGAAACTGTTCATTGTCTCCACCCTGTATTGGGATAACCAACATTCTCACTACCCAAAATTAAACGAACACAGGAAAAAGCGTCCTCCAACACCACTGATTGCGCTCCATGGACAGATCCGAGACACTCATTAATGAGTGTAATTTGGCATCTTGGTGATAATAGATACTTTTCACTGACATCACTCCAACAACGTGTTTGTTTGCTTGTTCGTTTGTTTTGGATGGTTAGATCAAGATCATGAGTAGGAAGTGATAAATGTTTACTGTCATGTTTTGGCTACAGTTATTGTTTAATCTTTTGTCTTGAAAGTCCTTTGACAAATGAACACTGTAACCAAAAATGATTGAGGCACATGTGCTGGCGTGAGGAATAAAGAAAGAAGAAAGAAGCCACATGTGAAGCTGAGAGCATGGTGTCGACGTCAGCGGGGCGCGACGAGACAGAAAGAAGTAAGCTGGAGGGTGGGGAGCGAAACAAATATGACCCATGTTAAAAAGTACAGTTGCACTCATGTCTACGTTATTCATTAACACGACAGCAATATCATAACATGGGGTCCAAGTGATGGAAGCATAACTACGGACTCAAGGAAAAAAAAACGAACTCACAGGAAAAAAAAAACGGAACGAAGACGACGAGGAGGCATTCGGTGTTCCAACTCACCAATTTACCAGATGCGTGGCAGAGATTCTAGCAACACACCGAACCCATATTCACAGAACTGCTTAAAAACAGAGCTGAAGAGGAAAAGTGCAGTGTCCTTAGGCTGTGGATCGGCAAAAAGGACAGGATGTCAGAATACGTGGACACTGACCAGAGACGAAGATAAATTGCTAAAAATATATTACGGAAAATTCTCTGATTACCTCACTCCGAAAGCAAACCCCAGATTTTCTAGATATAAGTTTCACGAGAAGGCGCAAGATAACTAACTGAGTCATTTGAGCATTTTGTGACAGAACTCAAGCTGTTACTTAAAGACTGTAACTACTCAAACAGCGATGAGATGGTCAGAGACCGCATAGTTTTCGCTAACAACTTACCGTGTGTGCGCGAAAAGTTACTCAGCCAAGGGCCGGCGCTCACGCTCAAAAAAAGCAATTGGCAAGCCTGCTTCCACGAGTTAGCAAAAGTGCAGCTGAAGGCTATGGACAGCCACGAGGTTCATGTTAGCCACCGCAAACCTGGAAAGCAAAGTTTCACTGCTGATGCGAGGAGGCATATTGACAGCCCAAAGACCTCCATAAAGATATGAAAAAAGTGTGGAGAATACCACAGTAAATTTGCTGAATGCCCAGCAAAAGGTAAAGAATGCCTGAATTGTCAGACCGTTTTTTCTGTCTGTTCTTATTGTCATGATCCTGCCGCTCCTGCCTGGGCTGTGCGGGTGTCCGCGCGGTTACTCTGATTGGGAGGTGCACATCTGCGCCTCATGCAGCCTGATTATGCTGTGTATTTATATGACCCTGATGACAACCGGCCGGCGCCAGTTCGTTGAGCTTCATGTCCCGTTCGAGTGCTCCGGTGTCCCTGATCGACAACCCGTGTGTACCGACCTTCGCCTGTTCTTCGGCCAACCTTTGTAAGCCTGACTCCTTTGACACTTCTGCCTTCCTTGATCGTTCTCCTGTGTACCGACTCCTGCCTGCCCGCTCACCTGCTCTCTTCGCCCGACGTCCCAACTACCGCTGCTGCACCGGACTGCCTGCTCGATCCCCGACCTCGGCATATAATAAACGTTTCTCCTTAAACTACCTGGCATCGTCCGAGTCCTGCATTTGGGTCCTACTCTCGTTCCGATGGGACGTGACACTTACAACCATAAGCCACACAATGAAATACCATGATGAAAAGGCCGTAAGACGCTTATAAGCAAGCCAATATTCACAAAAAGATCACTAAAACACGCGAGTTGTATTGTAGTTTTGCCATCCATTGGGGCTGGTAAACAAAAGTCATGTGACTCATGCCATCACGTGAAAAGTATCGATTGCTGCCTTTAACAGTCCGTAAGTTTCTTTTTTCTACGTGCTTCTTCGTATTCGTATTGTTTAAATTATGCATACAATACTAATAATAATGATGATGTAATAATAATGGACTTTAATCTCTTTTAATTTGATCTGTTTTGAAACTTTTGAAAAATGTATTTTAATTTGTGATGCTGATTTGATTTTTCTCCAACATATTACTGAGTTCAAATGTGTTGCAGAACTCATTAGAGTTACAGTACAAGTGGTGGATTCTGCCTACACACACCTGGACCTAAAAGTTATATCAAGCAAGCTTAATGACTTCGTTTGGCAGAGGTGGGTGTGGGTGTCTTCGGAGGGGTTGAAGGTGCACTTTGCCTGCCACACTTACTAATTGTTTTTTAATTACTTCTCTGACTGTATCATCTACGGTAATTTGAGACAGCAGGTCAATTTCCTGATCGAGTGATGAAAGAGTATTGCAATTTAGGGTGCAGATCATTAAGTGCATTTATTTCAGCCTGCTTTAATTTACAAAAAAAAAATATATATATATAATTTTATTGTATTATTATTTATTTTATATTATATATAAAATATATGTTTTATCAATTATAAAATGCATTTATTTTTCAAAGTTCAAATTTATATTTTTACGTCTTCTTATTAACAACAGCATTATTGTGTGAAAAAGCAGACTGCTTTCAACTCAGAAAATGCTTCTCGAAAATGGAGCTCGATGTATAAAACTCCTTTAAATGAATCACCTGCCACAGTACAAACATTTGGGGGCAGTGATAACTGAACCTTTCCTTTCTGCTACAGGTGTACTTACACTAGAAGCAACAACCAACTCTCTAAGGGGTCATCCAATGACCTTGAAATGGTCCGCCAAGGATTCATTTTCATGCGCCCGTGTCATCACACAGAGTTATTTTCTCCACCTTGACCCTTCACACTTGGCTTCAGACATGGTGTTGTTTCATGGTCTTTTTCCGTGAGGATGGTTTGACCTTAATTGAGTTTGACCATAATGAATAGAGCATAAAACGACCCATTATTTACCTCCTTAACATTTTCTAGACCAGGTGGACCAAATGGCAACTCGATTATCAACAGTTATACGTTAAAGCATCAAAGGATGATGATTTTGAACAAAATCACTTCACTCTTCCCAAGGATGCCATCGGAAAACATAGATAACGGTCTTTTGTGGCGTGTTAAAGTAATTAATTTGTTGAATTACAGCTTTTGTGTGCTCTTGTTTTAATGAAATGGAGCATACTTTCCCCTTTTTCAAAGACGCTATCTTGGGAAGTTTGGTTTTGGTCATTTTAACTCCTTTAGCTGTGGGGAAAAATGAGAAAGTGTATTGTGGGAAAGACATTGACGTGTCCCCAGTCCTAAAAAGAATATATTTAGCAAATGCCATGTCAATTAAATTAGAAATAGTTTCTGTTTTTCTCTCTCACCCCCTCCAACAGGTGGCACCAATGGCAAAAAGCTCTTACTATTTGAAACTTACAGAGAGCATAAAATAAATGGTGCTGTAGTCTCTGTGGTTCTTTTCTCTGCTGGGTTTTAATTTAATGTCAATCACAGCTAACTCCAGTGAAGCTGAAAAGATCAATATTATTGTGTTCGCTACCACATGTGATAGGTGAAGTCTAATCGTGAGGAACATTGGGTATGCTGGTCCTCTCAGGGAAAGAGCATGCTCTGAATAAAATTTGTTGAAGCAGAACAAACAAGACAACTAATTGCTTTCTACAATACTTCAGAATCTCTTTTCCTGATAAATACAGATTTTTTTAGAATCTAACAGCCCTATTTACGAAGATCCCTGAATGACATGTTCAAACATTATGAAAAAAAACTTGATTGAGGTTGACTTACAAATTTTTACGATTGCATGTGATGAAACAACCTCCTAAACAGTGTCTTATCACCTACAATATTTCACTTATTACTATTACTATTGCTGAATGTAATAACCAAATAGTACTTGCTGCTGGTGGTAAGAGCACCTTAAGGTTATAGCTCTCAGTGATCATATCCAGCAGTGATTATTACGGGTTGGGCTCTCCCCACACTCATCCTCTAGGACCCATAAAGGCCACCCAGAGATTTTGTGAAGGCAATCAAGATATGCATGGACATTAGTTTCCAGAGCCAAATGGTGCAATCCAACCCTGACCAACCTTTAGTGTAAAATGAATTGAGATGAAATTATTCTCCTCCAGTTACTTTGCCATGCACCACTACCATAAAGACCAGTCACTCTAAATTCCTCTGACAAATCATTAAAGAGCCTCAGCACTTCATTTCCACACTCTATTTTAGTTAAGTCCAGAATCCAAACATGCTAGTGAGGAGTCACGTACAGTATTTGAACACCTTCCTATATTAAAAGTTCTCCCATTTAGAAATCATGGAGGGGTCTGAAATTTTCATCGTTGGGACATGTCCACTGTGAGAGATAATCTAAAACGTAAAATCCAGAAATCACAATGTATGATTTTTTACTAATTTATTTGTGTGATACAACTGCAAATAAGTATTTGAACATATCTATCAGCCAGACTTCTGACCCTCAAAGACCTGTTAGTCCACCTTTAAAGGTCCACCTCCACTCCATCTATTATCCTGAATTAGATGCATCTTTGTGAGGTCTTTAGCTGCATAAAGACACCTGTCGACCCCATACAATCAGTAAAACTCAAACTTGCAACACGGCCACAACCAAAGAGCTGTCCAAAGACACCAGAGACAAAATTGTACAACTCCACACAGCTGGAAAGGGCTACAAAGAAATTGCCATGCAGCTTGGTGAAAAAATGTCCACTGTTGGAGCAATGATTAGAAAATGGAAGGAGCTAAACATGACGGTCAATCTCAATCGGAGTGGAGCCCCATGCGAGATATCACCTCATGGGGTCTCAATGATCCTTAGAAAGGTGAGGAATCAGACCAGGACTGCAGGACTTGGTCAATGACCTGAAAAGAGCTGGGACCACCGTTTCCAAGGGGACTGCTGGTAACACACTAAAACGTCATTGTTTGAAATCATGCATGGCAACGAAGGTTCCCCTGCTAAAACCAGCACATGTCTAGGCCAATCTTAAAGGGCTACTGTCATGAAATTGTGAAATTGATGATTTTTAGTATGTTATTAAGGAAAAAAGGCACCCAATATGGGCCCATGCATTTTTTCGCCACAAAACATGATCTTGATGTATACAGCTTTTGGTAACTCCCGCCATGAAAATCCTCTCGAGGGATTTGTTTTTGAGAAGAAGCAGGAAGTGATGTGCAGGACAGAGCCGTCCCCAAGTGGACTCGTTTGTTTCCATTAGTTTTAACTCCGGGAGGGTAGCTCATTGTTCTTTCGTGTTAGCCAAAATGCCGGCTGAATTGCTGCATTGCTGAACATTGCTTGAACACTCGGGAGAATGGATTTACCCTTTATGGCGTCGGGCTGCTGTGCAGACGGCAGCGAATCTGAAGAACCCAGCCAAGAATGTCTCACTCAGCCGTGTGCGTACAATAAAGCGCCCCGGCTCGACGGTGTTCATCGGGTACTGCGACGGCTATGAACAACCCCCTAAAGGCAGCACGGCTCGTTCCATGATATGCCACCACGGCGCCGAAAATCAGCCACACCGGCTGAGGCGCCACGTTCGGCGTTCACGTCTTCTGCAAAGGCTGCACGTCGTTCTGAAGAACCCAGCCGAGAATGCCTCAGTCAGCCGCGTGCGCTGAGAGAAGCGCTCCTGCTCGACTGTGTTGTTCATCGCGTACTACGGCGTCAATTAAAGACGCTAAAGCAGCACGGCTCGAAACAATAGTGTAATATTGCCCCGAGGGCTCGAAACAATAGTGTAATATTGCCCCGGTAACTCGATTGTGTGGTGTTCTCCATTTCAACAAACAGCTTCCATTTCAGAAGGCGCACATTTGTCTCCCATAGTTAGGGTGCACCGCGTGTTTTCATTGGCGAATGTCCGGGTGATGTCACGGACGGAGGATGCAGCCAATATGCCGACCATTTGGATATCGTAGAATGGCACTTCTGCAACTTTGCACATGAATGACGCGCTCTCCGGTCACATTTATTTTTTCGTATAGACATTGAAGTGAATAATGTTATAATTGTTTTTCATTACAATATCTATTTTAGAATGTTTATAGGGATGACAGTTGGGCTTTAAGTTTCCCAATGACCATTTGGATGTTACAGAGGAGTCATGGGAGAAAGTTTTGTGGTCAAATGAGACCAAAATTGACCTTTTTGGTCAGAATTCCTCTAACCGTGTTTGGAGGAAGACAAATGATGAGTTCCATCCCAAGAACAGCATCCCTACTGTGAAGCATGGGGGTGGTAGCATCAAGCTTTGGGGTTGTTGTTCTGCACATGGGACAGGATGACTGCACTGTATTAAGGAGAGGATCACCGCGGCCATGTATTGTGAGATTTTGGGGAACAACCTCTTTCACCCAGTCAGAGGATTGAAGATGGGTTGTGGCTGGGTCTTTCAACATGACAATGACCTGAAGCACACACCCAGGAAAACTAAGGAGTGGCTCCGTAAGAAGCATATCAAGGTTCTGGCGTAGCCTAGCCAGTCTCCTGACCACAATTATTGGAGGGAGCTGAAACTCCATGTTTCTCAGCGACAGCCCAGAAACCTGTCTGAAAAGATCTGTGTGGAGGAGGGGGACAAAATCCCTCCTGCAGTTTGTGCGAAGCAACTACAGGAAACGTTTGACCTCTGTAATTGCAAACAAATTCTACTGTACCAAATATTAACTTTGTTTTTTCTCAGGTGTTCACTTATTTGCAGCTGCAGTTGTTGTATGACACAGTTTTCCCAAACGTGCATATTTAAGATCACTTATAACTTGAGAAAACACTGTCAAGTAAATTGGATATGTTTCGTTGTGCTTTTGACTGTCTATACACACATGGTATGCACACATACTGCAACATCATCCATCCATTTTCTGAGCCGCTTATCCTCAGAAGGGTCGCAGGAGTGCTGGAACCAATCCTGGCTGTCATCAGGCACGAGGCAGGGTACACCCTGAACTGGTTTCAAGCCAATCGCAGGGCAAAAGGAGACAGACAACAGCCCCACTCACAATCACACCGAGGGGCAATTTAGAGTCTCCAATGAATGCATGTTTTGGGGATGTGGGAGGAAACTGGAGTGCCTGGAGAAACCCCAGGCAGGCACGTGGAGAACATACAAACTCCACACAGGGGTAGGTCGTGATTTGCACTTAGATCCTCAAAACTGTGTGGCCAACACTCTACAGCTGCCCCACCGTGCCGCGATATAAGAATCCAATGTAAATAATCAAGAGTACTTATTGTTCTTTAAATGTGCCTGCCAACATTTTTTTCCAGTCTGAAACAATGATGAGCATTAAATATGTCTGACTGAAAATGAAATGTCAAGTTTTGATTGTAAGCCACAAAAGTTCAAAAAGAGCCCTCCAAACTAGTGATGCTTAGTCAAATTTCATAATAATAATGCTAATGCTAATAAGTCAAATCATTATAATTGATTGTATTCATGCAACCCTAATTTAAGATTGAAACTTCAAGCAATTATGAAAAAGCTAAAGGGTAAATACAGTATGTGTTTGAATAAGAGTCAAATAAGATAAAAACTTTCAGACAGCAGCGAACATAACCCCAACAAAGGGTTCTCCATGAGGTTTTGTAAATGTGTATCAGTGACCCCAAAAAATTCTACCTCAATAACCTTTGTTCCCATCATCACTGACCTCCATTACCTTTGGTTGGAGAATCCTAAAATGTTATTATTCATTTAAACATGAAATAATATATGACAACAACAATTTGAAACACCGCAGATTTAAATCTTGTACCTGTACATACATAAAACACAGGTATAGATACGGCCAACAAGTTTTCCTTTCCTCGGTATCTTACTTTTATGTAGGAGTTCTTTGTTTCTAGACTCATGAAATTGGGGAGGGCACTGCACATAGTAAGTACTGGTTTGTTAAATATCCTAAATCATTCAAAAAGTCGTCATGGAGAAATATAATTTCCCTTCTGTGCCTGAGTACAGTGCTAAGTACATTAGGATTGAGCCATACTAAAGACTTGGAACAATGTCTTTTGTTACATGATGAATGTTTGTGTGTGAGTGCTAACAAGACTGAATCACTTTCATGATGAATAACGAGGTTTAGAATAATCCACTGACAGTGGACAAGTCCAGCATGGCAACAACAGGAGAACCTTTACGTTCACATGACTCAAGTATGGAAATCATACATATATAAGTCTCAATGCTTTGATTAAAAAAACAATGCATAATAATAATAATAATAACAAAAATGTTGGCATAAAGCTATGATAGCATTTAATTGTGTTCCTTCAAAACTTACCCGAATTGACACATATTTTAGTTGATTAGTTATGGTAACTGTATTGTAAATAAGTTAAATGAACATATTGTTCCTTCATCAACATTTTTGAACGGCTGAGTCATGTTCAGGTAATGTTTGACGTTAGCTATATTCATTTAAGAACTCAAGGGAAGAAATGTGCCATTCAGTCCAGGTATTATGGACCAAGGGAAATCTGATTCGGTCCACTGACAAGATTAAACCCAAATCAGGCTTTATGTTGGTGTACACAACAGAGATTTTGCCCTCCAAGTAGTAGACTGAAGTCCATGCTGGAACCACTTCACCAAAGACTTGAATGGCTGGATCCCAAAAGTCACAGCTAGGTCCTAATTGGCTTTTGTAATTGGATTATGAGACGGGCAGGACTCGCCCTTAAAATTTTAATTCCAGTATGTGGCCCTTTCATTTTCACCACAGGCCTTTGAGATTTGACATAATATCTTCTCCTACAGGAAATTTGATTTCCACCTGAGGACAATCAGCAGATTAACTCAGTGGTTGACCGGGGCAGATTTACTCTCAGTTTCAAGCACATATGCATTCTCAACCTAAAGTATTAACTCAAAGTAATTCATCCTAATTCCGTAGTCAGAATGGAAGCCGATTTCAGCAGTTCTATATATCAAAGTGTTCATTTTGGACAGAGGCATCTGTGTCAGTATGGCATCGCAAAAACATGCAACTCTTGATATATAGTACAATGGATCGGCCTTAAAAGCCTGTGTGAAACTTTTTCTGTGTTGGATGTTATCTTGACTTTAAAAATACAATATTAGCATCTGTCTAATGACATAAAATTGATATGCCAAGTGCCTTACAGATATTTACAGGTGAGGGCATAAGTGAAAAGTTTTAACAGAGTGAGAAATCAGACATATAGTAGGTACACAAAGTTTTCAGACCCCCTGAAGTTTTTCAATGTTATATTGCAACTGTTTGCTAAAAAAAATTAAGCTACTCTGTAATGTACACATGACACCCCTTCTTGACTCCAAAACCCCCCGAGATTTGTTAATTTTATTTGCAGATTTATTTAAAAAAGAACAACTGAAATTTCACAGCCACAAGTTTTCAGACACTTTCCTGTGACACATTTTAATCAGGTGCTGTCCATTATTTCTGATCATCGAGTTCTCCACCAGAGTCCAGCTGTGTTTGATTATACCTTTAATGATTCTTCTCTCCTGGCCCGAACGCTTCTCCAGAGACACTGGGAACGTCAAGCCCTTCCTCGCTCAGTGTGACCTCCACTTCGAGCTGCAGGCTTCCACATTCCCGACGGACCGCGCACGGATTGCCTTCGTCAAATCCCACCTGACGGGGAGAGTGGAGGTGTGGGGTGCAGCAGAGTGGAGTCGTAACTCCAAAACGTGCCTCTCCTGGACCTCCATTGTATGTTCCATGATTCAAGTCTTCCAGTGTGCCTCGCCGGAATACGAGGCAGTGGCTACGTTGATCAAACTTCGACAGGGGCAGAGTCGTGTGGCAGATTATATAACCGAGTTTCGTATCAGAGCAGCTGAGAGTCGATGGAATAAAGAAGCGCTTCTCGACGCCTTTTTCCAAGGACTTTCACTGAAAATCCGTAGTCCCCTCATTGCGGTGGAATTGGATTCACTCATCGCCTTATCTCTCAGGATCGACTTGAGGCTAGCGATCCAGGGACGGGGGGACTCGCTACTAGAGGGAGAGCAGGGCGCTTCCGCACCACCGGTCCCTCTTCTGCCAACCCCCATAACTGTGACAGAGGCTATTGCAGGTTGAGGGGCTCGATGGCTCGATGGGCCGGCAGAGGAACAACTGCGACGCCGGTGAGAGGGCCGATGTTTTTACTGTGGAAGACTGGGCCACCTAATAGCCCACTGTCCGGTCACGCCCAAGCGTCTCGCCCTCAAAATTACAACTCCGGTGAGTGTGAATTACACTGCGGCGGCTTTCAATCGAGCACTGCTTCTAGTAACCTTGAGCACAGGGGGTCGTACCTGTTCAGCTACAGCCTTTATTGACTCAGGATCGGACGCCAGTCAGATTAATCCATGGGTAGTTGAGTCTTTGAGTGTGGAGGTTTTCCAGACCCAACGGTTCCATAATGCGTACGTGACCAATGCCAAATTCTTATGCCAAGAAACACACCGTACACAATCTCTGAGGATGACATTTCCAGATGCACACACCGAGCAGATAAGCTTTCATGTATTTAACTCCCCAAACAGTGATGTCATCCTCGGCAGCCCCTGGCTTAAAAAATACAACCCGCACATTGACTGGACCACTGGAGAAATCGGAGCATGGGGAGCCGAATGCAGCAAGTCTTGTCTCGGGGCTTTAAAAGAGAGGAACCTGCAGATTGCCCCGGTAGACTTAAAGGAATCGAAGTTCGTGCCAGAAGTATCAACAGTTCGTCTTGTTATTGGGATCTTAAGGAAGTATTTTCTGAGGCAATTGCCGAGTCCCTTCCACTGCGTCGCCCGTACGATTGTGCTATCGAGTTGTTGCCTGGTACCTCACCCCCTCGCGGCAGGCTCTGTTTGTTGACAGGACTGGAGCACCAAGCTATGGAAAACTACGTGGAGGAGTCGGTGGCGCCGTGTCTCATCCGACCCTCTTTGTCAACTGCTGGAGCGGAAATGTTCTTCTTCAAGAAGAAGGATGCCTCGTTGCGGCCCTGTATTGATTATCGGGGACTAAACAACATCACCATCAACAACAGGTACCCTCTTCCCCTAATCGCCACTGCATTCGAGTTGCTACAGGGGGCCCGGAGCTTCACCAAGTTGGATCTATGAAATGCGTAGCATCTGGTACGCATCAGAGAGGGGCACAAGTGGAAGACTACCTTTAATACACCAAGAGGCCACTACGAGTACCTGGTGATGCTGTTTGGCCTGATGAATGTGCCAGTGGGTTTTCAGAATTTTATTAATGACGTGCTATGGAAGGGACTTAACAAGAATGTGTTTGTCTACCTCAACGACATTTTGAGCTTTTCTTCAGATGAAGCTTCCCACATCGAGCACGTCAGGGAGGTGCTGCAGCAGCTACTACGACACAACCTATATGTCAAGATGGAGAAGTGCGAGTTTCAAGGGAGAGATTCCCATGGATCCCCTTAAGATCGACTCCGTTCACCAATGGCCCACCCCCACCAATTGCAGGGAGGTTCAAAGGTTCATTGGATTGATTAATTTCTACCGCAAGTTCATCAGGAACTTCAGTTCCATATCCGTCCCCCTGCACGCCCTCACTTAAACCTGCAATTCATTTGAGTGGGATGAGACCTGCCAGGAGACCTTTGACAGACTTTGGTCAAGTTTCACCACAGCTCCAGTCCTCATCATGCCAGATCCAAGGAGACAGTTTGTACTCTTCCAGAGGTATGCGAGGGATGGGAGACTTCACCCATGTGCCTTCCTATCTAAGAGACTAACTCCGGCAGAAAAGAACTATGACGTGGGGGATTGTGAATTATTGGCAGTCAAGACAGCGCTGGAAGAGTAGTGGTTCTGTCTGGAGGGATCCCAAGTGCCATTCCTGGTGTTTACTGATCACAAGAACTTGGAGTACCTGAGGACCGCCAAGAGACTGAATGCTCGTCAGGCCAGGTGGGCACCCTTCATTACTCGCTTCCGTTTCACTCTGTCCTTTCGTCCAGGCTCAAAGAACAGCAAACCGGACGCACTATCCCCGATCCATGAAGGGGAGCGAACGGAGGCCGTGAGTGCCCCCATACTTCCGGAGGCCTGCTTCATTCACTTGGGACATCGAGACATGGGTAAAGGATGCCCTCAGGGACTCTTCCGGCCCAGCCAAATGTCCTTCCGGTCATCTGTTCATGGTACCCTCGCTTCGGGGAGACGTCATCGATTGGGTCCATATGAACAAGACCGTTTGCCATCCCAGCATGGCAAAGACACGCTCAGTAATCGAATAACGGTTTTGGTGGCCAAACCTGGGAAGCGACCTGAAGGAGTATGTCGACCCGTGCCCAATCTGCATGCTAATAAGACATCTCACCTGTGACCAATGGGTGAGCTGCGCCCGCTACCAATTCCCTCTCGCTCTTGGTCACACATCTATCTCGACTTTGTTACGGGTCTACCCTGTTCCCAGGGGAACACGGTGGTACTCTCAGTTATCGATCGGTTTTCTAAGATGGTTTACTTCGTACCTGTTTCTAAGATTCCGTTCACCAAACAGACTGCTCAGCTCCTGCTAAATAAGGTCATTCACTATGATGGTCTGGCAATGGATGTAGTGTCGGATAAAGGACCACAATTCGTGTCTCGGTTCTGGAAGGAGTTCTGCAACCTCATCGGGGTGAAAGTAAGTCTCACGTCAGGCCAACACCTGGAGTCCAATGGTCAAACCGAAAGAATAAATCAGGATCTGGAGACTGGTCTACGCTGTCTGGCATCACATGGTCACAGCACTTGGAGCCAGCACCTCGGATGTCTGGAATATGCCCACTACGCATGGGCAGCTCCTACAAGTCCGCAGCAGATCTCAAGAGAAGAAGGGCACCAACGTTAGAAGTGGGACAATGTGTATGGTTGTCCACAAAGGATTTTCAGCTGCAGACAGAGTCATGCAAGCTAGCTCCCACCTACGCCTCATCTGCAATAATGAACCCTAGTACTTATAGGACCAAGAGGATGGTCTGGCTTTTCCAGATCGTTGCTATCCATGCCTCGTTCCAGTACTTCCTTGCTTCTGATCCCGAATCCCGCCATACCGACCTCTGCCTGTCCTCCGGCCAGCCAAAAAAGCTTAACGTCCTTGATACTGCTGCTCTCTCTGACTGACCTCCCGGCTTACGACCTTGGAACAAATAAAGACTTTCTTTTGACTACCTCCCTGCATACCGAGTCGTGCTTTTGGGTCCACACTAGAGTTCTGGTTATGACAAATGGGTTCAGAATTGCATCTCATAAAGATTGACATACGTCCATATACTGAACAATTTGAACTTTGGCCTCAGCTGTTTCCAACCCATTGGATCAAACATCTTTAAAAGCAACAAGGAACTTGAAAAAAAACACCAGAAACTTTAGAACAGATTTTTCTCTGGTTTATTGATGTAACCATTGTATGCATCTACTTTCACCTTGTCACCTCTGATAACATTTGTGTTCAACATTAGGATAAAGTATTAAAACATTTGGGCGGCATGGTGAAGTTCACCGGTCACTCCGGTTTCACATGCATTAATTGGCATACCCCTCTCCGTGCCTGAAGATAGCTGGGATTGGCTCCAGAACTCCGATGATCCTTGTGATGATATGCGGGTCAGATAATGATGGATGGATGAAAAAGATTGGTAGGGATTTAGATTGTCAAAGAAGAGGGTGGCAAATACCAATTATTATTGCCCCCAATAGATTGTGTTGCTGTTAAAGCACATTTTATTACCTTTACGGAGGCTAGTGGAACACTCCTAAAGTATCAAGTTTATGAATCAGGGCATGTGGTACCTGCATTGCAATCCAGTGCCATGGTTAGACTGTTGATGGATCATGACCATTTCACACAAAATATTCACTCTGGCATCACTCCCTGCTCTGTCAGCGGGACGGTCACTTTGACTTGTAGGTTGTAGCAAAAAAAGAAAAGAATAAAAAACGCTCCGCTTGCTTAACAGCACAACAGCCTCATGAGTTTGTGCTGGCAGCATGCCAAGCTGCCAACACTGTGGGACATAACACCAGAAAAGTGGAAGTGAAGCCACACATTTTTAAACAGGCAAACATATTTAGTCATTTAATTAGAAGGCTTTAAGTTGTATATGGATACTTCTTCACTGTGTTTTCCTTTGATATACACATGCCTCTTGAATTTATTTACAAGATAAAAGAAATAGCTGATATTGTATATGGATGTTTGGAACGATGTGGTTGTCTTTGAAGGCTATACTATAGGCCTATTATACGGTGTGTAGCATAACCCGAGATTCATGAGAGGTAAAATCAGGACATACTGCACATGGACAGACCAGTTTTGCTGTATACCATATCTTTTTTTTCCCCTTTTAAAATGCACGCATTTCTGGTTCACTTTGACCTGTAATGGCATTGTCACACATTGCCTCCTTCTCGGTTTCTACAGCTCTCTGAAATAAAAGATGCACATATTCAGTTCATAGTTCCAATGGGTCCTTTTAACTTTTTCAATATTTTACATCTAAGCATCAAATGGACACCATGCACCATGTGGAGTGAAGCTGAAAGGCTTGGCTTCACATTTCTCACTCACACTGCCTAAATAATCCATGGACGCTCTTAATGTGGCTGCAGACAACTGAAACAGACTTATAAAGTTTTAATGATAAGCACAACGATAGTGTATTATATGATCTTATTCTGGAATTATAGATTTATTATTAGTCTATAGTCCTGTTTTAAAACATTTTCCAGCCAATGAATTTGAGACTCTTGACGTTTGGTACTTTTTCATCCATTTCCAGAAGAAATCATTTTTGTCTCTATTGTTTAGAAGTCTCAATGGATTGAGCAACCAAACGCTTCAGTTCTCATAATGTAACATGGGACACGGTAAAAGATTGCACCACGGGTAATCGTGTTTGCACATGTTTTAGCAGTAGGGTGGAAAAATGTTGTAGGATGTCAGAAATATGTGACGATGAATAAACGTGATGAAGGGCTTTAATTAAGTGATTGCTAGCATGGAAATTATATCAGTTAAAATAGACAAAGGCCCAGCAGGGAGTGGAATGAACTCCCACAGCCTTCAGTGGGAGAATGACAGCTATTTCCTAGTGGGTGTTTGATTCTGTTGGTAATTGATTGATGTTGTGTGACTTGGACTTGACTTGACTTACAAAAATGGGTGACTGCTCCCAGACCCACTAGGCGCAAATTAGGGTTTGGTGCCTTGCCCAAGGACACTTCAGCATGGAGACAGTCGTAGCTGGGATTTGAACCAGTGACCCTTCGTTCACGTGACTCACCGCTCGCCCTACTGAGTCACACCCACTTCACTGTTTCAAAGTAAGATGCTATTTGTGGTATGGTATGTTGGTTTCTCCACATGCTCTACACCTATGGTGCAACAAACACATTTTTTATTATTTATTTACATCACATCATGCGTTGTTATTAGTTTATTTGTGTCAAGAACAAATATTGGGCTAGTTCCAAAATAACTATGTATAGTTTTAATGCACATTTTAGAGGAAACATGCATTGGTCAAATTGACACATTTATTCAAGATTAAGAAAAGTAGCCACAAGTTATTAATTGGAGAAAGTAATTGCGAGTTACATTTTCAAAAGGATAACTAACCAACTACAATTCCAAAGTAATCTTCCCAACACTGACTGACAAATTTTTAATTGAATGCAATGTGCTAAACACTGCTAATGATTGATTTGTGGGAATGCCTTTAAAGGTCCACTGTCATGAAATGCACGATTTTTAGTATATTTTTAATGAAATAAGGCAGCCAGAATGGACTAATCCAGTTTTTCACCACACAATATGATTTTGACGTGTATGGCTTTTTGTCACTCCCACCATGAAAATCCTTTGAGGGATTTGTCTTTGAGAAGAAGCAGGAAGTGACGTTAGTAGCAGACGGCCACTCAGGCAGTCTCATATGTTTCTATTAGTTTTACCTGCTGGAAGGTAGCTCTTTGTTCCTTCGTGTTAGCCAAAATGCCAGCTCGTTGTATTGCTGGATATTGTTCGAACACTTGGGAGGATAGATTCATTCTTAATAGTTTTCAAGAAGACCCGGTTCCAAATGACAAATAGGTGTGTATACAGCTATTAAAATAAATAATAGTTTTTTGGGGGGGCATAATCCTCTCAGAATGTCAGAAAAGATCCATGCACGTAAGTGAGGGGTGCTAAATGTGTCGATGTACCCGTCAGCGCCGAATACGGCTTCGGCGGCGCCATGTCCGCTGTGGATGAGGCACGGCTTCGGCCAGGCTGGCTCGTACATACTGTCTGGGAGTCTGTTGTTAGTTAGAAGTGATCCGCATATCTAAATATGGCTCGAAACGATAGGGTAATATTGCCCTGGTCACTTCACTTGATTGTGAGATCTTCTCTTTGAAAAGAGCTTCCATGTCCCATAGTAGGTGGCACAGAGTATTTTCAGTTGCGAATGCTACCACTTGGATGTCAAATGAGACTTCCACAACTTTGAGCATGGATGACGTCCTCTCCGCTCATATTTATTTTTTTGTATGGACATTGAAGTAAAGAATGTTACATGTATTTTTCATCACAATATCTATTTTAGAATGTTTATAGGCATGACACTTGACCTTTAACTTTCTCCAACTTCTGCAATACTGTATATTGCGCGGCATAACGGTACAGCTGGTTGCCAAACATTTCCTATGAGATTAAAAATGTGATATAAGATGATACAAGCAGCTGCGTCTTTTCATAATTGGGGATCGGGCCACCACAGGTAGAAATTACTTCTTAGGTAATTAGTTTATACATACAGTAGCAACAATGCCCTGTGCTCTGCTCTCAGTGGGTATCCAAGGCACATGTGTAATTAAAGCTGTCTACAATCTGTATGGACAGTAGCCTGCTCTCTGTGAGCAAAACATCCCCTGGTGGCGTGAATGTTATAATTTCGTCACAAGACACAGTAACAGTAACTGGGGATTTTTTTTTTTTTTGTGATGGGCTCAAACCAGCTGGGACACAAGTCAAACTGTTGATGCTCTGACCCAACAGCACTCAGTAGACATTAGTTCATTATTAGATTCATATTCATCACTCAAGGGTGGTACAACAACACTTTTCTTTTAATAGGTTCTTAGGGTGTAAATTTGGAGTGCATGCCTTTGTGACTGATTCTTGCTTGGACCGTGTTTCATAGTTGTATCTGAAGGGATGCGATCACATCATAAACAAATATTCAAAGCAGTCGCAACGATAGTTTTCTCAACTCTCTCTTCAGGAGTAGATCCTGACATGTTTAAGGATTCCCACCGGGTTCACTGGATTCTGAGGAATGGGAGTCAATTTCACTTTTAATCACATGATTAGGCAGGAGCAGGAGTCAATGTCACTGGGAGTGGACGGGATCAGAAACAATTTTCTCCATTCCACTCCTGGTGACTTTGAAGGTATTAATACAGGCATCAATCTAGCCATCCATCCATCCATCCATTTTCCGAGTCGCTTATCCTCATGAGGGTCAAGGGAGTGCTGGAGCCAATCCCAGCTGTTATAGGGCAGGGTATACCCTGAACTTGGGCACATGGAGACAGGCAACAGTCGTATTTATAATCACACCTAGTGACAATTTAGAGTTTCCAATTAATGTTGCATGTTTTTGGGATGTGGGAGGAAACTGGAGTGCCCGTAGAATACCCACGCAGGCAGTGGGGAACATGCAAACTCCACACAGGCGGGGCCGGTTTGAACCTCGGTCCTCAGAACTGTGATAACAATTTATATAGAATATCAATATTACTCTCCTCCCTGATCTCCCACTGTGCTGCTACAATTATCTAAAGAAATTCAATTCCTTTTTACTGCATTTTGTGCTGTTTGTAAAGCTCATTGTTACACTTGCCCTTAAAATTAATACAATGCAAAGGCCAGCCAATGACAAACATCTTTTCATGGCAGCCGTGCACGACAGCTGAAGCCAGAATCTGATCAGGAAGACACATATAGACTTCCTATGCAAAGGGGAATTTACAAAGTGAGCGGAAAGTCTTGACAGAATTTGACGGATTTATTGGAAACTAATAAACCATCCTCCATTATTTGGAGGTATTTTGGAGTAAAAAAAAAACAGAGGACGGCCTTGTGGAAAGCAGGTTATGCTCAGCAAAAATTGGAATGGGCTGTGTAACGTGTTTGCTTTTTTTGACATGTCTTTAAAGTTCAGATATTATTCATGAATCTATTTAGAATTCCTATGACTCCTGCATAAAGCTATTGATAGGGAGCAGTCAGAGAACAACACGTTCCACATGCTTTTCTGTTCCTGCATAGCAACATTTAACTTCCTCAACTCATGTTCTCGAGTCAAATACTCAAATTTTAAATTGTTCTTTTTGTTTGAACTAAAAGTTCTGGTCAGTGTTCCAGTTCAACTCTGCTGAGGAGTGGATAGGTTTGTCAGTGAAGTTATGATTTGTGTGTGAGTCACTCTGGGAATTCAATATATTTAGTGTAGTAACTAAGGCAGACATGGTGTATCCCATGTACGCACTGCCTATTTTTTTTACAGAGGAGGATTCACTATGAGTTAGAATCCCAATGTAGTTGTGGTTTGCCTAACAAAAGAAACTGTCCTACAGTACATCACATTTATCCCAACCTTTCTTCAGAGAGACAGCCCAGAAAGGAAGGTTTGCATTCAGATAAATGTCAAGAGACCATATAGTGAATGCTTTGAGATGTGCAAGGGAGGGAGAGTGCATGGAATGGTAGAAGAATGTTAGAAATTGAGTTGCCAGGCAGAATGTAAAGAGAAAGACCAAAGACAAAATTTTGGGATATGATGTGGTAAGACTTGCAAGTACCTGGAGTTAGAGCAAAAGTTGCATCTGATAGGATGAGATAAAAGAGGATCACACACTGCGGCAAGCCCTAAGCAGGGTTAAACAGAAAAGAAGGAAGATGGTATGGTTTGGGTTGGGTAAATCCTTTAAGGCCCACGTTTCCACCACGAGATGTTTAGTTGGTTGACAATCGCTATGTAAATAATATGACAATATTAAACCAGTAATTTGACAATTAATGAAACAAGTCTGCTGATGGCAACCGTGGAAAAGAAACAGCTTCCATTCCTTAGGTCACAAGCCACAATATTCCTTTGAAATGTTACATTTTCTCTCTTTCTATTGAATTCATTTCATCAGTCTACAGAAGAAGGCAAAGAATCATCAGACAGTAATATATCTGGATTCAAGCCCCACAAATGTGCCAGGATAATGTAGGGAAAGAAAAGTGGGACAGTTTTGGTGGGATATTTCAGGCGCCTTTACAATGGAAATAGCAATGTGTGCCATGTCTAACTAAGCCCCAAGTATACTTGATGGAAATTAGCCTTCAGTTTACAAAGGAGTACAATCTGTCAGTTTGCAGCATTGAAAGTTGCATCAAAAATACTCTTCACTTATCATCACAGATGTCTTATTTTGCTATAAATACAGGAAAATAGCTGTCTGTAAGATGCTTTGGAATTTTGTATAATGAGGTAGAATGGGATACAAATGCAAACCACAACTGAAAATAAAAGTTCACTGTCACTTATATAAATATGTGTGCATGTGTGTGTCACTTTATTTATATAATGTTTCTAAAATGTGTATACACAGACTTGTCTTAACAGAGTGACTGTGTTTCCCAACAGCTCTTTCACACTCTAATCAGACTAACAAAACAACGGGACAGGTGCTGCTTGAAGATACTGGCGGTGCCATTAAGTATTAACAACAATGGCACATCGCAGAGGATGTATTCCTATTCTTGTGTAACCTACTTATCACCGTGTCAATGCTGATGTTTATTATAGTGATTCCATGTTTAAAACATTAGCCAAAATTCCCATGTCTGTTCCCGGCACATATGTTTCAGTTGGGGAAGGGCCTGAGAGAAGACTACATTTTTCATCGTCAGCTAAGGATGCTCAATGTAGTCCAAGATATTTTAAGTGCTAGTTTTGTGTTTTAATTGTCCTTCCCCCACTAATAGGATCTGCACCATCTTTATTTTGTACTAAAGAACTAGTTTAGAATAAGAATTTGTATTGTTTCTTTGATGGTGGAAATAGTTTCCAGTCCAGAGATCACTCCCCGTGCATCACAAAAGATGCTAAAATTGTTTCAGGTGAGCTAATTTGTGTAGTGACACTTGTAACATTATTAAAAGTGAACACTCTTTACAAAGGAAAACATATCATTTGTTGTACCTCAACACAGCAGGGTGTGAGGGGAAGTATGATTACGAAACCAGTGGGGTTCCCTTTCCCCTTCCCCCTCCTCAAAGACATTTGCTTACATACTGTGATCCCACACCCATCATCAGCTTAGTGTCTTAAGATGTATTTGCATTTGTATTTGAAGATTGTATTGTCATTTCAATCAACGTTCCTATCCTGGCAGACCGTGAGGGAGAATATCAACTTTTGCAACAGTATCGACGTTGCTTTGATCCCTGATCCATCATTTTTTTTTCCTGATTAAAAATTACTCTAGCAGCAGTTGAATTCCATCATGGACAAAAAAAAAAAAAATGCTGTACACAAGGACAGAGAATTTAACCCCAAGAAAAAAGTATTGAAAATGAAGATAAATTGTCTTTAAATGCCTTGCCTTAAATTAGTGAGATATGGACCAAAGACAATGTGATTTAAAGTTGGAATCCACAATTTTTATTTTTTTTTTTGGCGCCAAAGCAAGTACACAAGGAGATGATACAATGTTGATTTGAGCCTGTCAGGTCCTCAACCATCTTGCTATATTCTTCAATAGCAAGTAAATGCCTGACTCATTTCCCCCATTGTAGATTCACAGGTCAGATATAATGTCTTTCTTTGCTTACATGAGCCTCGATTGTTTTCTTCACTGCAGTATTGTTGCACTGTGACACTTGTCAAACCATTTTTTCTTGAAAAAAGAGCCAGGCTAAGGTTATATCATACATTATCAATTCTTGTTGTCTTGTCTGTTGAAACTAGCCCCCGGCGATATCATCATACTCCTCCTTTTAAAAGGGGGAAAATTGTCTTCTGATGTGACCTTGCAAGGTCACAAAATTAATTAATGGGGTAGGTGAAGGTGTACAGGAGTCAGTTGTTATCACATCTCGTCATATCAGATCCTCAGTGATCAACCAAATTTCACAGTAGGTGTGAACACATAAAATGGCTGTCACAAATGTAGAGATTTTCCGTTTAGGAACATTTTAAGTGTTCTATTTAATGTAAATAGAGCAAAGAAATATCACCTGCAAATATATCAATGGCCAAATTACCATTACATGCTGTTTGACAGTATGATGTACTGTTAATTTGTGTAATAGTTCACAGATTCCCATCTGAAATATGATTTTCCTGTCAAGATTTCCTGTGTTTGCATTATGGAAACATGTAAGAGTTGAAATGTGTGAGAGGAGTAATTAAAATTGTCAAAGGGAATCAGTGTTTCATGTCAGCAGTTAATGAATAAGTATCAAAGGCTGGTTAGTCTAATTGTAATCATGTTCGCTCAGGGAAGGATATGGAGCTTGCTGATGTTTTTGAAATAGCGCTCAATAACCCAATCCAGTTTTCTAGAATCAGACTTTACCTTTGTACATTGAATAGGTTTTGTATTTGTGGATAATATTTCTAATTATACATGTTTCCTTGACTGTATTTAAGAATGTGTAGAGCCCAATGATATGCATAAACAGAGGAGGACTTCAGGTATGCATTGACTATCCATATTTTGTTGTTCATCGGTAAGTGATCCAAATTAATTGCAAAAAACAATTATTCTCAAATAGTCCCCTGCTTGATCAAATCTGCCTTGTTTTAATTGCTCATATAAATACATGCAGTGGAGGGACTGGTTAGTGTGGTTAGTACTGCCTCACAGTTCTGCGGACTGTGGTTCAAATCCCAGCCCCACCTGTGTGGAGTTTGCACGTTCTCCCCATTCCTACGTGGGTTTTCTCCAGGCACTCCAGTTTCCTCCCACATCCCGAAAACATGAATTCATTGGAGACTCTAAATTGCCCTTCGGTGTGATTGTGAGTGGGAGTGTTGTCTGGCTACATGTGCCCCCTGTGATTGGGTGGCAACCAGTTCAGGGTGTACCACGCCTCCTCCCCGATGTTTGTTGGAAAAGGCAGCAGCACTCCCGTGACCCTTGGCATCACAGTTCTGAGGACCAGGGTTCAATTCCCAGCCCCATCTGTGTGGAGTTTGCAGGTTCTCCGCGTGCCTGCGTGGGTTTTCTCCAGGCATTCTGGTTTCCTCAATTTCCTCCCAAAACATGCATTAATTGGAAACTCTAAATTACACCGAGAAGCGAATGTGAGTGTGAATGTTGTCTCTCTCCATGTGCCCTGCGATTGGCTGGCACATGGTATATATAAATATACATCCATTTTCTTTGCCGCTTCTCCACACAATGATTGCGGGGACCTATCCCAGCTGCCGTTGGGCAGGAGGGGGGGTACACCTTAAACTGGTTGCCAGCCAATCGCACGGCACATAGAGACAAACAGTTGCACTCACAATCACACATAGCGGCAATTTAGAGTCTCCAATTAATGTTGCATGTTTTTGGGGTGTGGGAGGAATCAGGAGTGCCGGGAGATAACCCACACAGGCACGGGCAGAAGATGCAAACTCCACACAGGTGGGGCCGGGATTGAACCCAGGTCCTCGGAACTGTGAAGCCAATGCTTTATCAGCTGACCCACTGTGCCACCTATAGATTTACACACATAAAGGGTGTCCCCCCCAAAAAATGTATATACATTTTATACACAATAATAATGATTAAATAATGCTATTTGTAAAATAATTTTACATTAAAAGGTATTCAAATTGTAATAAACATCAAGTTTACAATTATATAAAGGTGATAGAGAGGACGGTGCACATGATAGGCTTAGATGGAAAAAGAAGACACGCTGTGGCGACCCCTAACAGGACAAGCCGTAAGGAAAAAAAAGTATAGTTTTCCACATGTTTGCACACACTGCACCAGGGATTTTGGGCCATTCCTCCACACAGATCTTCTCGATATGAGCCAGGATTGTGGGCTGTCAATGAGAAACACAAAGTTTGAGCTCCCACCAAAAATTTTCAATTGGGTTTAGGTCTGGAGAGCCATTCCTTGGTTATCCTGGCTCTGTACTTTGGGTCATTGTCATGGTATTCCTCATTCTTTCTCCTCCAAACATAGCAAGTGGAATTAAAACCAAAAAGTTCTATTGTGGTCTTATCTGACCACATAACTTTCTTTCTTTCATCTCACTGAACAAACAGGTCTTTGAGCACAGTAGAAATCCCCCTAAGATGACAATTTCAGATCCCTCTTTGATTTCAAAGCGTGAAAACGTTCAAAATTGCAGGATGTTCAAATAATTATTTTCCTCACTGTATAGCTATATATTTTTTCATGAATGTGACCCTTTACACACCTAAATCTTCTCTTCTTTGGAAATGATTGCACCAGTTATCCAGTGGTAGTCAATTCTTTGTATTATAGTAATATAATCAAACAGAAGGATTGTCATTGTCCAACCAACACATACAGTAGTTATACTGTGATAGATTATTTTAGTTTTCCTTGGTTTGTCAAACTGAGTTTTGTATTTGATTTACCTTTTCATTAAATGCAGCCACATTGGCAACAGAGTATGACACTACTGTATTAACAAATTATTGGTTCTCCATCATACACGGAAATATGAGGTAAAACTTAAATAAAAAAACCTTGGAACGATGCAGGTCATTATTAGTAACAAAAATATTTGTACAGTATACACGTGCACACACGCACACACACACACGCACGCACGAAGACACACACAACTACTACTGTATTTTTCAAAATTATATGACTGACAATGTCCACAGCTGTATAGATATCAAGTGATGAAGCGTATCTGCCTTCAGCCATTAACACATAAATCTCTCCAGCTGAACATGGCTGCAATGTTTCCTACGTCTAATACAGAGACAAAGATTGCTCCAAGGGACTGAACAACAGAGGTGCTTTTGCTTTACAGATTCACAGCTGATGATATAAGTAGCCCAAGGGTCTGATTCAAGGCCATTTGAGCTTTGGCTCCTATTATTCATGTCTGTCCAACTGATAAATGATAAGAAAATACAAATATACTGTAATCGTTATAAACGCTACAGTTTTTTTCCATTTTACAGAGAGAGAGAGAGACAGAGAGAGAGAGAGAGAGAGTGAGTGAGTGAGAGAGAGAGAGAGAGAGGAGAGAGAGAGAGATTTTCTGAGTCACTTATCCTCACAAGGGTCGTGCTATATCTGTCTCTATCTGTCAATGGGCAGGAGGAGGGGTGCACCCTGAAGTAGTTGCCAGCCAAATGCATGCCACATTGAAACAAACAACCAGTCACACTCACAGTCACACCTATGGGCAATTTAGAGTATAATGCATGTTTTTGAGATGTGGGAGAAAAGACAGATTGCCTGGAGAAAACCCACGCGGGCATGGGGAGAACATGCAAACCACATGCCAGGATTTTTACCCCAGCCCTCAGAACTGTGAGGCAGACACTAACTATTCTCTCTCTCGTGCAGTGTGTGTGTGTGTGTGTGTGTGTGTGTGTAATTTATAAACTGTACAGTTTTTGACTGCTGGAACCTATCTCAGTTATCATTGGACAGTAGGCGGGGTACACCCTGAACTGGCAGCCAATGGCTAACCTGCGGTGTTACCATCGTCTCGTCATAGGAGTCATGCTTTTGGGAGCAGCTGAGATTGTACTGATCACCATGTGTTGGTCATCAGGCAGGTTGACTGTGATGATGTCTTCACACTCAGTAGGTCCCATTTGGAACAATAGCATTGTGTTGTGAAGGAAGAGTGAGTTGTACTCCACTGGAGCTAGGCATTTGGAAGAGGTTTAGTAGGAGCTGAACAATCATGGGGACCATGAGATTGAAGTCATGGAAGTCAGATCATGCAGAATAGGCATACAAAAACAGATGCGATCCATGCCATGTTGCTGTGCTAAAAATGTGAATGTTGGTGTTTAAAGCAGTGATTTCCAACCTTTATAGAGCCAACGCACATATTTTACAATTGAAAAATCCCACGGCACACCAACAAAACTAAATTTCACGAAAAATGGATCAATTAATTACTGTATCTACTTCCTGCCATCTAATAGTAGAGGATTTTTTTGTTCTGTTTGACATTGTGCCTCACTGGCATAAAAAGATGACTGAAGATACATTATTTCTTGGAATATTTTTTTTTTTAGCAATTTCATAAAATTGGATAACTTCTCACAGCACACCTGAAGAGCGCTCACGGCACACTAATGTACCCCGGCACACTGTTTGGGAATCACTGGTTTAAAGCAACGAGTCAGAGTGAAAGAGAGCTAGATACGAGCTAGTAATTCCCCCCAAATTATTAGGCACTAATATTGTATAGTCTGGCAAACACTGGCGTGTTAATCACAAACGTAGATCAGCTGGTGTTGTCGAATGTCTTGGCACCTCAAAACGGGCGAAGCAAAGCTGGTGGAAGCTGCTGCAGAGAAGTAAGCCCATAGAAAGGAGCACAGCAACTCCAATAGACCAGTGTGATCTATGCCAAAGAGACTGTCACCCATAGGTGAGATTGGTCTTCACAGCCACAGATGACGCTGCTCCGCCAATAACTAGGATGTTACCCCATGATCAACCCTGATCGACGGAGGCCTTTGAGATCGCCCTGTGGGGTGGGGATGAGGGGAGAGGCTTGTCTCAGCCGTCTCGGAAAGCATGAAGACAGGTTTGGTTGAAGAAGAAAAAAGGTGTAGAAAATTCGAACAAAAACAAAAGAGATGGAAGAAGAAAAAATTTCCTCAGCACACCTTATTTGGAGAATATGACCGTCTTTCTCACCATCTGCTTTCCAGGATCTGCTAGCAAGTTCAGAGAATTAACGCTCGACAGCAACTTTTCGAAGACTTACTAACATTGTTCCTTGGAGGCTAGGGAACCAGGTTTCCATCCAAAGAGTGTGCGGTTACAGACCTGTGTGCTTGATTAAAAAAGGGCAGGAGAGAGGGATGGCTGAGGCCTGCCCATGGATGGGCAAATTAGCCAGCCAGGACACAAAAAGAGAACAAAAAGGAAAATAGAAGAGAATGGGAGTCTGTGGTTTAGTTATCACAGGGGCATGTTGAAGAAGACCAGACAAATCAGCAGTCCTTAAAATCTCACAGCTGCATTTATAAAATTGATTCACTGACACAGACATCAAAGCATACATTTGAAATAATTGAGCAGCATTTGTAAAATATCCATCCATCTATTTTTGAGCTGCTCATTCTCACAAGGGAAATTTTTCATAGCATAAAAACTTGAGAGAGAGCTGAACAAAGTTATAGTGTTCAATAATGTGTGCCCACATTTGGAATGGTATTCTCTTTGTGTTCATTTCTTGATAGTCAAATTATGTTTTTGAAAAGAATGTGTGTTTTCTGCACCAATGGGGCTGGTCATGGTAGCACAACTACCATTAAAATTAATTTCTAATTAAAAGAATGTCTCAAATTTCATTACCAGTGGACCACAAAAAAATAGTGAACAAAAACATGAACATATGACAGGTAGAACCTTTCCTCATGCATTATTTACTCACAGTTCACCTTGGCATCTTTCTGTTCAAGATTAAATGAACAATTTCAAAGCTGTAAATAATCTGTGCAGACACATATCACATCATCTGATGGGCAGTGAATTATTTATTGTAATCTGGCAATGCAAGGTTGTTTGTCACATATTATTGTGATACATCAGGGGAGTAATTCTCCTCTGGCACACTGCTAGCAGTTTCACTCAGTCGGCATCAGAGCATATGTTGTCTATGAGGATTCATGAGGCTCTAATCTGAGTCTGAGCTAATCTAAACCTGCAGCAGCCTGTCAGGGAGCCAAAATGATGAAAGAAACAAACTGCTCAGGTGACAATAGTATCCAGACTGAACTTGGAAGTAACGTTCCCATTTGAGTTTGACCTTATTTTGGATGAGAACAAATCACAAGGGGGATGTAGCCTGATAATTTTTTAACTTGTGTTTTTCATTGAAAGTAAAACACTTCAAAGATGTCTGAGTATAAACGGAAATAGTTGGTTATTGCATTACTGTAGTTTCTTGTGAAATTAGGGTTCTTCATGAATTCACATAATGCAAATACTATATATATATATATATATATATATATGGTGGCACGGTGGAGCAGCTGTAGTACGATGGCCTCACAGTTCTGAGGACTGGGGTTCAATCACGACGCCGCCTTTGTAGAGTTTGCATTTTCTCCCCATGCTTGCCTGGGTTTTCTCAGGGTACTCCAGTTTCCTAGCGCATCCCAAAAACATGCATTAGGTGGACACTCTAAATTGCCCCGAGGTGTGATTGTGAGTGGGACTGTCGTCTGTCTCCAGGTGCCCTGTGATTGGCTGGCAAATATTTGAACATCCTGCTATATTGCAAGTTTTCCCACTGAGAAATCATGGAGGGGTCTGAAATTTTCATCGTAGAATATGACGACATGTACTCCAGAATGGATAGCGAGGAAATATGTTGACTGGTGCCAGTCGTGCACAAAGTAGATGGAAAAGAGTACTTTGACAAGTTAATGCATAAAGAAAATGGGAGAGAAGGTAGAGTAGAAGAGGCAAGCGTGAATGACCGGGAAGTGGCTTTGATTAATAAGGGAAAAGTTAGAAATGCACTGAACAGAATGAAAAAAGGAAAGACAGTTGGTCCCAATGACATACCAGTGGAGGTATTGAAGCAATTTGGTGAGGTGGCTGTAGAGTTTTTGGACAACTTATTCAATAGAATACTAGCGGGAGAGAAGATGCCAGTAGAATGGAGGAAAAGTGTGCTAGCCCCCATTTTTAAGAAGAAAGGCGATATTCAGAGCTGTAGAAACTATATAGGAATAAAGATGACGAGCAACACAATGAAGTTATGGGGAAGAGTAGAGGAGGCTAGACTCAGGACAGAAGTAATTATCTGCGAGCAACAGTATGGTTTCATGCCCAGAAAGAGTATCACAGATGCATTATTTGCCTTGAGGATGCTCGTGGAAGAGTAAAGAGAAGGTCAGAAGGAGCTACATTGGATCTTTGTAGACCTAGAAAAAGCCTATGACAGAGTACCATGAGAGGAACTGTGGTACTGCATGCGCAAGTCTGGTGTGGTGGAGAAATATGTTAGAATTGTACAGGACATGTATGAGGATAGGAGAACAGTGGTGAGATGTGCCCTTGGTGTGTCAGAAGAATTTAAAGTAGAGGTGGGAGTACATCAGGGTTCCCCACTGAGCCCCTTCCTGTTTGTGGAAGTAATGGATAGGCTGACAGATGAGGTTAGACTGTAATCCCCTTGGACCATGATGTTCGCAGATGATATAGTGATCTGCAGTGAAAGCAGGGAACAGGCGCAGGAACAGTTAGAAAGATGGAGGTACGCACCGGAAAGGAGAGGAATGAAGATAAGCCGTAGTAAAACAGAATATATATACGTGAATGAGAGGGGCGGAGGAGGAAGAGTGAAGCTCCAGGGAAAAGAGATAGCGAAGGTGGTCAACAATACAGAGCAATGGAGAATGTGGTAAGGAAGTGAAGAAAAAGGTCCAAGCAGGTTGGAACAGCTGGCGAAAGGTGTCTGGTGTTCTATATGATAGAAGAGTATCCGCCAGGATGAGGGGTAAATTTTATAAAACAGTGGTGAGGCCGGCCATAATGTACAAATTAGAGACTGTGGCCCTGAAGAAAGAACAGGAAGCAGAACTTGAGGTAGCAGAAATGAAGATACTGAGTTTCTCGCTTGGTGTAAAAAGGTTGGATAGGATTAGAAATGAGCTCATTAGAGGGACAGCCAAAGCTGGATGCTTTGGAGACAAGATTCGAGAGAGCAGACTTCGATGGTTTGGACATGTTCAGAGGCGAGAGAGTGAGTATATTGGTAGAAGGGTGCTGAGGGTGCAGCTGCCAGGCAAAAGAGCGAGAGGAAGACCAAAGAAAAGGTTGATGGATGTTGTGAGGGAGGACATGAGGTCAGTGGGTGTGAGACAGGAGGATGCACGATATAGGCTTAAATGGAAAAAGATGACACGCTGTGGCCACTTCTAACTGGACAAGCCGAAAGAAAAAGAAGAAGAAGAGGGTGCATGTCCACTGTGAGAGAGGTGATCTAAAAAGAAAAATCCAGAAATGTATGATTTTTTTTTAACAGTTTGTGTGGTACAGCTGCAAATAAATATTTGAACACCTGTCTATCAGCTCGAATTCCTACCCTCAAAGACCTGTTAGTCCGCCTTTAAAAGTCCATCTCCACTCCATGGCCACAACCAAAGAGCTGTCCAAAGACACCAGAGACAAAATTGTACAACTCCACACAGCTGGAAAGGCCTACAAAGAATTTGCCATGTAGCTTGGTGAAAAAAATGTCCACTGTTGGAGCAATGATTAGAAAATGGAAGGAGCTAAACATGACAGTGAATCTCAATCGGAGTGGAGCCCCATGTGGGATATCACCTCGTGGGGTCTCAATGATCCTTAGAAAGATGAGGGAAAAGACCAGGACTACACGGCAGGACTTGGTCAATGACCTGAAAAGAACTGGGACCACCGTTTCCAAGGTGATTGCTGGTAATACACTAAGACGTCATGGTTTGAAATCATGGATGACACAGAAGCTTCCCCTGCTTAAACCAGAACATGTCAAGGCGCATTTTAAGTTTGCCAATGACCATTTGGATGATACTGAGGACACATGGGAGAATGTTTTGTGGTCAGATGAGAACAAAATGGAACTTTTTGGTCATAATTCCACTCACCGTGTTTGGAGGAAGACCAAGAACACCATCCCCATGTGAAGCATAGTGGTCGTAGCATCATGTTTGAGGGTATTGTTCTGCACATGGGACAGGATGACTGCACTGTATTAAGGAGAGGATGACAGTGGCCATGTACTGTTGTCATGGTCCTGCTGGTCCCAGCCCTGGGGGTGCAGGTCCCCGTCACACCTACGTTGATCAGGAGGCACACACCTGCGCCTCAGATGTGATAATGAACCAAAGTACTTTTAGGGCCCAGCGGATGGTCTGACTTTGCCAGATCTTTGCCATCCCTGCCTCGTTCCAGCACTTCGTTGCTTCTGATCCTGAATCCCGGCAGATCAACCTCTGCCTGTCCTCCGACCAATCCAGTAAGATTAATGTCCTTGATATTGCTGATCTCTCTGGCTGACCTCCCGGCTTAAGACCTTGGAACTATAGGGATTTGTGAGTTTGGACTATGCGTGTTCACTGATCCAGGAAGAGATGACCAATGATTACACAAAGTTAACAGAAAATGGATTTATTACAAAGGAATGTACAATCCAGACATCCATGTCTTCTGCCGCACACGAGACGTGTGTCTTCTGGCAGGATAGCCCAAGAAGAAGACAAGAGCTGCCCGGTAACATAAGGTTTTTATATGTATGGGTCCATGGTAAAAGTGGCTGCCCCACCGCAGTCTGGTCTTGGGCCGGAATGGTAACTTTCAGCTCCTTATCTGGTGTCGTTCATCTCCACGGCAGTGCCTGGGAGAGGAGGATGCCGCCAGCCAGTTTTCTGCGAACAACGATCAAGGACAGACACCGGGCTCCACAACACATCCTTGTCTGATTAGCAAATGGACAACACTTTATCTCTTGATTAAATGTATAAGGTCATATTACACAAATAATGAAGGTGCAATAAAAGTCAAATAGAACAAATTAAAAATCTTCTTTTAACTGCCTTCCTGCTTCCCGAGTCGGGCATTTGATTCCACACTCGAGTTCTAGTTGTGTGCCTGATTAGATCCATGGCTAGCATTTCAGGCTAATGCTGCTAATGCCACTTTGACGGCGCCTGCCACAGTTTCTAACCCAGTCCAGGTTGCTCTTGCCACCCCACCGGTCGCGGAGTTTCATCGGTTCGGGTACATTCCTCTCTCCCGGCCCGAACGCTTCTCCGGAGACACTAGGAACGTCAAGCCCTTCATCGCTCAATGTGACCTCCACTTCGAGCTGCAGGCTTCCGCTTTCCCGATGGACCACGCAGGGATTGCCTTTGTCATATCCCACCTGATGGGGGGAGCGGAGGCATGGGCTACAGCAGAGTGGAGTCGTAACTCTAAAACGTGCCACTCCTGGACCTCCTCGGTATGTGCCATGACGCAAGTCTTCCAGTATGCCTCACTGGAATGTGAGGCAGCGGCTATGTTGATCACACTTTGACAGGGGCAGCGTCGTGTGGCAGATTATGCAGTTAAGTTTCGCATCAGAGCAGCTGAGAGTGGATGGAACGAAGAGGCACTTCTCGCCCTATCTCTCAGGAATGACGAGAGGTTAGCGATCCAAGGACAGGTGGACTCGCTACTACAGGAAGACCAGGGCACGTCCACACCACCAGTCCCTGTTCCGCCAACGCCCATAACCGTGATGGAGCCTATGGAGGTTAAGGGGCTCGATGGCCCGGCAGAGGAACAACTGCGACGCCAGCGAGAGTGTCGATGCTTTTACTGTGGAGGCCACTTAATAGCCCACTGTCTGGTCAGGCCCAAGCATTCTGTTCTCAAGATTACGACTCCAGTGACTGTGAATTACACTTCAACGGTTTCAAATCACACACTGCTTCAAGTCACCTTGAGCACAGGGGGTCATAGCTGTTCAGATACAGCGTTTATTGACAAGGGATTGGACGCCAGTCTGATTAATCCATGGGTAGTCGAGTCTTTGAGCACAGAGGTTTTCCAGACGCAACGGTTGCGTAACGCGTACGCCCACAATGGCAAATTCTTATGCCGAGTAACACACCGTCCACAATCTCTGAGGATGACATTTCCAGACGCACACACTGAGAAGATAAGCTTCCACATATTTAACTCCCGGAGCAGTGACGTCATCCTGAGCAGCCCCTGGTTTAAGAAACACAACCCACACATTGACTGGACCATGGGTCAAATCAAGGCATGGGGCGCCAAATGCAGCAAGACCAGTCTCGGGTCTTTAAAAGAAAGGAACTTGCAGATCACCCCGTGGGACTTACAGGAGTCGAAGTTCGCGCCAGAAGTATCAGCAGTTCCGTCTTGTTATTGGGATTTTAAGGAAGTATTTTCCGAACCAAAGGCCAAGTCCCTTCCGCCGCATCACCTATACGATTGTGCTATCGACTTGTTGCCCGGTACCTCACCCCCTCGAGGGAGGAGCTTTTTGTTGACAGGACTGGAGTACCAAGCTATGAAAAAGTACGTGGAGGAGTCGCTGGCGCCGGGTGTCAAACGACCATCATCGTCGCCTGCTGGAGCGGGATTTTTCTTCATCAAGAAGAAGGACGCCTCGTTAGGCCCCTCTATTGATTATCGGGGACTTAACATCACCGTCAAGAACAGGTACCCTTGTCTCCATATCGCCACCGCATTCGAGTTGCTACAAAGGGCCCTGATTTTCACCAAGTTGAATCTACGAAATGTGTACCATCTGGTACATATCAGAGAAGGGGACGAGTGGAAGACTGCCTTTAACACATCAATTGGCCACTACGAGTACCTGGTGAGGCCGTTTCGCCTGACTAACGCACCAGCGGTATTTCAGAATTTTATTAATGACGTGCTACGGGAAGGACTTAACAAAAATGTGTTCGTCTACCTCGACGACATTTTGATCCTTTCTTCAGATGGAGCTTCCCACATCGAACACAACAGGGAGGTGCTGCAGCAGCTACTACGACATAAGCTACATGTCAAGATGGAGAAGTGAGAGTTTCATCAGCCTTCTGTCCCGTTCCTGGGTTTCATCTTGGCTGAGGGAGAGATTCACATGGATCCCCGTAAGATCAATTACGTTCTTCAATGGCCCACCACCTCCAGTTGCAGGGAGGCGCAGAGGTTCATTGGATTTGCTAATTTCTACCTTAAATTAATCAGGAAGTTCAGTTCCATAGCTGCCCCCTTGCACACCCTCACTTCACCCCGCAATTCATTCGAGTGGGATGAGACCTGCCAGGAGGCCTTCGACAGACCTAGGTCAAATTTCACCACACCTCCAGTCCTCATCATGCCAGATCCGGAGAGACAGTTTGTGGTGGAAGTGGATGCATCTGACTCAGGAATGGTAGCAGCACTCTCCCAGAGGTGTGCGAGGAATGAGAGACTTCACCCGTGCACCTTCCTATCTCAGAGACTGACTCCAGCAGAACAGAACTATGACGTGGGGGATCGTGAATTATTGGCAGTCAAGATGGCGCTGGAAGAGTGGTGGCACTGGCTCGAGGGATCGCAAGTGCCGTTCCTGGTCCTTACTTATCACAAGAACTTGGAGAACCTGAGGACCACCAAGAGATTGAATGCTCGTCTGGCCAGGTGGGCACTTTTATATACTTGCTTCTGTTTCACTCTGTCCTTTCGTCCAGGCTCGAAGAACGGCAAACTGGACACATTATCCTGGATTCATGAAGGTAAGTTAACGGAAGCCGTGAGTGTTTCCATACTTCTGGGGGCCTGCTTCGTGTCCGGGTTTACTTGGGATACCTGTGGACATAGTGTCGGACAGAGGACCACAATTCGTGTCTCGGTTCTGGAATGAGTTCTGCACTCTCATCAGGGCGAAAGTAAGCCTTACGTCAGGCCATCACCCTGAGTCCAATGGTCAAACGGAAAGAATAAATCAGGATCTGGATACCTGTCGACGCTGTCTGGCATCACATGATCACAGCACTTGGAGCCAGCAACTCGGATGGGTGGAATATGTCCACAACTCACTGTTTTCCACTTCTACAGGTATGGCTCCGTTCCACATCGTTCATCGGTACCTCCGTTCTCTTTTTCAATCTGTAGCTGCCGACTCCGTGGTGCCATCCGCACTGGCAGTTGTGAGACGCTGCAAGCAGACCTGGGAGCTAGCCAGGAAGACGCTACTACGCATGGACAGCTCCTACAAGTCTGCGGAGGATCTCAAGAAAAGAAGGGCACCAACGTTCAAAGTGGGACAATGTGTATGGTTGTCCACAAAAGATCTTCCGCTGTGGACAGAGTCGCTTAAGATAGTTCCCAGGTTCATGGGTCCTTTTCTTATCACCAAGGTCTTTAACCCTGTCACTGTATCCTTGAAGCTTCCCAGATCGATGAGGGTTCATCCCACATTCCACGTGAGCCGGCTCTGGCCAACTCGTCCATCGCCATTAGTCCCTTCAGCCAAGCGGACATGCACCTATGATGAACATTTCAGACCCCTCCATGATTTGAAGAACTTGCAAAATAGCAGGGTGTTCAAATACTTATTTTCTTCACTGTACATTATTTGCTTTGAGGGTGTTGGAGAAGTACAGACAAGGACTCAAGGTGCTACATTGTGTCTTTCTAGATCTAGTGAAGAAGTGAAGAAATGATACAACTGTGTTGAAATGGGTGGAGGAAAGTGTCTGGTGTGTTATGTGACAGAATAGTCTCTGCTAGGATCCAAATCCAAAGTTTATAACACAGTGGTGAGGCCAGCCATGATCTACGGATTAGAGATTGTGTGACTGAAGATACAACTGGAAGGAGAGCTTGAGGTGGCAGAAATTAAGATGTTGAGGTTCTCTCTAGGAGTGAGCAAGTTGGATAGGATTGCAAATTAGCTCATTAGTGGGACAGCCAAAGTTGGATGTTTTGGAGACAAGGTTCGAGAGAGCAGACTTCGATGGTTTGGACATGCCCAGAGGTGAGATAGTGATTATATTGGTAGAAGGGGGATGAGAATGGAGCTGCCAGGAAAAAGAGCAAGAGGAAGACCAAATAGAAGGTTGATGGATGTCTTGAATGAAGACATGAAGCCAGTTGGTGTTAGAGAGGAGGATGGAGGAGATGAGCTTTCAGAAAAGGATGACCCCCTCATCGTACTACTACTACTACTACTACTACAATTACTACTACTATTATTAGTATGAATAGTAATGATTGTCTAGAAACAAATACTTGCCGACTGTTTAATTTCCAATTATTATTCTTATTCTTATTATTATCATTATCCATTAATCCATATTTTGAGCCACTTATCCTCACAAGGGTCACAAGATTGTTGGAGCCCATCTCAGCTTTCTTCAGGCAGGAGGCGAAGTACACCCTGAAATTGTCGGCAGCCATTTGCAAAGGACATCGAAACAAACACCCATTTACACTCACATTCACACCTCCAGTCCATATTATTCTCCAATCAATGTATGTTTTGGAGATGTGGGAGGAAACTCTGGACATCAGAACTGTGAGGCAGAGGCTCTAATAACTCCTCCACCATGAGTAATTATTATTATTATATGTAAAACGTTTACAGTTTATTTAATTTGATTCATTTGAATGAGTTTTCATTAAATAGGTCAGTATAGGAAGTTACAACTAAAGGAGCAAAAATGGGGTTGACTCTGATCATCAATTTTGAGGGGGTGGGGGGGCAGGCGATATTTCACCAGTTGCACTGGAGATATAGCTCCAGTTGGAGAATGAGAGATTGCCTGTAGGCTCATTAGGAACAACAGCTGGTTGGGTAATGAAGAGGAAACAACATGTCAAGAGGTTCCTCAAACCTCCCATGAGATGCATTCCTAAACTATTGAAGGAATGATAAATGTTGCATCATCTGTTTAAGGAGATGGTTTAAGGCTGTGAAAGTAAAACTATCAAGTCGTTTCACCTAATGGTTATATAATAAGAATGATGGAAGTCATTCTAATGGGATTGCAATTAGAATGGGTTCTCTGTCACAAACTACAGTGACCTGTAATAATGTTGACCAAGCCAGTGCACCTCAGATGTTTTTTCACCTCTTTGCAGATGCAAACTAAAGCGTCAAATTTAAGAAACCTTTGATCACTGGCCAAAATATACCTGCCTTTACACATATACAAGTGACCTGACTTCTGAGTTTTTATTGAAATGCAAGACACCGTGACTTTTTGCTTTGACTTGCAAGCGGAAACTCATCATTCGAGCGTTGTAACCTAGCAGTGAACTCAACTCAATTTACCTCACAGTAAGCAACAATTTGGCAAACATTGAACAACATTTTTAAAAGAGTCTTGAAGGTGTTTATTTAAAAATAAAAAAAAATCCAGATAAGCCAATTGCTAAAACACTGCCATTGAGATGGCAATGATTAGCCTCTCTATGGCAATATTAGAGCTTTCAAGGATGCTCAAACACAAACAATGGAGGAACACATCGCATGCAGACGGACGATTGACAATCTTCACATGCATATTCTCTATCTTCATTTAAAAATATACTAATTCTGTATTCTTAAAAGACACTTTATTGATGTCCTCAGCTGACGTGCAATATACAGTACTTTTAAAGTTTGAGATTTGGTGGCAAGACAAAAAGGTGGTAGACGCCAGCAGCAGGGAAACAAGGAGGCAAAGCAGAACGATTCACACAAAAGATTTATTTTCAAAAACACAAAAGATCCAAATAAGGTGCACGGAAAAGTAAATACTATTATTCATTCATTAATCTTTCATTCTGCTTATCCTCACAAGGGTCTCAGGAGCATTGAAGCCTATTCCAGCTAACTTCAGGCAGGAGGCGGTCGCCAGCCAATGGCAGGGCACATAGAGACAGACAACAGTTGCATTAACAATCAGACATAGGGACAATTTAGCTTCTCCATTGAATGCATGTTTTTGGGATGTGGGAGGAAACCACAGTGCCCAAAGAAAACCTACGCATGCATGGTGAAAACATGCAAACTCCACACAAGCGGGGCCGAGGATTTGAACCCCAGTCCTCAGAACTGTGAAGCTAATGCTCTATCAAGTCACCCCACCGTGAAGTCAACTAAATACTACATTAACAAGAAAAAAAAAAAAAGGTTCTAAGTAACAGGCAAACACTAGGACTAAACTCACCACAACATAAAACATGACGAGTGACAAATGACTTACAGCAAAATCGACAATGATCTGAAAAGGACTTAAGAAAAAACAAAAACAGGGAGCAAAGTAAACTGATGAGACAATGAGAAACATCATGGACATTGAGTGGCTGGAGGGAGCTGATTGGTTAACACATAGACAAGGGGTCATGAGAACCGGGGGAGACAAACCAAACGAGCAGACGAGACATGAACATGTAATAGGAAAACTTGACAAAACACGAAATCGACAAAATCTGATAAAAATCTAAAGTCAACCAAAACACAGACCATGACAATCTCAACTGTTTTGTACAGTTTTGACAATGTTTAGTCGTGATGTGTAGTATTATGCTTTGTGCCACATGGAGGCACTTGGACACATGCTGTAAAAGGAATACCGGCGTTTTTACACACACAATGTGTTTGTTTTCTTCCTTTGTGTCAGCAAAGTTGTTTGATGCTGTGTTTTTAGACAACTGCTTTAGCTCTGTTAGCCTGATGAGAGCAACTACTGCACAATACTGAAAATAGACAGGCTTGGCTAAATATACTCTTTTTTTTTCTCCTACATTACCCATTTGTCTAATTGCATAGGTTGCATTGGTATGTTGGAACAAATTAACAAATATCGCTGTAGTGTTTTGAGTCACTCTGAGTAGTGACAATGTGCTTACAGTCATATGGACAAATGAAGAAGGGTTTGTCGATATGACTGCATTGTCCTGCCCCCCACTGGCCAAGGCAGGCACAATGGAAAGAGCAGCAGAAATGAAGCATTAAATTATGTAGCACAAACTGTATTATTATTTTACATTTTATTTTATGTTATTAGTTAATATTTTTGTGAAATACAAGATTATGCTGTTTCACTACTAAGAAAAAAAAACTGCTCCGGAATGGATTAATCTTGTATCCATTCGTTTCACTAGAAAAAGATCATTTGCATTATGAGTGTTATGACTAAGTCTTAAAAACAGCTTCTACCACCCAGTAAGAACTAATGACTACACACCTGTGTATACAAGTGAAGTACTTACTTACTAAGTGTAATCGAATGATAGATTGTGCTATACTGTATATTTATATATACAATATATAGCACAATCTTTCATTAGATGATGTGTGTGTGTGTGTTTATGATGTGAGATATATGTGGAGTTTGTGCGTTCTCCTTGTGTTTTCTCCCAAAGCATGCGGGTTAATTGAAGGCACTAAATTGCCCCAGCTATCATGAGGATAAACGGTATAGAACGTGTAACGTGTGTGTGTGCGTGTTTGTGTGTATGCATGCATTCATGCGTTTTTTTTTTTTTTTTTCTAGCAGTCATGGTAAGGACCTGGGTCTCTGATGTCCTTAATTATCCATTCCACAGCAAGCATATCTGACCTGGGATTGTGACACATGCACACATGCGTTCACACACATCTCAGAATTTTGCCCTTTGAGCAGACTGCACAATATTGATGACCACAACCCTGCCCCCAAAGATAGAGCTACCTTTAGCACTGTGCCTGCAACAGCTCTAAATTAGCACCGTTCTACTCCTGGCATTGTTTTGTATTGCAGTTTGTCAGTTTTTGCATCTGGATTAAACGTGGCTGGTAGAACTGCTGCAGTACATCCCGGAGGAGTGGATTTCATCAACATGTCCTGCAGTAAATCCTTAGCTCAGCAGAGGCTGCAGTTTATCACAAGCACAAATCCGCTCCTCTTTCTTAGTTGATCTATTCACTGATAGGCAAAGGAATTCAATCAGTCCAAGCCTCTTGACATATAAAGGATTTTTCCCCTCTGCTGTAGCGCTCAAGTGACTTCAAAAAAAGACCTTCAAGGATTTTTTTGGGGTGCAACACTATAAAGGTGACCCAATACCTTTATCGTTCCGCTGGTGTTCATCATATCTCTAAACATGAGGAATTGGTCTGTGATGTTATGCTTCATTGGCTACAACTTGACTTGTATCTTTCAGTCTTCCTACAATCCAACATGGCTGCATGATGGTGGATTTCAATTTGAATGTGTGAAGTTGAGTATCACTCACCAGTATATCAACTGGAATGATTGTGTATGTTCACTATCTTCTACTTGTAACATGGGATTAAAATGGTGTACTGAACCAGGTTGTCTCTTTATATAATTCCACACAAAACCGTAATGTGTTGTGTTTGCAGTTGTATAAATTTTGACCATCTGTGAGGCCGTGAATGTGGAAATGATGGTTGGTGATTGGATAAGAGAGACAGGAAGTGAGGAAGTATAAAGAGAGGGTTCCTGCATATAAAGGTCTCAACATACCCAAGCTAAGTACCAGGTAAAAAAAAAAAAAGAAAATACAAAAAAAGGCATCCATCCATCCATTTTCTTCTTATCCTCACAAGGTTCGTGGAGAGTGCTGCAGGCTATCCCAGCTGTCAACGGGCAGGAGGCGGGGCACACCCTGAACTGGTTGCCAGCCAATCACAGGGCAAATAGAGACAAACAGCCACACTCATATTCACACCTGGGGGCAATTTAGAGTGTCCAATTAAGGTTGCATATTTTTGGGATGTGGGAGGAAACCGGACTGCCCGGAGAAAACCCACGCAGGCAAGGGGAGAACATGCAAACTCCACACAGGCAGGGCCAGGATTTGAACCTGGGTCCTCAGAAATATGAGGCTAATGCTCTAACACTGTGCATATGTTTAAAATAAATAAATAAATGGCACTGATTGCAAAACTGCTGTCCAGTTAAGCTGCACAAAAAAAAAAAAAAAAAAAATGGAGCTCTCATCACATGCTGCCATCTTGGCCGATATAATGACTGAGAAGTAATGTCCCTCCTTACCACTGAGTGGCTTCTTCGTTCTCCCAAAATGTAAAGGATCTTCTGGGGTCATAACACAGAATATCATAAGCATAAACCAAATCACATCAGCCTCAATTAGACTCACTATATCACAGACTCAGGATCTTTAGAAGTTTATTGAATTGTCAGCTCTTGGTCATTTGCTTGCTTGAGGAATCCTTGTAGGGTCTCCTTACTTCACAGCCTATTGAATTGCTGTCTTTTCATTGTTTTGATCTGACCAACAGTAGGTTACCCAGTCAGCTAAATACAAGTTTTACTGTATCCAGTTGAAGCCAGAACTTGTTTTGGAAGCTTCACTAAATCCCGTGTTTGACTTGCTGGTGAGACCAGAAAATTCTGGATGAGGTATAAAAAGAACATACCCAAGGTTCAGTTATTTACCACTTTGTGAACAAATGCATGAGCAAGTGGTCCAACAGTTCGAGAATTTTCTCAACATACAATTGAAGGAATTTAGGGATTTCATTAAATTGGAGAAATCTGCCCGTAGGTGGCAAGACAAAAAAACGACATTGAATGCCTGTGACTGTAGATCGTTCAGGGAGTATTGCAAGGAAATGAAACAAAAAAACCTGGCACCATTGTGTAAAAAAACGTGGGCTCGGTAAAACGTCAGAAAACCATAATAGTTTAACACACTTTGTCGCTACAACATCTACAACTTAAAACTCTACTGTACAAACTAAAGGCCATATATCAACAACACAGAAACACGGCTGGCTTCATTGGACATAAGCTTATCTGAGACAAGCTGATGCAAAGTGTGGTTGAATGAAGTTTACATTTCCACTTGTTTTTTTGGAAATCAAGGATGTCATGTGAGTACCATGGTGAACTACTACATGGTTAACACATTTGCCTCACAATTCTGAGTACTTGGGTTCAAATTTGGTCTCTTTATAGAGTTTGCATGTCCAGTATTCCCTGGGTTTTTGTGTGTTTGTGTGAGTGTGTGGATCTGTCTGTCTGTCTGTGTTTTACAGTAGGTTATATTTCTTCATTTAATGTAATTCCAGACACAATCAGCACAAAATATTAAAAATATCGTTGGCATTATCTTTTGAAAAAGTTGAAAAACAAGACTGTCAGATTTAACATATGACATAAAAAAATCCACATATATTCTACACAGACAGAAACAGAATTTTGGATAATCTTTATCCTGGTGCTTGAATTTGGTTAACTAGTCAGTTTTGGCAGAGCTTTTTAATGAGGTCTGAGGTAAAAAGATTTCTTCATAGATTTTTCAAAAGGGCCAGGATCTTGAGATTGTTTTTTGCCTGAAGCATCTCTCCTCTTAGTGAAGTTACACATCTGACTGTCTAAATTGGAATATTTTTTTGGCCAAAGGCTAAATTGGAATGGAAATATCAGGATGTCCATCTTGTTGTGTTTGATTGATCTCCAATTGGTCCTCCAAGTGATTTCACACCAATACATGTAATATAAAAATAAAACTAATTATAAAATAGCGTATTCATAACATACTGAAGAAAAAAAAAAACATGTGCACATAAGTGGTGACTCTATGTTGGTGGAAAGAAAGATAAGTGTGGCTTGGGCTGAAGGGTTTACTACACATGCAGCCACCAGCATACTGGCTTGTTCAGTGTCACAAACTATGTAGTGAGTGTGCGTGTGGCAGCATGGAGGGGAAGTAATGCTTCGGCTTGCCTGTGTACGTGGTATTTTGCATGTCAACATTAATTTCCCCCAAAATGCAGTTGGGTCTAAACAGAGTACGTGCTTATGTGCATTGTACTTATGTGGGCAGGCTGTCTGTGTCTTGTGTCAGCCCAATGCATGAAAGATTTTATGGAAGTCTGAAGTTAATATTTCAAGTTTTAGGAGTTTTCCAATAGATTTTTCCTTATTCCACATGGAAAAAAATGTTCCAATCGCCTGCATTTTTGCAGTGTAACATAACCCACCATAATTCATTGCTGTGAAGTACTACTTGCACCGATTAATAGCGGAGGAAATTAGTTAAAAATTATGTCAAACAAGTTGCTTTTAGTGCTCAATTTGTATGCTGTAGCAGAATAAATACATGAGTTTCTTATATTTGATTTTTGTCAAATCTACTCACTGAGTGGTAGCAACACCTCAAGTGATTTTCAAGCATTCAAACAGATAGTGGTTGGGAGAGGAGCCAGGAGAGCAGCTTTCTCTTTGAGACATTTGCCAAGAAGCAAGCTTTATACTAGACTCAGTGGTTGCTGTGAAGCTGAAACACTATTTGTTTTTATTTGGTGGTTTGTTTTTATCACACTCATAGTGGCACAGTATTCCCCCCCCCAAAAAAAAAAAATACAGAAAAACAGATGGTAAGAAGGAACCGTGTAGCCACAGCAGTTTCACTTTTGTTTCATCGACACCTTCTCTGCTTTGTTTCTTTGTAGACAATCCGAGGTGATTTTGATGCAACACATTCTGATTACTTTTTGACTACAGTATATTTGCATGTGTGTTGTATTGGGAGTGAAACAGATCACAGAAAAGTTCTAAACCCATGGACACATTTGACAAAACACTATGTGAAGTTGCCTTTCATTTGTTAAAAGTAAAAGTCTTTTTAGAGATCAGCAGTGAATGTCAAATCGGTGTAGCGGAGAGACAATAAAACTAGCTAGTACAACTCCCTGAGGCGGAACAAATGCTCCATTTTTTTTCCTCCCTTGTTGATCACTCCCTGGTTGACATGTCCTTTTTCTGTCTCCGGCTCGTTCAAAGGCTAACAGGCTCATTTCAGTCATCTCTTCAGGGGGACATGACTGTAGACATTTGAATAGCGTTGTGTGGACCAGACTCAGGGTGGCATGGCTTCCTGAGCATTCAGGCCAAGTTGAGATTGCTGCGCTTGAAGCATTTGTAGAGCTCTCTTCGAGGTCTCATCCAGGACAAATCATCCATCCAGTGAGGGTGCACTTTAGAGTAGGGACATGCTTGATAATAAAGTGCGACAAGTTAACTACACGATTCATACTTTACTTTGGGTGACTATATAAGATTTTGACAGAACAAAGGCAAATCCTACAATGAGGATTTTTGTGACATTGATTTATTGTAGATTTTCTTTGAAGACAAATTACTTCTGATCGGTCCTCTAAATATTTAATGGAATAATATGAAGACATTTTACTAAAGATAGCATTGGCAAATTATCATAACAAAATGGGTGATTGCACGTATACCAGAGAAAAGAATCGAATAGAAGAAATGTGAATAATATACAAAAGAACTTTATTGTTGCAGGAACAAAGAAACACAATAGGTATTTCGCAATTTGCAGTAAAAAAAAATACAAGCACACAATTATCAAAAGACACAAATTAACAAAACAAACAGTTCTTCAGATTAGGGCCAGTGACCATATTGTGATACGGAAGTTATGCTATTACTGACATATATTAAACTTTTTTTCAATCATATTGTACAGTTCTTGTTCAATATATTACACTTGCATGTAAAAAAATGAGGGGGGGTGTGTAGTCGTTCTAATATGGGGATGAGGGGGAGGCAGATGCACCTCACTCACAGCTTTGTGGTACAAGCTGTTTTTGAGCCTCAAGATTCAAGATTTTAATGTCCTGTGGCATTTTTCAGAAGGGAGAGGGGAGAAAATGGAGTGTGTAGGGTATGAGGGGTCCTATTTGATTAAACTGGCTTTTCTTTGTAGTCTGCCATTGTAGCTGACCCAGATGTTGAGTATTGTACATCCGATCACCATTTTAAAGGGCTACTGTCATGAAATGGATGATTTTTAGTATGTTATTAATGAAAAAAACAGCAGCCAATATGGGAACATACGTTTTTTCACCACAAAACATGATTTTGACCTATACAGCTTTTTGTAACTCCCGCCTTGAAAGTGCTCTCCAGGGATTTGTTTTCAAGAAGAAGCAGGAAGTGATGTAAGGAACAGAAGCGTCCCCAAGTGGACTTGTTTGTTTCCATTAGTTTTACCTCCGGGAAGGTAGCTCGTTGTTCCTTCGTGTTAGCCAAAATGCTGGCTCGTTGCATTGCTGAACATTGCTTGAACACACGGGAAAACAGATTTACCCTTCATAAGTTTGCAAGGGACCCGGTTCGTTGTGAAAAATTGATTGCATGGGTGCAGAGGACGAGAGCTTTGTGGGTTCCAAATAACAGGTAGGTGTGTATACAGCTACTAAAAAAAGAAAATAGTTTGCGGCGGACGACGTAATCGGTCTCTCATAACGTAACAAAAGATCCGCATATGAAATTGGACACCATCGGGCTGCTGAGTTGCTTCGCCAGCAAAGGCTGCGCTTCAGGCTCGCGGACTGCGGCGGCTCTAAAGAACCCAGCCGAGAATGCCTCACTCAGCCGCGTGCGTTCAGTAAAGCGCCCCGGCTTGACGGTGTTGTTCATCGCGTACTGCGGCGGCTATGAACAACCCCATAAAGCAGCACGGCTCGGCTCTGTCATAAGCCACCTCGGCGCCGAAAATGAGCCACACCAACCGACTGTGATGAGCCGCGATGGCTCATCTCTGCCGCGGAAGTGGATCGGACGGGGATGCGGTTTGGCCGTGATCACATATCATCTGAATATGGCTCGAAACAATGGTGTAATATTGCCCCGGTAACTTCACTCGGTTGTGTGGTGTTCTCCTTTTCGAAAAGAGCTTCTGTGTCAGAAGGGGCGTGTTCGTCTCCCATAGTTAGGGTGCACCGCGTGTTTTCATTTGCGAATGTCCGGGTGACGTCACGGACAGAGGATGCAGCCAATATGCCGACCACTTGGATGTCGTAGAATGACACTTCTGCAACTTTGCGCATGCATGACGTGCTCTCCGCTCACATTTATTTTTTCATATAGATATTGAAGTGAATAATGTTATAAGTATTTTTCATTAAAATATTTATTTTATAATGTTATAGGGATGACACTTTAATCTTCAGTTCATTTTTTATAAGTTAAAATCCTACCTGAGTTCAAATGTGTTTACTTGAAAGACATTACATGTGCTGTCACACAAAATGAAAATGAATAATTTTAAAAATAAAGAAATGGTCTTTAATTATAAACTCTTGATTGATGAAATTTTGCAGCACTTTTGTCCTGTCTTAGAGCAACTTTTTCACAGATTCAGTTGTAAGTTGTGTGAGTTGAAATAAACTGCTACAAAACTTAATCACTGATGGTGTAGTGATAGACTCACCTGTGTTTGGTGCAGGCAGTGTGGAATCAGTCCCCACTTAGTGACATTATAAATGTGGGTATGAACGGCTTTCCATGTCTATATATGCTCTGTGACTGACTGGTGACCAGTTCAGCGTGTACCCTGCCTCCTTCCCGTTGACAGCTGGGATGGGCTCCAGCACAGTGGCAAAGAAAATCGATGGATTTTGATATAATCTACTTTGAGACACAGCTACAACTACAAACTATGAAAATAAAACAACTACTGGTAAAAGAGAGAAAGTTAGGCATATGAAAATGGAAGGACATAATGTGTGTGGTGGGGGATTAAGATAATGGTGTGGTAGCATTTAATGCATTCAGTCAGCGCGAGAGAAGCAGTGGAACTTCATGTGAAGCTAGTAATTTCACTGCACTGATTTCATCTTAGGAAGAGCTGCATTGTTGTGACTCCACAAGAAGATCAGCAGGTCTTTGGGAGTGGTCTACCTCTGAACCTCAGGCAGAAACAAAACAGGTTTGGTTGAAGGAAAAAAGATGCATTGTAAAATTTCTGGCATAAAGACAATACAGATTCACTATTCTGCTTGATCTAATAGCTGAACAGGGCACACACACAACACACACAAAATGTACTCAGCCACGCCTTCTGACCGACCTTGTAAGCTGGCGCGGGGATGCGGCAATGGTCAGCCTGTACCCGAGATATGGCAGAGGACTGGAAAAGGGTGGACTAGGTCTGCTTACAGATCTTGGGGCACTGGCGAATATAGGCCTGCGTGAATGGGACTGCAAGCTTTTGCTCCTGTGTTGGGAACATTGGAGGCTGGTAGCCTTAGTAGCATTTGAAAGGGGATATAGCCAAGAAGAATTCTGGGAATATTCAACCCAGCAAAGGTGGGTTCTCCATGAGGCAGGGCCAGACAGTGATATGCAACAGAGTACCATTTCCAGCTGTTGATTGGTGCACTCACATTTCCCGTTGGTCTGAGGGTGATAACCAGAAGGCAGATTAACACCAAGTATACCAAGCACGGTGTAAAATGCCTTCGAAACTTGTGAAGTTAATTATTGTCCCTTGTCAGAGATTATATCTGATGGGATGCCATGCAGGTTGAAAACTTGCTGGACCAACAGCTCGGTAGTCTCCTTGGCAGATGGAATCTTGGAAAGTCCCAAGAAATGCAGTGCTTTGGAAAATCAGTGCGAATAACCGTGTAGCCTTTGACGGCAAAGTCCAGGGCGATGTGTGACCCAAGGACATCTAGAAATGGAAAGTGGACGAAGTAAACTAAAGCATGATTTGAATGTCTTATTTTGAGCACACATGGTACATGCAGAGACAAAGGGCCAGGTATCCTCTTTCATAGTGTTCCACCAGAAGCATGGACAGAGGAAGGCCAATGATCCTGTGGATTCATGGGTGACAGGTAAATTGTGATGAATAGGCCCACTGTGGCAACTGGGGGCAGACGGAATCAGGGACAAACAGGGAGTTCCAGAGACATCCTCCAGGGTCAGCTTGTTCTGCCTGGGCCTTGTCTCCAACAGGACTGAGCCCATAAAAACATGGATCTGGATCATTCTTGCCAATCTCTGAGGTGAACGGGCAGAATAGAGCATGGTTTAGAGGTACACATGCCTGCCTTTAGTGCATGCAGCGTGTGTTCAATTCCAGCTCTACGATGGTGTTGGTATTTGCTCTGGTGACCAATTTTGGGTATAGGCTGTCTTGTGGCCAAAGTTAGCCGGGATAAGCTCCAGCACTCCTGCATCCCCTGTGAGGATAAGCAGGGTGGGAAATGATTGAAGTCATGGGATTGCTGGAAACAATCCCAGCAATCATCAGACAGGAGGCGGGGTACACCCTGAACTATTGGCCAGCCAATCGCAGGACACCTTGAGACAGACAACAGTCGCACTCACTATCATACCTAAGGGCAATTTAGAGTCTCCAATTGATGCATGTTTTTGGGTTGTGGGAAAAAACCAGAGTCCCCGCCGAAAACAAACACAAACTCCACACAGGCAGGGCCGGGTTTTTAACCCCAGTTCTCATAACTGTGAGGCCAACGTTCTACAGCTGCTCCACTGTGGCACCAATTTAAATCCAACAATCCTCTACTGTCAAAACATATATATAAGTTTTGTTGATTACAAAATAAGCGAGGTAATTAATTGTTCAACAATTAAATAGCATTTACAAATGATGCTGTGGGGATATAACACATAACCTTAAATGCGTTCAAAAACACACGTAGAAGCAGTGATTGAATAGAATAAAATTGATGTTGACAAATTTCGCGCGTAAAATCTATTTGATCAGATTAAAATTGATTCTTGATAGTTGGCAATGTAATTGCCTATTGAAAATAATCTTGAAGGGCATTTTGATGGAGTAAATAAAATCAAATTGTCAACTAAATTTAAAACTAATTACCTTATTCAACAAATTAATAAATTTAGCTTTGATAAATAAATAAAGTTTAGTTATTGTTAATTAACCAAATCGATTTGACTGTTTGTGATGATTATCGCTGATCAAGTCATGTCAATTTATGAAATTAATGTGAATCTTCAGTCAATTCAAAGACGTTTTGTCTAACTTTTATATAAAGTTAAATATACTTCTAAGTAGGTGTGTAAATTCATTAATTGCTTGTATGACTGACAATGATGTTGGATTGGTCATTGGAGAAAAGGCATCATTTTTTAGGGGGGTGGATGTTAAGAAGGAAAAAATAAAATCAAATAATATGTAAATAGGTGTCTTTGTGTCAACAAATGCTTGGCATAATTCGCAGTACATGCCCCATTTTTGTCACACTTTAAAAGAACAAAATAACTCCAGAGTACCAACTTTTCTGGACTTTCTTGTCAATGATGTCATCCGGTGACCCTTGGGCTGTGTCTCCTGTCTGTTCTTGCAAATGAACACTTCTTTTTCTTTTTTTTTCAATGCTCTTCTGATGCTGAGGCACATGGCTGAAAGCTGTAGGCCACAAACATTTTCACCTGTTTCAACTCCGTGCAACTGCGCTGTGTGCGTCAACTTAATTTGGCTTGGTTCTAATGATGCCACATGATTGCATCAACATGGAGAAACTCGCAATATTATTGGCTATTCATATTGTCTGTCCAAACATAGCCAAGTGTTTAACTCTCTGTCTTTTGACCACATCTCACAAAAGTTATTGTTATATATGGTGGACATTGTATTTTGACACAGTTGTATCCAGTTCACAGTGAGGCTGAGATGCCCACAAAGGATGCTGAAGAGATGTTTCTTAAATATATGCACATTAAAAGAGAAAAATTCACTGTATTTTTTAAAAATAAATTTACAAAGTCCATGGGAACCTGTGGACCACTTTTGTGCACTGCAGATCATATCATATAGAATGCAGCCCGATGGGGGCACAAACCAGGGAAATCTGTAGGCCGGTCCCAAGCCCGGATAAATGTTGAGGGTTGCGTCAGGAAGGGCATTCGGCGTAAAAACTGTGCCAAACAAATATGAGCGTTTATCTAAAGAATCCCATACCGGATCGGTCGTGGCCCGCGTTAAGAACGCCCGCCCCGGCACTGCTAACCTGCAGGGCGTCGGTGGAAATTCAGCTACTGTGGGTCGAAGACAAAGAAGAGGAGGAAACCGGATCCAGCGTCAGAAGAAAAAGAGGAATGCACAGAGCCTACAACTGAGTGTAGGGACTTTGAATGTTGGGACTATGACAGGAAAAGCTCAGGAGTTGGTTGACATGATGATTAGGAGAAAGGTTGATATTCTGTGGATCCAAGAGAGCAGGTGGAAAGGTAGTAAGGCTAGAAGTTTGGGAGCAGGGTTTAAATTATTCTACCACGGAGTAGATGGGAAGAGAAATGGAGTAGGGGTTATTTTAAAGGAAGAGCTGGCTAAGAATGTCTTGGAGGTGAAAAGAGTATCAGATCGAGTGATGAGACTAAAATTTGAAATTGAGGGTGTTATGTATAATGTGGTTAGCGGCTATGCACCACAGGTAGGATGTGACCTAGAGTTGAAAGAGAAATTCTGGAAGGAACTAGATGAAGTAATTCTGAGCATCCCAGACAGCGAGAGAGTTGTGATTGGTGCAGATTGTAATGGACATATTGGTAAAGGAAACAGGGGCCATGAAGAAGTGATGGGTAAGTACGGCATCCAGGAAAGGAACTTTGAAGGACAGATGGTGGTGGACTTTGCAAAAAGGATGGAGATGGCTGTAGTGAACCCTTATTTCCAGAGGAGGAAGGAACATATAGTGACCTACAAGAGCGGAGGTAGAAGCACGCAGGTGGATTATATTATGTGCAGCCTATGTAATCTGAAAGAGGTTACTGACTGTAAAGTAGTGTTAGGGGAGAGTGTAGCTCGACAGCATAGGATGGTGGTGTGTAGGATGACTCTGGTGGTGGGTAGGAAGATTAAGAAGACAAAGGTAGAGCAGAGAACCATGTGGTGGAAGATGAGAAAGGAAGAATGTTGTGCGGCCTTTTGGAAAGAGGTGAGACAGGCTCTAGATGGACAGCAGAAGCTCCCGGAAGACTGGACTATGACAGCCAAGATAATCAGAGAGACAGGCAGAAGAGTACTTGGTGTGTCTTCTGGTATGAAAGGGGAGAAGGAGACTTGGTGGTGGAACCCCAAAATACAGGGCGTCATACAAGGAAAGAGATTAGCGAAGAAGAAGTGGGACACTGAGAGGACTGAGGAGAGGCAAAAGGAGTACATCAAGATGCGACGCAGGGCAAAGGTAGAGTTGGCAAAGGCTAAACAAGCGGCATATGAAGACATGTACACCAGGTTGGACACGAAAGAAGGCAAAAAGGATCTCTACAGGTTGGCCAGACGGAGGGATAGAGATGGGAAGGATGTGCAGCAGGTAAGGGTGATTAAGGATAGAGATGGAAATGTGTTGACTGGTGCCGGTAGTGTGCTAAATAGATGGAAAGAATACTTTGATGAATGAAGAAAATGAGAGAACATTTGATGAGGCAAGTGTGAAGGACCAGGAAGTGGCAATGATTAATAAGGGGTAAGTCAGAAAGGCACTACAAAGGATGAAAAATGGAAAGGCAGTTGGTCCTAATGACATACCGGTCAAGGTATGGAAGCAATTCGGAGAGATGGCTGTGGAGTTTTTGACCAACTTATTCAACAAAATACTAGCGGGCGAAAAGATCCCTGATGAATGGAGGAAAAGTGTTCAAGTTCCCATTTTTAAGAACAGAGGCGATGTTCAGAGCTGTTGGAATTATAGAGGAATAAAGTTGATGAGCCACACAATGAAGTTTTGGGAAAGAGTAGTTGAGGCGAGACTCAGGACAGGAGTAAGTATCTGCGAGCAACAATATGGTTTCATGCCTAGACAGAGTACCACAGATGCATTATTTGCCTTGAGGATGCTCATGGAAAAGTACAGAGAAGGTCAGAAGGAGATACATTGTGTCTTTGTGGATCTAGAGAAAGCCTATGATAGAGTACCAAGAGAGGAACTGTGGTACTGCATGTGTAAGTCTGGTGTGTCAGAGAAGTATGTTAAAATAGTACAGAACATGTATGATGGCAGAAGAACAATGGTGAGGTGTGCCTTAGGTGTGACAGCAGAATTTAAGGTGGAGGTGGGACTGCATCAGTGATCAGCTCTGAGCCCCTTCCTGTTTGCAGTGGTAATGGATAGGCTGACAGATGAGGTTAGACTGGAATCCCCTTGGACCATGATGTTCGCAGATGATATTGTGATATGCAGTGAAAGCAGGGAGCATGCAGAGGAGCAATTAGAAAGATGGAGACATGCACTGGAAAGGAGAGGACTGAAGATTAGCCAAAGTAAAACAGAATATATGTGCGTGAATGAGAAAGATGGAGGGGGAAGAGTGAGGCTACAGGGAGAAGAGATAGCGAGGGTGGAGGACTTCAAATATTTAGGGTCAACAATCCAGAGCAATGGTGAGTGTGGTAAGGAAGTGAAGAAACTGGTCCAAGCAGGTTGGAACAGCTGGTGTGTTATGTGACAGAAGAATCTCTGCTAGGATGAAGGGCAAAGTTTACAAAACAGTGGTGAGGCCGGCCATGATGTACGGATTAGAGACGGTGGTACTGAAGAAACAACAGGAAGGTGAACTGGAGGTGGCAGAAATGAAGATGTTGAGATTCTTACTCGGAGTGAGCAGGTTGGATAGGATTAGAAATGAGCTCATTAGAGGGACAGACAAAGTTGGATGTTTTGGAGACAAGATTCGAGAGAGCAGACGTCAATGGTTTGGACATGTTCAGAGGCGAGAGACTGAGTATATTGGTGGAAGGGTGCTGAGAATGGAGCTGCCAGGCAAAAGAGCGAGAGGATGACCAAAGAGAAGGTTTATGGATGTGGTAAGTGAAGACATGAGGGCAGTTGGGGTTAAGGAGGAAGATGCAGGAGATAGGGTAAGATGTAAAATGATGACTCGCTGTGGCGACCCGTAACGGGACAAGCCGAAAGGAAAAGAAGAAGAATATCATATCATATAGCTTTTAAAATGATATTGTTTCCACAGGTTGTGATATGTGAATGATTTGTCCACTGATGAGCATTTAATGAAACAAGTCAGAAATGTCCCCCATATGTTACAAAAATAATATACAGTAGCTTTTATTCATGCCCTCTTGGAGTCTGTGTTTACGAAGAACAACTTTAATTGCTGTAAAGCCACATATGTATCACTCAGATGCCAGGAACCTTGAGATGGGTTCAGATGAACATTGAAATCCCACAAAACATTTTTAGCACACGCCTTCCTCATTATATATTTAGAGTGCCAGGACTTTCATTACAACATGGCCAGAGGCACACAGCAAGGTACCAAACAGCTTTCTTATTTTATGTCCTTCAAGCAAATGCACTGTAGTGTTGGCATTTTTTTCCTTTTTGCTGCCTTCCATTTTATCACTAAGAATACATAATTTATCAATTCATTGGCTCGTTACCTCAAAGGAATCATTACAATGAACTACCTACCATGGGACTACATCTGCAAAATGGTAGTTCAGAATTTTGACCTTGTAACATGTGAAAGTGTCAACATGTTGTCAATTGTAAAAGCTACCATTGAAAAACGAACAAGAAATAAGATACATAAATTTAGTGTGGGACAGTTTTTCAGTAAGGAATTTGATTTTGGGGTTGATGGCATATGGCAAGTGCTTGAGGGCTGGGCCTCCACCCATGGGGCATGACAAAGTACAGCCTGAACTTGCTCACCACCTGTGGGTGGAGCCAAGAGGCTGTGGTTCTGTGTGATGTCATTCATGCAACTTCAGCTCTCTGACAGAGAAAGAGCTTGAGTTGTTGTACGAGGTGGACTAGTTACGACTAGGTATAGTCGAGCTCAGGTTGACAAACAGCTTGGCCACTGTAACAAGTCCCTTTGACACAGTTGGACTTTCTTCTACTCTCAAGAGGCCAGTGGTGAGAGGGGTAAGTAGATGGAGCATTTGCTCCTGGATCGCTATCCCCATCATTATGTTCATGTACAAGTGTGTACATATCATCATTTGGCACCAGGACAACGTAGGCTACAATTCACATATCGATTTTGTAGTTGTCTCTTTGGAATTGTGGCCACTTGTCTTGGAAACTGGGGTAAAACAAGGGCTGTCGCTATCAACTGATCACCAAGTGATTTTGTGTTGGCTCCCTTGCAATGATGTTGGCTGATGTCCTTGTGATTCCGACATGAATAGCGGTGTCATGGGCATGACCTAGGCACTGCTATGAGGGGCTTGCCATGAGGGGCGTGGCCAGGCCACTATTCTGGGCGGAACCACCTCTGACAGCTGTCACACAGCTGTTGTTCTATTGACTGTAATTAGACCAGGTATTTAAGTTGAGGTTTTGTCATTGGCATTTGCCAGCTCGTTGCACATGCTTCACTGCATTCTGGGACACTCTGCTACTGTGCTTAAGTTAGAGCACTCCTTAGTCACAGTGCCCTTTAGTTTGACCATATGTTGTCACTTTTTCTGAGTTTGCATCATAGTCATCGGACCTCGTTTCATGGTTTATTTTGTATGCCGCCTAGCCTAGCATTATTGTGCATCCGCCTTGTTTTGGACTGCCTTTTGGTATCGACCTATTTCTGGAATAAAGCCACTTTGAATATGATGTCATTGCCTGGAACCTCTGCATTTGGGTCCGCCCCCGTGTCGCTGGATCATGACAGAACAAACTAGCCAGTACAGGACCCAGCAGGGACAACGCAGTGTCGCCGGCCACGCCTCCTGCCTGAAGACTAAGCATCTTCTATCTGGGTGGGCTCCATTTTGTTGTCCTCGCCCACCGTGTCATCTACACCACCCAGGTGGCCTGATTATGTTCTGACCACGACCCGTTTGCCACCACATATTTTTCTGGACTCAGATTTTTCGCATTACAATGAGGACCTACATTTATATGACCGTCTGCCTGATCCTAACTCGGACAATGACTCTGATTTTCCTTTCCTGGTGATCAGTCCCAGTCAGTTTATTTTGCCGCCCCATGCTTCCAGCCCCCGAGTGCCTTCACCCTGTGTGTCCAAGTCCTCTTCCTCTAATCCTTTCTGGGGTACCCGTATGGGCAACTACCTGGGCCCTCCACATGGCGGCCAGAGGAGACTTCCAAGTAGGGTGCTGCCTTATGCCTGCCGCTGCTCTGCGACCAAGCCACAACCGACATCCGCCCATGCTTCACCGGTGACCAAGCCACAGCGGATTATCCGATGTCCATCCACGTCTCTCCGGCGACCGAGCCTCAACTGACCTCCGCCGACGCTTCGCCAACGACAAAGCCACAGCAGACGGCCACTCTGCGCCAACAATCAAGGAAGTAGAGACATTGCAAGTTCAGTTGGCTGCCAAACAGAAACAGAATGACAAAGAACCCGCAAACAGAGAAATTCAAACCGTTAGCCCTAGCATGCTAACACAGGGAAAACACCAGAATTTCCTCCCTGCCGTGTGGCACAAAGAATTTAAAATATCTGGCAAGATCGGAGATCCAGGGCAGAAACATCATCTGACCTTTTCAAGCATAGCCCGTCAAATAGAACATAGCCCAAGTAAAGGGGTTCCACAACTCTAAATTGTTGATGCAATAACACGAGCAATTACTCCTGGCCTGCAACTTTGTAGCTATTTAGCGGGAAAAGTCAATCTAACGCTCCCCACCCTCAGAAGAATCCTAAGATCCCACTATCAGGAAAAGAGTGCCACGGAGCTTTACAAGCAGCTGACCGCTGAAGTCCAGGGCATCAAAGAAACACCACAGAACTTTCAAGAGGCTGAGTCAGGTTTGAAATACGACCCAGATCTATTAAAAAAATATGTTTCTCCATACTGTCTTAATGGACCTGCAGAATGACAATATAGAATATGACCTACAGCCTTATCTTGAACAAAATGACACCCCTGATGAATTGCTACTGGAAAAGGTAAACAGAGCATGTGCCCATGAGACAGAGAGACAGCACACGAAGAAGTTACTGGGACCACCACGGGCTGCCAGTAGTCTCTCAGTTCAGTGAAGCGATGTTCCTGACAAGCCACTTGAGCAATAAAGCTTGGCTAAAGCACCCCCCCATAGTTGTCTTTCCGCTGGAAGAGATGAGATCTGAAATGGCCATGTTGCGAGATCTTAAAGCGGAGGTGTCCCAACTAAGAGAATCCATGTAGCAGCACCAGCAGTGGTTGCCACAGCTTCAGTACACCACTACACAGAGCCAGCCTCAGCCTCAGTACAGCTCCCAACAATTTCAACCACAACTCCCATACATTCCACAACAGTCAGAGCCCCAATACACTGGTCCACCACATGTCTCTCAACCTCAGTACACTCCTCAGCAATCACCAATGCAACAACTCCAAGATCAATAGACCTGGCCAGGGAAATCAAAAAGGAACCATCCACTATCACCAAAGGTTTGTCCCACGACGTAGCTTTCCACGACCAAACCATGGACGAATGAAGAAGTGTCTAACCGTGCCAACAATGAAGAACAGATTCTGCACACACTGTTTCCGCTGTAGTAGCAGTGAATACAACCCAGCAGGATGTCGCATGAGGGCACAGCAGAGACAGTTTGGAGGTGAGTCGTTAAACAAAATGAGGCGACTTTTGTGGGACAGGGAATGACCAGTAACAAAGTAATGTCCCAACAGTGTCTACACTGCTGAAAACAGACCCAAAGATTGAAGCTGTGCTAAATGTGAAATGGCTCTTTAATGCTCTAAATTTTGTCAAACTAATAATTGTAAAGTGCACAGAAATAACTGCTCTCGCCCCTCATGTATGCCTGCGAGCACTGCATCACCAAAAGAGAGAAACCCCCGAGTAGCTCCGCTGGTTGGTAAAAAGTGCCAGATTTATTGTCTACTGCAGGGTCAAGACGTTCAAGATTTGTGGGATTCTGACTTGCATGTGACAATTATTGAGGAGGTATGGAGAGAAATGCACCTGCCAGACAATAAACTCAGAGACATTTCTGAAATTTTGGACCCTTTAGACATAGTAGCAGCCAATGGGGAGAACATGTCGTATGTGGGCTGGGTAGAGGTAACCTTTAGTTTAGCTTCAGGGGAAGCTCCCACCACTTCAGTGAAAGTCCCTACTCTTCTGATGAAAGGTCACAAGCTTGGCCGACCAATCAATGGATCTAATGTTATTGAGATGATCATAGACAATGAACTAAAACAATCTATTGCCACAGACAGAAAATGCCCAAGACAAATGGTGAGAACAGCATTTCCCAATCTTGAACCAGAGCAAGCACAAACCTTTGTACAGTGAGTTAGTGTGGAAGAGAGAAATGAGTACACTGTTAGAACAAAGACGCGAACCCCCGGTGGACAGAGGGACTCAAAGTCTGTCATCAAATTAAATAAAGACACCAGGCCCTGTATCATTGTAAGTGTACAAAATACCACAGCTCAAGACATAGTGTTGGCTGGAACAACTGTCATTGGTAGTGTCCAAAACATTCAAGCTCTGTATCCTGCCTCCATATTAGAGGGTGCTCTACCTCCACCTTCTGTTTGCTTGAGCCACGTCCGACTCGAAGATAACAAAACAACTGACCAATGGGACTCACCAGTCAATTTGAGTCACCTCAGTGAGCCTTAGAGAGAGAGATTGTTCACCAGATATTGAGAGAAGAATCTGCTTCGTTTTCAAAAACAGATGATCGATATATGATACAGACATATGGTGCATTGAAAAGCTACAACTTAGCATTTCTTTGAAATACACTGAACCTGTGCCAAAAAAGTACCTGTCTGTGCCTAAACCGCTGTACAGAGGAATGAAAGATTTCCTGCATGACCTCTTCACACAGGGCCGGGTCCAGAAGTCCAATTCACCATATGCCTCACCAGTTTTCTGTGGATGGAAAAAGATGGAAGTCTACAATTGTGCATTGACTTTTGCAAAGTAAACAAAAAAACTCGCACTGACAGGCAACCTATCCCCCGTGTGCAAGACATAATGGATGGTCTTGGTGGAAACTCCTGGTTCTTGCTGTTCAATCAAGGAAAGGCATACCATCAGGATTTCATGGCCAAAGAGAGCAGACCTGTGGCAGCTTTTTACACCTTGGGGTCTCTATGAATGGATCCACATCCCGTTTGGCCTGATGAAATGCTCCAGCAGCTTTCCAGCGGTGCATAGAGGAATGCCTGGAAGGGCTGAGAGATGAAATTTGGATCCCATATTTTGATGACACCCTGGTCTTAAGTAGGTCATTCCCGGACCACGTGGAAGACATGAGAGCTGTGCTGCAACGTCTGTGACAACACGGCATCAAGCTGAAGCCCAGTAAGTGTGAGATATTTAAATGCAAAGTCCGCTACCTGGGTTGAATTGTCTCCCTTGATGGCAATAAAATGGACCCTGCTGATACAGTGACTGTGAGGTCCCTGAAGGAGAAGAGACCAAAAACTGTGGGCGAGTGTAGAGCAGTAATAGGCCTTCTCAGTTATTACCGTCAATACTTACGAGATTTCTCCCATATTGCTGGACCTCTGTATGCACTGCTTGAAGCTGAACCTGCGACACAGGAAAGTAGTAACACAAGGAGAGATGGGAAAACAAAGGAAGCGTAGAGGAATTCCTTCAAACAAGCCAATCACTTGGACTGATGCTCACCAGCAGGTTTTGGAAAGATTGATTGACTGTCTGGTTGAGACCCTCTATCCTTGGATTCCCAGACTTCAACAAATCATTCATCCTGCACACAGCTGCTTCCAACCAGGGTCTCGGTGCATTATTGTACCAGGAACAAGATGAAAAGCTACGTGTCATAGCCTATAGATGTCGAACGTTGATAAGGGGAGAAAAGAATTACCATCTTCACTCTGAAAAATTAGAGTTTATGGCCTTAAATAGGACTGTGACTGAATTGTGACTGAGCGATTCTGTGATTATTTAATGAATTCCACCTGCACAGTATACACTGATAACAACCCACTCACCTATGTATTATCTACAGATAAGCTGAACACCACAGCGAGTAGGTGGGTTGCTGAGCTGGCAGACTTCCATCTGACCATTAAATATCGTCCAGGCAAAGAGAATGGCGATTCTGATGGTCTGTAAAGAATGCCTTGTGAGATAGAGGAAATGATGTAGGACTGTACAGAGGAACTCTCTTCCCCTTTAGTCCAAGCTACTGTGCAAGCCGTAGAAACAAAAGACTCTAAAACAATATGGTGCACGATGGCTCTTGAATGTGCGAGAACAGATTAAGATATTGGCCCTGTACGAAACCACAAACAGTCAACTCAAAGCCTTGTTGGACAGCAGCTCAAGTCACTCAGCGCAAATAGCAAATGTTGACTGTTGACTATAGTGGAACAAATTGAGTTTATATGTAGATGGCGTACTGTACCAAAAGACCCGGACTCAACCTATCCTACCAGAAAAATATGAAATAACAGTACTGAGACAACTTCATGATGACATGGGCCATCATGGGGTGGAAAGCACAACATCACTCATTTGTGATTGTTTCTTCTGGCCATACATGCAGCAAGAGGTTGAGATTTATATGTCTCGATGCAGTGCCTGCGTTAATCAGAAAAAGCCCTGCAGAGAAACAAGAGCTCCCCTCCCTCCCATTGTCATGACACAGTCATTTGAACTAGTCTCCATTGACTTCATGCATTTTGATAAGTGTGCAGGTGGCTATGAGTACATACTGGTGATAGTTGATCACTACACTTGCTTTGCTCAAGCATATGCCACGACAAAGTCTGCTAAATGTGTTGCGGACAAGCTCTTCAATTATTATGCTTTGAAGTGGAGTATTCCCAAGCGTATTCATCATGATATAGGTGGAAAATGGGAAAATCAGTTGTTTGCACAGTTACAGAAGATCTCTGGGGTTATGGGTTCAAGAACAACACCGTATCAACCCCAAGGAAATGGGCAAGTTGAGAGGATGAATAGAACCCTTCTACAAATGCTGAAAACTCTCATTGAAAAACAAAGTCCAACTGCATACAATTGCACAAGAAGTGAAGTTACCAGACTTTCACCTTTTTAATCGCCTATTTGGAAGGTCTCCAAGACTGCCTGTCGACTTGCTGTTTGGGTTGACTCCTGAAACAGGGACTACTACAAGGAATACATGAATAAAAATGGAAAATCACAGATGCAAGAGTCATATGACATAACAACTATGAACACAAAGAAAAGTGCAGACAGAAACAAACGAAACTATGACAACAGAGTGAGAAGTTCTGTGCTGTACGAGGGCAACAGAGTCCTTGTAAGAAATTTGACCCCCAGAGGAGGAACTGGCAAACTGCAAAATCACTGGGAAGATTGTATATACAAAGTCATCCGGCAAGTGGGAGAGTACATGCCGGTATATGAGGTACCGCCAGAGCAAGGTAAAGGGAGAACAAGTAGGGTTCGACACCATAATCTTCTGTTGCCATGCGATAAATTACCCTTGGAAACCCTGTTAACCCCTACTAAATGGAAAAAGAAGACTAAGGCTCAGACCAGTAGTGATACGACTGTAGCAAATCAAGAGGATGAACAGAGCGATGATGACAACCATGGATACCATTGTGTGCCAACAGACCAGTTGTTTCGTGTGCTCCAACTTGTTGATCTAGAGGAACAGAATGTCAATGATGCTGTACCTCAACAGCAAGACCTACCTCAGCAGCAGTAGATTGAGGGTCTAGAACAGGTGCTTAATGGAGGCATGACACCCGATCAAGAGGAGATGCAAGTTAAAGATGAGCCAGTCAACGAACAAAGAATGCCAGTAATGCCATCATCTCTTCCAAGTGACGACAACGAAGCAGCACAGCACTACCAGGGACCAGTTAGAGAGAGACGGCTTATGAGGGTTTACACATACGATAGGCTGGGCCACCCGACCTTTTATAGGGCTGGACCTCCAAGTAACATGTAATGGTACCCTCCAGTGCCCTCTTATGCCCTATGGAGTGATGCCGACAGCGATTACATGGATACCTGGACAGCATTCGACAGCTACTGATCTTCGGACGCATGACGACCACACTTTAACGGAGACCAATCCTTGGCCTCATGATGACCACGTTCCTGCTTCATCGGCGATTGATCCTCGGCCACCTGACGACCACGCTTCAGCGGTGACCGATCTTCGGCCGCATGATGACCACATCCACGCTTCAGCGGTGACCGATCCTCAGCCACCCGATGAGCACGTTTACCCCTTGTCAGCAACCAATCCACGGCCGTCTGATGACCACGTTCATGCCTCACCTGCATGCTTCTACCTCCACTCTTGTAGGTCACTCTATGTCCCCGCCTCTTCTGGAAAAAAAAAAAGTGTTCACTACAGCCATTTCCATGCTTTTAGCAAAGTCCACCACCATCTGTCCCTCAAAGTTAATTTCCTGGATGCCGTACTTACCTTTACCAACATGTCCATTATAATCTGCAGCAATCACAACTCTCTCTCTTTCTGGGATGCACGGAACTACTTCATCTAGTTCCTTCCAGAATTTCTCTTTCAACACAAGGTCACATTTTACCTGTGGGGCATAACCACTAATCAAATTATACATAACATCCTCAATTTCAAATTTCAGCCTCATTACTCGATCTGATATCCTTTTGACCTTCAAGACATTCTTAGTCAGTTTTTCCTTTAGAATTATCCCCCACTCCATTTCTCTTCCCATCTACTCAATGGTAAAAAAATTTAAACCCTGCTCCTAACCTTCTAGCATGACTACCTTTCCACCTGCTCTCTTGGATGCACAGAATATCAACCTTTCTCCTAATCATCATGTCAACCAACTCCTGAGCTTTTCCTGTCATAGTCCCAACATTCAAAGTCCCTACACTCAGTTGTAGGCTCTGTGCATTCCTCTTTTTCTTCTGACGCTGGATCCGGTTTCCTCCTCTTCTTTGTCTTCGACCCACAGTAGCTGAATTTCCACCGACGCCCTGCAGGTTAGCAGTGCCGGGGGCGGGCGTTGTTAACCCGGGCCACGACCGATCCAGTATGGCATTCTTTAGATGAACGCTCATTTTGTTTGGCACAGTTTTACGCCGGATGCCCTCACTGACGCAACCCTCTGCATTTATCCTGGCTTCGGACTGGCCTACAGATTGCACTGGAATGTGCCCCTATAAGGGTGCATGCAGGAAAAAAACTGTATTTACAGCCCCCAAATTCCACCAAACATAAATATTCTGTATCTTGTCGTGTAAGGCATGACAGAGCTGCTCTCCGATTGGCTGCTGCCGTAGCATCATCCTGGCATCCCATTAGCAAAGAGGGACGTCAAGCTTTATCCATGATGCACATCCTATGTCTTGGTTTGTGTAGCATGATAGAGTTTCTCTCCTATTGGCTATCGCTGTAGCATCTTCCTGGCATCCCAATGGCTTGGAGGGATGACAATCTTTACCCATGATATTTTTCATTTCCCTTAGACAAACAAGTGTCTACGACTCACACATTAGCCACTACCGCTTTCACACGCTGTCACAAGCTAACACAGATTGAAAAAGTACAACTTTTTCATAAATTTTCATTTGTGTATTTTTAAGTTTATTCATCTTTCTTTACCTTTGGCCCCAAGAAAATTTTGTGGAATTAAGTTCTATATGTGCGTACATGTGTACATATGTTTTCTCTCAGCTGTCAAATGTCTGCCTCCTCCTCATCTCCGACGATGCCTTTTGCTTGTCACTCACCCTTCTCTTTGCAGTCACCCAACGCCAAAGGTAAATGAACATAATTTGTATTATTCTTTATATTATATACTTTGAATGCTTATTTTTAGCAGGGGTCGGGGTGCTTGGAACGGATTAGGCTATTTACATGTAAAAAAACGCTTCTGGTTAAGAAAAATTCACAGTGTGAAATGACTTCCGGAATGAATTAATTTTGTAAGTAGAGGTATCACTGTTTTTTACTCTGCCCACCTGTTAGTATATGAAAAACCCGTGTGGAAGCACTGTTGGAGGACGTTCCCCCCCGAATGTTCGTTTAATTTCGGGTAGTGAGAATGTTGGTTATCCAAATAGAGGCTGGAGATGATGAACAGTTTCTTCAAAGCTTTTACTTACAGAATATTCTGGGCAAAAATGAGTGACAGACAATGGCTGTAGCAGATCACAAGTGCAAAGATACAGAGGACTTGCAGCATTCTTATACTATCAGAAGTGTCCACATCACAAAAGTATGAAAGGAAAATAAAGAGTATCACAAGAGAATCGCATCATGAAATGAAGATCATCACAAAATACCTGCATCATAATGACTAAACCTAAACCAGTGCAATCTGTAGGCCGGTCCCAAGCCCGGATAAATGCAGAGGGTTGCGTCAGTAAGGGCATCCGGCGTAAAAACTGTGCCAAACAAATATGAGCGTTCATCTAAAGAATCCCATACCGGATCGGTCGTGGCCCGGGTTAACAACGCCCGCCCCCGGCACTGCTAACCTGCAGGGCGTCGGTGGAAATTCAGCTACTGTGGGTCGAAGACAAAGAAGAGGAGGAAACCGGATCCAGCGTCAGAAGAAAAAGAGGAATGCACAGAGCCTACAACTGAGTGTAGGGATTTTGAATGTTGGGACTATGACAGGAAAAGCTCAGGAGTTGGTTGACATGATGATTAGGAGAAAGCTTGATATTCTGTGCATCCAAGAGAGCAGGTGGAAAGGTAGTAAGGCTAGAAGTTTGGGAGCAGGGTTTAAATTATTCTACCACGGAGTAGATGGGAAGAGAAAGGGAGTAGGCGTTATTTTAAAGGAAGCGCTGGCTAAGAATGTCTTGGAGGTGAAAAGAGTATCAGATCGAGTGATAAGACTAAAATTTGAAATTGAGGGTGTTATGTATAATGTGGTTAGCGGCTATGCACCACAGGTAGGATGTGACCTAGAGTTGAAAGAGAAATTCTGGAAGGAACTAGATGAAGTAATTCTGAGCATCCCAGACAGCGAGAGAGTTGTGATTGGTGCAGATTGTAATGGACATATTGGTAAAGGAGACATGGGCCATGAAGAAGTGATGGGTAAGTACGGCATCCAGGAAAGGAACTTTGAAGGACAGATAGTGGTGGACTTTGCAAAAAGGATGGAGATGGCTGTAGTGAACACTTATTTCCAGAAGAGGGAGGAACATATAGTGACCTACAAGAGCGGAGGTAGAACCACGCAGGTAGATTATATTTTGTGCAGACGATGTAATCTGAAGGAGGTTACTGACTGTAAAGTACTGGTAGGGGAGAGTGTAGCTCGACAGCATAGGATGGTAGTATGTAGGATGATTCTGGTGGTGGGTAGGAAGATTAAGAAGACAAAGGTAGAGCAGAGAACCATGTGGTGGAAGCTGAGAAAGGAAGAATGTTGCGCGGCCTTCCGGAAAGGGGTGAGACAGGCTCTCGATGGACAACCGAAGCTCCCGGAAAACTGGACGACGACAGCCAAGGTGATCAGAGAGACAGGCAGGAGAGTACTTGGTGGGTCATCTGGTAGGAAAGGGGAGAAGGAGACTTGGTGGTGGAACCCCAAAATACAGGGAGTCATACAAGGAAAGAGATTAGCGAAGAAGAAGTGGGATACTGAGAGGACTGAGGAGAGGCGAAAGGAGTACATCGAGATGCGACGTAGGGCAAAGGTAGAGGTGGCAAAGGCTAAACAAGAGGCATATGAAGACATGTACACCAGGTTGGACACGAAAGAAGGAGAAAAGGATCTCTACAGGTTGGCCAGACAGAGGGATAGAGATGGGAAGGATGTGCAGCAGGTTAGGCTGATTAAGGATAGAGATGGAAATGTGTTGACTGGTGCCGGTAGTGTGCTAAATAGATGGAAAGAATACTTTGAGAAGTTGATGAATGAAGAAAATGAGAGAGAAGGAAGAGTTGAAGAGGCAAGAGTGAAGGACCAGGAAGTGGAAATGATTACTAAGGGGGAAGTCAGAAAGGCACTACAAAGGATGAAAAATGGAAAGGCAGTTGGTCCTGATGACATACCAGTAGAAGTATGGAAGCAATTTGGAGAGATGGCTGTGGAGTTTTTGACCAACTTATTCAACAGAATACTAGCGGGCGAAAAGATGCCTGAAGAATGGATGAAAAGTGTTCTAGTTCCCATTTTTAAGAACAAAGGGGATGTTCAGAGCTGTGGGAACTATAGAGGAATAAAGTTGATGAGCCACACAATGAAGTTATGGGAAAGAGTAGTGGAGGCTAGACTCAGGACAGGAGTAAGTATCTGCAAGCAACAGTATGGTTTCATGCCTAGAAAGAGTACCACAGATGCATTATTTGCCTTGAGGATGCTCGTGGAAAAGTACAGAGAAGGTCAGAAGGAGCTACATTGTGTCTTTGTGGATCTAGAGAAAGCCTATGACAGAGTACCAAGAGAGGAACTGTGGTACTGCATGCGTAAGTCTGGTGTGGCAGAGAAGTATGTTAAAATAGTACAGAACATGTATGATGGCAGCAGAACAATGGTGAGGTGTGCCTTAGGTGTGACAGAGGAATTTAAGGTGGAGGTGGGACTGCATCAGGGATCAGCTCTGAGCCCCTTCCTGTTTGCAGTGGTCATGGATAGGCTGACAGATGAGGTTAGACTGGAATCCCCTTGGACCATGATGTTCGCAGATGATATTGTGATATGCAGTGAAAGCAGGAAGCATGCAGAGGAACAATTAGAAAGATGGAGACATGCACTGGAAATGAGAGGAATGAAGATTAGCTGAAGTAAAACAGAATATATCTGCGTGAATGAGAAAAGTGGAGGGGAAGAGTGAGGCTACAGGGAGAAGAGATAGCGAGGGTGGAGGACTTCAAATACTTGGAGTCAACAATACAGAGCAATGGAGAGTGTGGTCTGGAAGTGAAGAAACGGGTCCAAGCAGGTTGGAACAGCTGGTGAAAGGTGTCTGGTGTGTTATGTGACAGAAGAGTGTCTGCTTGGATGAAGGGCAAAGTTTACAAAACAGTGGTGAGGCCGGCCATGATGTACAGATTAGAGACGGTGGCACTGAAGAAACAACAGGAAGGTGAACTGGAGGTGGCAGAAATGAAGATGTTGAGGTTCTCGCTCGGAGTGACCAGGTTGGATAGGATTAGAAATGAGCTCATTAGAGGGACAGCCAAAGCTGGATGTTTTGGAGACAAGATTCGAGAGAGCAGACTTCGATGGTTTGGACATGTTCAGAGGCGAGAGAGTGAGTATATTGGTAGAAGGATGCTGAGGATGGAGCTCCCAGGCAAAAGAGCGAGAGGAAGACCAAAGAGAAGGTTTATGGATGTGGTGAGGGAAGACATGAGGGCAGTTGGGGTTAGAGAGGAAGATGCAGGAAATAGGCTCAGATGGCAAAAGATGACACGCTGTGGCGACCCCTAACGGGACAAGCCGAAAGGAAAAGAAGAAGAAGAAGAATGACTAAACCTAATCTATCTGGTAATAACGGGCTTATTCTTACGTCCTGGTCTCTATTCAACATTTCAGCAAGATTCACTTAAGGTTAACTGATGAGTTGGCATGCTTCAAACATGAGTTATACAGTCATGACTAAATATGAGCAGAAGACACACTTCAATCCGCCTTTCGGACTCGAAAGAGTCCGACACCTGAAATAAACAAAGGTACCAGCAGCGTCATCGTCCGGGAGGGGCTGATGCATTGGGCCTGAAGGGGGAGCAATTCATCCATTCTCAATGGCGGCAGTAATCAATCGCTGACACAGGGATCTTTTCCTCTGGGATGAGTCAAGCTGGGTCGCAGTCAGCTTCTTCAGGACTTTGCGGTTAGACTACCTGGTCCCAGGTTGATTCACTGGGATTATTGTGCCCGTGTACCGTGAAATCAACTCTTGTAGAATGATGTTATCAAAGGGTGCCACCCGGCACTGGAAACGCGGTTTTCCGGTTGGCGTCAGGTGGAGGGATTGCTGAGCCTGAGGCGGACCTGGCGGGTCGTGTAGACGAGATGTGGAACCACGTGTCCCCCTTTCCTTCCAGACGTACTGGTGTGGCTGTCCGCTCAGTAACTTGGAAGGGACCTGTCCACCTAGGTTCAGACCATTGTCGTTTAATCACTTTTAACCACACAGATTCCCAAATGTTCATTGAGAGGGGACCGTATGGTAGTCTTTCTGTCAAATGGGAGAAATTAATGGTTAGTTGCCTGAGCCCAGGTGGGCCTGGTACTTCACCCACAGCCAGTGCAGGAAATGGTCTGTTCGTATGACACTCGAATGGAGTCCGCCCTTTAGAAGAATTTATTGACATCCGAATGTTCATCAATGCCAATGGAAGAGCTTGCAACCAAGTGAGTGTGCATGAAGCTAAAGCCTTAGCTATTTCTTCCTTAATGCTCCTGTTCATGCGCTCAACCTGACCTTGCGATTGTGGATGATACACAGAACCAAAATGATGTTTCAAACCTAATGTATTTTCTACAGCCTGGAGATGTTTGTTTTTGACATAGAGTTCCATTGTCTGATCTAATTTTCCTCGGGAACCCGTGCATTGGAATTTAATGATTGACCAAATGTTTTACCACTACGCTCGCTGTTTCAGATTTGCAGGGATATGCTTCTGGCCATCCTGAAAAATAATCTACTGTAACTAGCAAATACTGGTAACCTCACACGGTTTTAATCATGACAGTAAAATCTATTGAAATCACCTGACAAGGAGCATCCACGTCCGGATTGTGTAGTCCCTGCTGTGGTTTTGTTGTAGGCATAATGTTATACCTACTGCAAACGCTGCAATCCTGCTGTTCACCTTTAACAATTTGTCTTATAAAAGGATGCCACCAGGAGTGGAGTCGTCACAATGTTTAATCCACACCTACATGGCATGTTACATGGGCTTCAGAAATTTGATTTTTCAATTGTGTCTGAGATGGAATGCATTTACCTTCTTTTCGCCATATGCCATCCTGATCTTTGACAACCCCTTTCGACTACCACACACTCTTTTCTTCTGGACTTGCCTTTTCCTGTCACAACTTAACTATTTCTACTGTCACCTCCTGTTGATTTTCACATTCAGACTCGCTTACATTTAGTTGAGTGTTGGTCGGTACCCTGCAGCCTTTTTTGGTGCTTGATCTGCTGATTCGTTTCCTGCTGATACAAAGTCATTAGTTCGAGAGTGAGCTTTGCATTTTATTACTGCTACCGCTGTTGGGAGCAGTAACGCATCTCACAATTTGAGAATGTTGTCCTGATGTTTAATGGGTGTACCGGTTGCAGTTTAGAAATTGTTTCGCTGCCATTCTTTTAATGCAACATGAACTGTCATGTGTGCATACCCTGAATCTGTGTAAATGTTTAATGAGTGGTTTTCTGCTAACCTGAGACCTGCTGTCAATGCCAAAATTTCTGCTCTTTGTGCTGACAGTCAGCCTAAAATTCTTACAACTTGGATTTCTTCAAAACCTGTTTCTGTGGGTTGGGTTACTGCAAATCCAGATTGTAGGCCATCATTCCCCTTCAAGCAACATCCGTCTGTGAAAAGAATGAAGTCCGGGTTCTCAAGCGGTGTCTCATAGAGTTCAGTGCGAAGTGAGTCTTCATCCTAGTTCTTTGTACACAACAATGTGGTTCTCCTTCGAGCAGACCTTCAGCCATGTTTAGTCCTTCATGAGTAAAGAGAATATGTGGTTGTGTTAAAATTGCCTCAATTATCCTCTGTCTTCCTCTAGTCATGGGAAAATCTTGACTTGTGACGTACTGGACTCTACTGTGTGATATTCGCACAATGTGAGATGTTTTCTGAATCACTCTGGCTAGAGCAGATGTTAAAGCAGCAGAAATTGGATGAATTTGCTCGTATTTTTCCGATGGAGTGGATGCATCCAGACAGACTTGTCAACTTCCTCCTTTCCCCTTCTGATAAAGGGCAGCAGACAAACTGCTGACTTTTTCAGATGCATCTAGATAGAACATGCGGTTGTAATCAGGAATCGCAAGAGCTGCAGCAGTGGAACGTTGCTCTTTCAAGGAAATGAAGGAAGTATCTGCTTCTGTGGTCCAACAAAGAATATTAGAAAGGTTCTGCATACTCTGGTCATTTACCATCTGTCGGAGCTGGTCAGTGAGTTCAGCAAAGTTTGGAACATGATGTCTGGAGTAGTTGCAAGGACCAAGAAAGACCAACATGATTTTGACATTCATTGGTTTTGGGTGATGAAGGATGTCGTCTTTGTGAGAGGGAGACATTTTTGTGCCGTGGTGTGAGATCAGTCGTCCAAGAAAGGAAACCTGTGGTCGGGCAATCTGAAGTTCGGACGTGGAACACTTCAGGCCAACAGAGGCCAAATGAGAGAGCAATGACCTGGTGGCTTCAAGACAAGAAGTTTCAGATGGAGCTGCCAGCAAGAGGTCATCCACATACGGCACCAGGAGAACTCCATTAGGCAATTCAAGCGGAGACAGCAACTGACGAAGACAGTTTTTGAAGAGTCCGGGGGAAAGGACAAAACCTTAAGGCAGCCGATTGTAGGAGTAACAAACACAATTCCAAGTGAAACCAAAACATTGCCTCATTGAGGGATGGAGAGGAATGCAAAAGAAAGCATCAGCCAAGTCAATGCAAGTGAAATGAGTGTGGGCGGATGTAATTAGGGACAGTGTCGAGTGAGGGTTCGGGACTGGCAAAGTGGGAGTTAAAACAGTCGGATTATTTGCTCGCAGGTCATGGACCATGTGAAACTTTCCAGTGTCTTTCTTTTCAACGGGTAAAATTGGTGTGTTATAATCAGATTCAGGAATTTCACATAACACCCCTGCTTTGAGTATTCCGTCAATTGTGTCCGAAATGCCAACCATCCCAGCCTCTTTTACAGAGTATTGGGGAACATATATTCGTCCTGGTTTCATCAGAAACACAACAGGTGAGACATTGCAGAGACCAACAACAGTGGGATTCGTGGACCACAGAGACGCAGGAAGGGAATCAAGAAGTTGACCAGCAAAGTCGCTGTCAGTTGTATCATGTCCACGGTGCCTATTCAGAAGCTGGTGCTCCAAAACAGAAATTGGCAAAAATGTGTTAGACTTAATCCAATAAGCATCAAGTGATGAGGAATAGCGCAATTGAGAGTGAAATTAATTTTTCCAATCTGTGGACTGTGTGTATGTCAGGACAAATGGACCGAGATCCTTTGCTGTGTGCTGAGGTGAAACCATCAAGGAGACATGTGGGTGACAAGGAGGCATAGAAGGATCTGGAGGATCCGCCATCTTCTACCATTCGAGCTGTTTACGAGTCAAGAACACCGAGAAGGCAACACCTGGTTTGCCCACAAATAAATCACCCATGCTCAATTCCCATATGTTGTTATCAATGTCCTGAAATGCCTCACTATAGATCTCTTCACCTGATCTGTCACAGTACAGAGTGCAATGTATACAATCAGTTACCTTATCATAAGATCTGAGATTACGGACCCAAGGTGACCAGAGAGTCCAAAATTGCTCAGCCTTGAGCCAACCACTGGAGTCAATATCCACTCTTGCCCAATAGATGTCGGCAGTGGCGCATGCCACAGGGTGTTGTTCAACAAGCGGAAACTGGGAGGTGGCAACGGAGGCAGAGGCAGCAGAGCAGCAGTAGGTGTTACCATCCGGAAATTCCAGGAAAAGTCCATCAGGGCTGCATTTGATGAGAGGGCACGTGGCGATGAGGAGATCTCTGCCCTAAAGATTGACTGGACAGTTAAGTGCAAACACAAAAGAATGCAAAAAAAGTATGTGAAAAACATTGAACAGTCACTGGAGTTGTCAATTGCAGGGCAGTTTCTTCACCCTTGAATCCAACAAGTGAGATGGTTTTCCTGGTAAGAGAGGTATCAGGTGGCAGGGCTGTGATAGTAGAATGCCGAGCTCCTGTGTCGACCGTAATTGATAAAGTTAATCTTCCTACCGTCAGGATCATCAAAGGCTCCTGCAGGCCTAAACATATGAATTCAGGGCACGATCATTGTGGAAACTGTCCACCAGAGGGTGGTAGATGCTGTTGGTTTGGCACTGAGGGATATCCCTGTTGCTGCTGTGGTAGCTGCTGGTGCTGTGTAAGATGTCCTCTCTCTCGGGATTGGTTGTAACCTCGTCGTTTGTAGCCACGTGCAGGTTGTTGGCCTCTGCCTCTCCATCCGGACACTTGAGGTCGCTGTCTGCAAGCGGGGGCCCAATGACCAAGCCGTCCACAATTGCCACCAGGGGGCGCACCTCGACCTATGAATGAACCTGCTTGATACATCATGCACTCGGAACCGACAGAGGGAGATGAGATCACACCATGACTGGCTTCTTTCTGATCGTTCAGATATTGCAACTGCAACATAGCAAGTTGTGTTTCTGTACTTTGTGTTTGTCTACCTTAGATTCTTTCAGTTTAGCAAATCTCCTCAAATGATGTTTAACATGTGACAAGCACCGGTCAAGCTCAGCACCAGGAAGGTCTGGATTGGCTTCCATGGCCTGCGCCACAGACTCGGGAACGCCCTTCAAAATGGCTGCTCGGAACACTTGCGAATGCAAGGCGGAGGCCGTAGGAGCGTGTCCTGTTTTGAGAGAATAATCAGTGAGGGCACGGTCAACAAAAGCCGCGACCTCCTCATCTGCTTTGGGAGCAAACACCATATCTGAAATAAACAAAGTGTCCAGTGCTGTAGACAAGGTCAAATAATTTTCTCGTGTAAGAGCCTGATGATTGGGGAGAGAAGAAAAAACAGAATTTTGCATCAGAGTATTCAACTGTGAAAGTGGACATGATTGTGTAAGAAGGACACTGATATCACCTGCTGTTAACATTTGTCCTGTAACCGCTTTCTGCACTGCTTGAAGCCAATTGTCACCACCAGATCGCATAGGTGGAAGTTTCTGCATCAGCACACTCACATCCGTGGGAGAGAAAGGTTTGTAAAACATAGCAGAGTTAGCAGTAGCCGGATCAACTTTGGCCAACATGGGAGCCTGTATGATTTGGGAATGAGTCACAGGCCGATGAGGAGAAGCTGGACCTTTGGAAGATTTTTCGGGGTCTTCAGGTCCTCCGGTTTGATCCAGAACAGAGTCGTGGTGGGCACCTGAAAGATTCTGGACATGACACTTGAATTCTGTTACTTGGTTCTGTAACTGAACAATGTACAACCTGTTTTCCACTTCCCCACTTGAAGGGCCTCTACGTAGACAACAAATTCCTGTTCTCTCTTCAGTTGGGCTGCTTCTTGTTCAGCGGGCACGTTTCTGCTCTTCCGTTTCAGCTTTCGCTCTGTCTTCATGTTCAGTGGTGATTCTCTCAAGTTTTTCTCTAATATTTTGTGGAACCTCTTGGTGTCTATCTTATTCCGCCTTGTACATCCTAGCTGATTCAAACGTGTGAATGGGTCGGCTCTCAAATCTACAACTTTGTCCAATTTTCCTTCTAATTCTTTAATGGCGGCGGTCACTCCAGCAGCCAGAGTTACTGCAACCGTATTCATGTTTGATGTTTGTTGTGAGCGAGTGAGAGACGTTTGATCATCTACATCAAGTTGATTGGCAGTTACATTCAACACTGGAGCCTGAAATTCATCTAAAGCTTTCCTGACGCCATCATGAGGTGACGGTACACATGGGTTATTTGGAGACAACGCCGAAAGATGTTTCTCCTCCAAGTAAGGAGGCGGCGTGGAGGGCACTTTGGGAGTTGATGGTACCAGACCAACACTCTCCAATAATGCCACAAAACACGCAGACATTGGAGGAAATCATCCATTCTCACAGTTTTTCCCTTGTCCATTCTTTCAATTGTTCTTTCTCATTCTCTCGTTCTTTTTCCAGGCATGCTTTGATGCCTTGATGCCACAATATGCCACGTATATCATCAGAACTATATACAAAAGAAAACAAATGCTCATTAAATTTACGTTACACAAATAAATGACAAAACACATATGACATACATTCCTCACGTGTTCACTTAGCACCATTCACTTTCCCTTTCAAACTCTCCCTGCATTTTGGTTTAGATCGTCTTTTATCAAAAGTGCTCGAACCTCTTTATTTTCTCAAAAGTACTCGATACCACACAAAGTACTCAAACCTTAATTTAGCAAAAGCGCTTTATTTATTTATTTTTTATTTTTTTTTCCTCAAAAGTACTCTTAAAATCTTATTTCATTTTAGCAATTCTAGTTTCTAGGATTTTTGAAAGAGCAAAACAACCTCTCCTAAAGTAATATTACAATTGTGCAATTCACTGTTCATCCGAGTAATTCTTTTCAACTACTGTTCATCTGGATTATTCTTCTCAACTTTTTAAAGTGGACACTTTGTCCTTTGAATTCGAATGAGGAATTCTAGTCTCTAGGATTCTCCGAAAAGAACGAGACAACCTCTCGGTTCAGAAAGTTTTGGACCGATTTCAACCCACTGGTATGTCTGCCAGTCATGGGATTTACAACCTTTTTGTGTCGGCACAACCTCCGATCACAGGGCACTTCTAAACCCTTTTTAGAGCGGTACGCCCACACACTCTACGGCTTTTCAACCATGTAGGTGGGATGCGACAGTGTCCCACCAGGGCCACTCACCCAGCACTATACCATCCATAATTTCCCCACTGTTCAACCAGCCAGAAACTAATTTCACACTGACACAAATTCAAACATGACACGGACTTCAACACCAGTTGACAAACAGAAGATCACATTTGGAGGATAAATGTCCTCTCACCTTGTCAATTGTTAGCTGACCGATGTTTTGTCTGTCAACCAACACCTCAGTCCGAAATCACGTCGAGGTCACCAATTGTTGGAGGACGATTTTTCCCCCCGCGTGTTCATTTAATTTCGGGGAGTGAGAATGTTGGTTATCCAAATACAGGCTGGAGTTGATAAACAGTTTCTTGGAACCTTTTACTTACAGAATATTCTGGGCACAAATGAGTGACAGACAATGGCTGTAGCAGATCACAAGTGCAAAGATACAGAGGACTTGCAGCATTCTTATACTATCAGAAGGGTCCGCATCCCAAAAGTATGAAAGGAAAATAAAGAGCATCACAAGAGAATCGCATCATGAAATGAAGAGCATCACAAAATATCTGCATCATAATGACTAAACCAAATCTATCTGGTAATAACGGGCACATTCTTACGTCCTGGTCTCTATTAAACATTTTAGCAAGATTCACTTAAGGTTAACTGATGAGTTGGCATGCTTCAAACATGAGTTATACAGTCATGACTAAATATGAGCAGAAGACACACTTCAGCACACAAAAATGTAAAAAGCCCATTGATAAAGACTTGATTAGAAAGAAAAAAAATGTTTTTTTTCAGAATGTCTGCTTTCACCTCTTCGCCCCACCTACCTTCTTGCAATACTATGAGGTTCCCACAATACCACAATAATTAGCATACAGTGGTGATTAATACTTAAATTAATACTATAAAACCAAGCTTTGACGCACAGCAAATATTTGACCTTGACCGAACAGGGTAAGCTCATGTTTGCCATGGGGAAGCAAAGCAAGTACCATAAAAACTTAACTTGGAACCTTCAAGATACTGCAGCGCAATACGTGAATTCATGCCACTTTATGTCCACGATTGAGAGGTCTGCCAGATCAAGATTGTAGTATCTTTCTATTGGCTGTTTGCCCAACCTTCTGCTTGCGACCTCAAGTTTTTTTGTAACACGTTTGCTTTCCTGTCGTCGTGGCAGTTGGAGCTTCTGCTATAAGGTCAACAAATTGTGATTTTCCTTGCCCCCTCTCTGTGAATTGGGAATGAAGAAAATGAAGGTTGAGCTTTCCTCCTACCTGTGGATTATGGAGCACTACATGACTTTGAACCAAGACGGATTCCCAATCTTCAAATCCTCACCATCTGGCCATTGAAGTTGTCTGCTCTGTATGCTGTGTTTGAAGTAGTCTAGTGACTGTTAAGTCTTTAATGCAGTTCCTTACTATTCCATTTATGCTGGTGGTTTGGTGTGCTGCACTTGGGGCCCTACATCACAGTCAGCTCATTCAACACTGCTTCCACATGCACTTTGAAAGCTGTTCCTTAGTTTGTTTCAATGACTCACTTGTCAATCAACCAATCAATCAATCAATCAATCAATCAATCAATCAATCAATCACAATTTTATTTATAAAGCACTTAACATGCAGGGTGAATGCACCACAAAGTGCCCTACGTAATTAAAAAAGAACAAACCTGGGCTTTATATTAAGCCTTGAGGGACATGTAGTTCAGTTTATATCTTGTAGATAGACTAGTTAAAAACAGTCCTGGGATCAAGTATGTTATCCGTTCGTTGAAGTTTGTTCAAAAGTATTCTATGATCAACAGTATTAAATTCAGCAGTCAGGACTTATAGAACCAACATTGAAACGTGTCTGGAGTCCAGGTTACACATAAGGTCATTCACCACTCTGACCAGAGTGGACTCAGTGCTGCCTAAAAGCCCGTTAAAGCACTTCTAAACATTCAGGGAAGCGTGCCCAGTTCTTAGTACATTAGACAAATCCAAGCAAAGATGCACACATGGACACACTCACACACCATACACTCTCTCTGAAACACACTAACATGCACACCGTTTGTAAAGCCTCCAATCAGGTAAATAACTGATTTTTCATATTAAACACAATAAGGATGGATTGGTAAAGGCCCAAAACTAAATCTTAAAAAAGAGTTGTGCTTCTGAAGGTGTGATGAGAACTCTTGCATTCGACTCATTCATCTTCTACTTTGCTTCTCCTCCAGGCAGTAGTATTTCTCATTAATCAGCAACTTGGGTGTCAAGTGAGAACAATTCAGCACAAGTTGGATGTCAAGGTCTTTTCACTGTCCATTTTCCAATCAGGCAAAAAAAAAAAAAATGGCTCTCTGATCCTGATAATTAGGAATTGATAGAGTAAGAAAGGTATGCAATATATATATTTTTTTAAGTTTTCAGGAGTGTGGGAGCAGTGGTATCATTACATGTTTGAAATAAAGACTGCAAAAGGAAAAAAAAAACAGGAATAGGATGGCCTCACAAGTTTATAAGCAGGAGCATATTTTCCCTTTACTTGGAGACAAATGTAAATCTTGCTATGTAAGTCCAATACTTGCTTTTAATAGCTCTTTAGAGAACAAAGAAATACTAGACAATTTTATATATTCTTCACTTTATAAACAACTGTAGGGAAAACATTCTAAGAGCAAGCTGAGGTCAAAGGTATCGCAAAGATCTATTCCAACCCTCCACCCCTGTGCACAGCATCCTCTTTTACACCACAAGCCTGTCACAATCCCACAAACCAAAAACAAAACCTTGGGGGTGGACAGAGGCTTCTCCCACAACTCTGCTTCTATCACCTCGGCATATTTTCACTCACCTACTTACTCATTTATTTCTGTCTCACCTTTTGAATGTGTTTTTACTCATTTTTTTCCTGTTACCAGTTTTGTTTGGTTTTGTTTTTACTATTAACCTGTCCACTATCTTCAAGAACGTTTTCTAATGTACCCTACAAATAAAATAATCATTGATCATTATTAAAGCTCAAATGAGTATATAATTTTACTTTCTTGCAACCAGATTACAACTGCCAAACATTTGAGATTGTTCTGTTTTCAGTCAAAATAGTCAATTTAAGAAATCCTGATCCAAAAGATAGTTATGGTTCTTGGTTCTTTTGGCTTAATTTACAACAAATCTGATTATACTGTCAAACATTACTTTTTGCCCTTCCAAATGAAAGATGCTTCAGGAAAGTTGGAGCAAATGCCAGATATCTGCACGTGTTTATCTGTTGTAATTTTCAGATGTTTTTTTCAAAACCCGTAATAAATGATAAATAAACAAACTTGAGATTTCAGATACGTTGTATATTCTTACATTTTTCGTCTCATTTTTCATCTCATTTGTATAATTTTCGTGATGAGTGCGTTCCGTCACAGTGAATTATATTACTTAATCACTTTGCCCTTTAGCAACTTTGGCCTGAACAGCCACATATGTTTTACGATATATCTCAGAATAATTTTTTTCTTTAATTAATTAAAAAGTCTGCTTTGTATCTGTGGTTGATTTTCACATTTTGATTATGTTAATGCGGACAATCAGCACCAAAGTGGTGGCTTCAATCCCTGATTACAATCCTTCATCAAAAGTCTGAATAAGATTAACTGTTAAGAGAACTGTCTGTTCCAGACACAGGTTCTGAGCAATTATGTTGTTCAGTAAATCAAATTTGTTCTATACTCTATTCAAATTCAAAGTTTCAAAACAAGTGATTTATTTGTCTAAAGATGTAAATAAGCAAAAATAAATAGCTGGTCTCGGATTGACACAGCTGTGAGATGTGTAGTACTGTCAGCACTTTGCTGATCATATGAGTTATTGTGCTGTTTACACATCCAGTCTAGACAACAGCAATAATTTATTACCAGTGAGGTTATTTGCAATCCATTTTTATGGTGCTTATGCTATCTGATTAAACTAAAAGCTGCTGTCAGTGGACAACAGCCCTTAACATCTTCATTTGAAGTCCCCTCAATTGGTTTCATTACTCCAGGACCACCAGCGAATGATGCTTTTCAGTGCATTAAATCCATCTTCCATGTTAAGAAGTACAAGGTACTTTGCATCCATATTTGCTTATGTGAAGGTGGCTCTTGGGTAGGACTGGCTCATGGCCGCTACGTATGCTGCCGCATATCCTGAAATTTGATTTGAGAGGTCATTTCTTAGCTGTCAACGCCAATCTCCTTCAGTTTCATTCATTGTTCAGAAAACATCCAATGGAAGAGAAGCTGGTTGATATCTTCTATGTTTTTTTTAACTGTTCAGTTTCTTGACACACCGCTCTGCCAAAATAACAATAAAAGAGTAACTGGAGAAGTACAGTGTGTCATCCCAAATGTCCACCTACCAATCCATCTCCTCCATCCATCCATTCAACCATACACTATAGCATTAAAAAAATACACATCAAACCACTCTTACTCAGTTCGGATGGAAAATTTATAGGCTATGCCATACACTGTGTGACAAGCAAGATGGCTGCAAAACATAAGGCGGTGTGGTCCTGCATGATTGAATCATATTTTAAAACACCAATAAATCCAAATCCCTCAATGATCTATGTCTCTCCCCATACATCCTAATAACTCACGATACCATTACTTAATATCACACAAATATAATTTTTGGAGTCTTTCAAAATGGGTCCCCAAGAGGTTGGAGTACACTGGTGCATATTCGGCTGCCAGAGTACAGCTGTTCTCCCTCAACATAGAACAACTGCTTGTTTGTCTTCTGAGATTTAATGTTGCAAAGTTAGTTCATTGCCCATCCCTCCAGAGTGGAACACTCTTACTTTAGAGGACTTCTCACTATTGGAAGAATTTCTCCAGAGCAGACATGCTTCAGTGGTATTGCTCTTATTTTTTTCAGTACTGTTTTTAGTGATTTCCTCTGTCAAATTTTATTGTGTCTATTGTATTTAGTAAACTAACTAAAAGGCTACTGTGGAACCTTTACTTATAATTTTAAGCTTTCATTCACAAACTGAAATATTCATGTACAAATGTGACGGTTCCCATTGAAATGAATAACAATGCAACATATCCATTACAGATTCAGAACAAAGTTAGATTTACCTTGTTTTTATCAGTGTGGTTAAAAATAAATACAATACAAAAAGCAAATAAGGCAAAACACACTTTTTATGAAGAAAAAAAAGCTTGTTTTCACCAAGGTGGAAGTATAATTTTTGCCCTGTTTGTCATATCAGTTCATTGTGTTTTCTTTTCATTTACCGTTTTACACAGCGGGGTGATTGTATGTAACGTCTTGTGCAAGTTTATGATAATATATTTGGACTTTTTTGTAAACTCTGGTGTAATTGTGAGTCCAAGGTTTTCCATGTTACATTTGGAATCATGAAGCAAAATTTTAAATCAAATGACAGAAGGTCAAGCTTTGGTGAAAAAGTGGAAATGTCCAGTCATTCATTTTGTGTAGAGTGATTAGCTGAATCAGATTTCCTTAAGTGAGTGCCCAACTGAATTGTTGTAACCTGAGAGACTCTGAGTAAGAAACTCCATTAGGATTGCAAGTAAAACACACACATCTGATTAAGCCAGGACATTTTATTGGTGCGAATGCAGAAATAAATTCAAAGCATGCCAAACATAAATGTTCAAAAGACTTACTGCGATAGGCAAGAGCAAGCAGATTCTCAAATTAATGCCTTTATTGGCACGGCAGAACTGCCATGCAAGTGTTGGCCTGCCAAAAAGAGCATCTGAAAGCTTGTTTGACACAAAGCCACAGAGGAACCACTTATTTAAATACAAAAAGGTAATTGAAGTGACTTTGAACAGAACGTGATTGTTGGTTGCAGACGTGCTGGGCTTAGTTTATTAGAAACTACAGAACTACTAGTGTTATCACATGGAACATCTCAAGTTCTCAGTTACATTGAGCCCTTTATAATCACACTTTGCTGTGAACCCATAGATCCAGAACACATTCTCTTACAACAAGTTGTTTAGCCTTTGTTTAAAGATAATTGAATCAATCAATCTAATAAAAGAGTGACTTTACTAATGGCAACAGAATGAGGTAAAAAGCTTAGATAGTTAGCTATGACCTGAATGAGGATATGTTTTCTCTAAATTGATAGATGAACAGATACTTTTCATCAAATAAAATAATATGAACTAGTCTTTTTTTCATTGACTACACAAGAGACAAATTCTATAGCAAAACTTACCTTTCAACACGTTTCAGTTCTCTTAATCATGACTGCTATCCTCGTGAAAGGGTGGACTAAAGTTAAAGAAAACCAAAACAGTAAATTTATACAAAAAATAATTATAATAACATTATCCAAAGAGTGCAATTAATGGAGAGATGTTTTGGCCTGTCCCGTCTTGTTTTGTTTGACCTGCAACCACATTTTCTTCTTAAACTGAGAGTCCACAGCATTATCTTCTCATAGCTACTTTTGATGGGACAATATTTCATGTCACCAAAGTCAAATATTCTCAAAGTTATTTTAGGAACCTGTCAGTTAGTTCAGTGTAATAAACGTGCAGTGTAATAAATTGGCCTCAATAAGCCATATTGCACAGCCCGTTCGAGGATTGATCTGACTTTTTTTCCGCATCAGTATGGGCACAGAGTATTTTATAATTCTGTTCTTATGCTATATCTTTAGAAATACCATTAGTGGTATGACAGAAGAGGGACACATTACAAATTGCAATAGTCTGAAAACAGAATTATGTGGAATGCAAGATAGCTTATATTGCATTTGTAAAAACTTTAAGTTGTAGTTACAAAGCTCCGCAAATTTGAATGTGTATTGTTATCATGTCAATTAGGATGAAAATCTGTTGAATACCTCCAAAATCCAAGATTTTTCTAAACTACTAAACAGGAATTAACTGGCAACCGAAAGATGTACAGTACCTAATAAAATGGCCACCGATTGAATCTGCAATCCAGCCACATTGCTCTTTGTCAAGAGATTTCTGACAACTATTGCTGTTTAAGAGAGAGTTAAAGATTAAGTGAAATGATTTTAATTCTGTGTCGAAATGCTTGCTCTGCCTTTCTAACACGAGCAGCACTTTTGATGGCCCATTTAATTTGTCACTGTGTCTCTGCGCTCAGCCAATTTCCATTAGGTTGAGGTGGCGTGGATCCAGTTGACACAAATACTAACAACCATTACGTGCTGGCCATCATGTAAGAAACATAAGCATCTTGTTTGTATTCCCTTCCTGTTACTGTGTCTGCCTTCTTCACTCAGCCACTCAACCATGACAGACCAAATCCCTCGCTTCATTCTCATCGTTTCCTCTTAACTTTAACAGTGTGAAAGAATCATTTGCATGTTTGAGATCAAGAGACAAGAGCGAAATGGCAAAAAAACACATCATTGTCATTTTAGCCCCCAATAATTTTCTGTTGTCAATCACAAAGGCAATTTGGTTGACACATTCTTGTCCACCATTACTATGCGGTTGTCCTCTCTGCCTATTGGCGAGTCTCACCAATCACAATTTAATTTGGTAGAATTAAGGTCACTTGGTATAGTTTAGGTCTGTAGATGGATATTGTGTAAATTTACTGAGCAGTGACGACTTACAGTAGATATCCCTGCCCTCCTATTCCATCTTGATTAGCCAGCTAAACCACACATTTTCAGTGAGAATCTAGTTGTAATGAAGTAGGGCTTCAAATCAGGTTGCAACAGTATCGACTTACTGAAAGACAATGAGACGAATCAGCAGTGATGGAATCACGATTATCGTGACACAAACACAAGCAGTCACTGAAATGCTGAATAATGTTGACAGATTCTACCAAACAGGAAGGCTTGATTTAGGAGACAGGTCCAGACAGGCACAGTGTTGACAAAGTGACACAGAAGCATATAACTTAGGGTGTTAAAGTACTTAACGAGCAGTGAATGCTGCCATAAGCCCCTCCCCAGTGACACAGCAGCAGCCCTGGCTGAGCAGAGTTCCTCTTCATGGCAAGTCTCAACTTCAAATTTCTTGCATATGTGCAAAATGTGGTTAAAAAGATCCATCCATTTTCTTAGCCACTTATCCTCACGAGGGTCGCCGGAATGCTGGAACACCCTGAACTGGTTACCAGGCAACCGCAGGGCACAAAGAGACAAACAGCCACACTCACAATCACACCCAGAGGCAATTTGGAGTGTCCAATTAATGTTGCACATTTTTGGGATGTGGGAGGAAACCAGAGTGCCTGGAGAAAACCCACGCAGGCACAGAGATAACATGCAAACTCCACACAGGCGGGTCCAGAATTGAACCCGGAACCTCAGAACTGTGAGGCGAACGCTTTCCAGCTGTGTGCCGCCCTTGAAAGATCAGAATGTTAAATGTAAGTTTCACTACTTATGTTGAAACATTTGTAGGGTGTTTTTCCCCTCACTTTTTGGCATCATCTACCTACTTTTAGGACAAACAGCACCTAGAAGGGTGGGGTTGAAATTATTACAATTTACCGATAACTCATGATAACATTTTAGCCTTTTACCGTTTCAAATTGTATTTATTATTACCATCACATTCAGATTATATGTCCTTTCCACATTGCTGTATTTGTATTTCACTGCTCAAATGTGAAGTAAGGTGAAAGGAGCATTGTAATTTGTGACCCCTTTGCCAGTATGCATTGCGTCCCTCAAATGAAAAATTATTTCAATTCATCAAGACATTTTGCAGGAGAACTGAAGGTCATGTGCAGGTTGAGGAACAGGACAACAACCCAGAGAAAATAACTAAATTAACAAGAAAATAGTTTCAAGAAAAAAAAAAAACTTCCAAAGTCATGACCTAGATCCATTTGAGATGCTGTGCCATGACCTTATGACAGCTTTGACACCAGATATCCCAAGAGTATTGCTGAACACAAACAGTTCCCTAAGGGAATGTTCTAAAATTCTTTCTTACTCTTTTCTTAGTCCTTTTAGGGATCATCTGCAACTACAGTAAATATTTCATTACTACTAAAGGAAGGTTAACAACTTATTCAATTCAAATGAGAACATGCTCTTTCTCTTCTTCAGTAGTCTTTGTTTGATATTTATTGAAGAAGATTGTTGAAGATGAATATCTGATCATGCTCCACAAATTTATGGAATAACAGATGGTTCACATATCTTTTCTTGCAACTGTATAAAGTATACTGTAGTGACATGATGAGTAGTAAAAATTAACATTGTCAATGTTATTTTTATTCCACCAAAGAAAATTCAGTAACATTTAAAACAAAAAAATCATGAACATTGTATGTGTTTAATAATCTAAATCTATTAACCACACCTTTAGGGGGCTTGTATTATTGACCTTGTATTATTCCATATGTACATAAAGTCAGGAACGACCGAGTGCATTTGGTATTACAAAAGAGCAAGCAACAACATGTCTCTTAATCCTCAACATCTGCTCTTTGTTTTTAGATAATCTGAACACAATGATCAGGCTGGCCCTTGAGTGCACACAGGGATACCCATATTTTTGCTGCAGCCTCTCTGAATGCGGCTGAAAGACCAGACTCCACTCGTAATCAACTGCAAACATTGACTGGTATGCAAATGTGTGATTATAGCAAGAAGAGCTCCTTGTATCATTCCTATTATTATTATTATTATTATTCAGCTAATCAACAACGGTTTGAAAAACATCAAAGAAAAAATGTAACAGACTGCATTAAACGAGTTATAAACAGACAATATTTTTGGATATTATTTATGAATTCAGTCCATATTAATTCATGGAAGGCCAACCCTTTATTATTCAGTATGAATGAATCAATTTCTAAAGCACTAGAATTCTAACGAACCACGTTGAGCGCAAATATCCTCGAATGGAGAAAAGATGGAACAGTGGTGAACCTTCCCAAGAGTGGAGGATCTACAAAATTTACCCCAAGAGAACTGCCATGACTCATCTAGGTCACAAAGGAACACAGGAAAACATCTAAAGAACTGTAGGTCTCTCTTCCCACAGTTAAAGTCAGTGTTCATGATTCATAAATGAGAAAGAGAATGGGCAAAAACCCCATCCATGGTCGAGCTCCAAGGCAAAAACCAATGCTCACTAAAAAGAACATAAATGGTAGTCTTACTTTCGCAAAACAATACCAGAACTATTGCCAAAGCTTTTAGGAAAATATTATATGGACAGATGAGTTGGAAGTTTTACTTTTGAAGGTGTGTGCCTCATTACATCTGTCGTTGGTATAACAACATTTAATTAAAAAAAAAAAAAAACATCATACAAACACTCAAACATGGCGGTACTGTGACGGTCTGATGTTGCTTTGCTCTTTCAGGATGTACCACAACTTGCTTTGATTAATGAAACCATAAATTCTGCTTTTCATCAGAAAATGCTGAAGAAGAATTTTCAGTCATTAGTTTGTGACCTCAAGATGAAAAGGGGTTGGATTTGCCAACAGGACAACAAAACAAAGCACAGTCATCTTCCGAATGGCTTGTGAAAGCTATGGGAACCTTCCGTGCCATGCATGATTTCAAACCATGACGTCTTAGTGTATTACCAACAGTCACCTTGGAAACGGTGGTCCCAGCTCTTTCCAGGTCAGTGACCAAATCCTGTCGTGTAGTCCTGGGCTGATTCCTTTCTAAGGATCATTGAGACCCCACGAGGTGACATCTTGCATGGGGCTCCACTCCGATTGAGATTGACCATCATGTTTAGCTTCTTCCATTTTCTAATGATTGCTCCAACAGTGGACATTTTTTCACCAAGCCACTTGGCAATTTCTCCTTAGCCCTTTTCAGCCGTGTGGAGTTGTACAATTTGGGCAGCTCTTTGGTCTTGGCCATGTTACAAGTTTGAGTCTTACTGATTGTATCGAGTGGACAGGTGTCTTTATGCAGCGAACAACCTCACACAGGTGCATCTGATTCAGGATAATACATGGAGTGGAGGCGGACTTTTAAAGGCGGACTAACAGGTCTTTGAGGGACAGAATTCTAGCTGATAAAGACGTGTTCAAATACTTATTTGCAGCCATATCACACAAATAAATCACTAAAAAATCATACATTGGGATTTCTGAATTTTTCTTTTTAGATTTTTCTCTCTCACAGTGAACATGGACCTACGATGAAAATTTCAGACCCCTCCATGATTGCTAAGTGGGAGAACTTGCATACAGCAGAGTGTTCAATTATTTATTTTCTTCACTGTATGTTTAACACGATCACACATATTTTTCACTATCCACCAAGCACAATATGTTTCCCCTCACCCCTTTGCTCTCACTTCAACACTATCATGTGAGTCACTGGCAGAATTACAGAACAAAGGTGACAATTCATAGGTGATTAATGAGGTAGCAACTATCTAGCAACATGGCTGCCCTCTTGTAGAGTTATGGTGAGTCTCTGAATATTACAGTGTTAGTGGATAATGGGATTGAAATCAATGAGCAGGTACAGTGTTGGTCTGTGTGGGCAGGTAATCTGTAGACCTCAATTTGTAGGCCTCTGTTCTTCCCTGCCCATACTTTCCAGTCAAAAATGTGTTCTCATTTTTTTTTTTATACCCACAGAGTTGATGTCTTCAGTCAAAAAATAAACTTTGCATGCTTTGATCCTTCTCTAAGTTTTGTCAACACTGCAGGTTGAGCTAGTTCTCCTCAAAGAGTCCAATGCTTTTAATTTTCCACTATTCATGGTGGTCACAATGGGGAGACCATTTGGACAAAGCAAAGCCATGTTTAACTTTGTAAAAAAATCTTGTCACAGTGACCAGCCACAATGTAAGTACGCTTAATCATATTTAACAAGATTATGAAAACAGTCAACATGGTAAAGTGTAGTGCGGCCTAAACTGGTGCGCATCTCCCAGCTCTTGGAATGGAATTTATGAGGTACAGTAATTGTTAGCTGTTTTTATTGATAGATGCTCTTGCTGGTGTAGTAAGACATTGATAAGGTGACAGAAAGCACCAAATGAGCTATTTTGTCACCGGTTATTTGAAGAAGTGTGAGGAAATAGTATAATTGCACTCAATATGATTTTTTTCCCATTACAACCAAACTCAAACTCGTGTTTTCATGATAGTACAAAGTTAAACTTTGCCTTGTCAGAACAGGTCTCAAGTGATAGTGAATGTACTTTAGGAGTGAGTATTTTTTGACTAGCCGGGGTTTTCCAACATTGCCATCACTTAAAAAAATGTCTCAGCAACCCAAACATGGCTTGCTTAAAACTTTCACTGGAGTCCTGTATAATTTCCCATCTTCTCAGCTCCCTATGTGCTAAATTACATTGGAAGATGGATTTTTGGCATGTGAGGCTGTAACGTCTCAGCAATGGAAGGCTTTATGCACCAGTACACTCACTATGAAGGGCAATTCTAGAGGGATCGAGGGCTATAGGAGGGGTGAGTCAAGTACCGTCACTCTAGCAGGTATTTGGCCGTTTTTGTCAAGCAGGGTACAGTATATTACTGTATGTCTCTTCTCTCATCTGATATTTCTCCTTTCCCCCTGTGTCTAAATCTTTTTTTTTTTTCCAACAGTCCCTCTGTCACCATCTGTAGCAGGTTTTCATAATGGTTATAGGATCTAATCCGGCAGCATTCTCAAAACCATCTTCATTCCAGATGGGACGATTAGCCTCACCCCCCCCCCCTTTTCGTTACAGTTATTATGACGTGCATATGCATAGATTATGGGATGCCTTCTAAGTTCATGCATGGCTTCCTAGTAATATAAGTCTCACTGGCTGAAAGGTGCTCATTAAATCAAGATAGCCAAGATATCCAACTACGTAAGGAAAATTGGATTCGGGGATGTCTGTGTCCTAGGAAAAAAGAAAAGTTAAGCAACAGGCGAGGCTACACTAGCCTTTCACTTTTTGGGACACCATGATCTTCCACAATCATTAGCTTTCTCTTGCAAGAAGAGATGATGATGTCTGACTTCACGTAAGTTTATTTTTGAGAGGAAAATGGCTGCTTTCTGACAAAATAAAAAATATAGTCTCTACTGTAAAAAATGGTTTAAAAATCAGGAGAGGGACAGTTATGAATTTGTGTCTTAATGGCTGTTAAATTTAGGAGTGAACACGGTCTGTCAGCAATTTTAATGTGGACAAAGTTCCCATCGCCCTCAGAGGAAGAAATGACCTGACTGTCAGATGCCAAAATGCCAAAGGCTTGATTAACAGTCTTGTGTTAAACTGCATGTTTGAACTCATTAGCACATTAAGGCCACGCCACACTGAGGACCTCCAGTCACTGTGTGTTAATGTGTACTTGAGATTCTGTCCACTCATTTCTCAACAACACATCCCCATGCGACAGTTGACACAAGATGGATACACACGATGAATGCTGAGAGTCAAGCGTTCAGACTAATCAATGCAAATATGACCCCCCCCCAAGGTATTCAATATTCCATTTTTTTTGCTTCTTCTTAATATTATGTTGAATATTTGACTGCATTTTTCCATCTTTATAATATAGCAATCCATTTCCCACCCTGCATTTCCTCACCAGGGTCACAGGTGTGCTGACGCCTATCTCGGCTGGCTCTGAGGCAGAACCAGGCTGTATCCTGACTGGCCACAAGCCTATTGCAGGACAATCCTTCACACTTATTGTCATACCAATGGGCAATTTAGAGTCTTCACTTAACGTATGTACCACACGTTTTTGGAATGTGCGCATATGGGTCCTCAGAACTGTAAGGGGGATATGCTAACAAGCCATCCACCATGCTGTGTGTATAGTAGTTTTCTTATTTTTTTTTTTAAAGAAAAAGTGTTTGGTTTCAGTTCCACAAATTATGTGAATATGCTGCAGTGGTGTAATAAATCAGACAATATTGACATAATTTGGCCAGATACTGTCCAAAAGAAGAGCGCCCTACAAAGCATCCAACAAGATCAATCCACATCAGCCACATACTTTTCACAGTACCTACTTTGCAGAACATTCCAAAATGGATCTCCTCCCTATAGGCATTTCAGCTCAGTATCAGCATGTCTCAGCATTCACATGAATTTTGTATCTGAATCATATTTCCGTGTTTTCAAAACAGATTTTCATTCAGAACAGCAGTATATCACCCAAAATCTGCAGAAGGGATTAGCAGAAGAAATGTACACAATTGTGACAACATACAGTAACTGTATAACGTAAAAAAAAAAAAAATGCATATAAACTGTTCATGCCTAAAATGGTGCCCAGACAAAGCACATCAGTCAAAAGGAGCACATGTTCTTTTGGCTGTTATTCTCGTCTCAATCACACAGCACAGTGCTGGGAGCTCAACATCAGTCAGGTCCACCCACTCCTATTCTCACATGTGACACATCAAACAATCAGGCTGAACTTTAGGCTTCAAAGAAATCTGTCAGGCTTTGCAGTAGAAAGTAGTATAGAACAGGGTGGGATAAATAGGACAGTTTGTGTCAGACTTGTATTTGATGACAAAAGATTGGCCGCAGGACAGAAATACAAACAATATACTGACAGTCGCAAGGTGACATGGCAATACATTGATACAGCACAAGTTGCCATATCTGCTGCATTCTTTGTTTGCACTGTCCTATTATCGTATGTCTGTCACTGTAATGCTTATTTCATGAAATGATTGATGTATGGTGTTATCATCCTCAGTGACATTTTAAAAGAGGGCTTGTGGCAGTCTCAATTCACTCTTCATTTTTAACTAATAGGGACAGCTCATGGCTGGTACCAGTCACCTTGTTGCTCCTCAACTGACAGTGATGCATTCCCAAGCCAGCTCCAGATGTTTGGTCTATAGCCTGACTCTGTAGTGCAGTGTATGGAACATATGGAAGTATTTTCTTGCATTCCTTTTGCTCTGATATTTTAGCTGTGGAACACAATTTCATGAAATGACTTTGTCCCTCATAGTTTTCAAAATATGAAACTTTACGAGGCTCGTGACTGACAACTAGATGACCTTTAGCATAATGAGACTTTGACAATTAAAATTCTCTCTGACACAGTTTTCCTGCCAGGTTATAAATAATTAATTTGGAGGAGTAGGCCGTCAAGAGAATGTCACGTCTCATTTGGGTGTTGCTGAACCAAAAGGACGAGTCTAAAACTTGAGGCTTTGAGCAGCAGACTGTCCTAAGACTCTTAAAAATCTGATTTCACTGTGAGGCAGATGTGTGAAAAAGGTCTGAATAAGTTTATTACCCTCTTCTTAAATCGTTCACCTCAGACCAGTCTAAAATAACTGAGTAAAAAACAGCATAAAAAAAACTAATGATACAGGGAAAACAAGCTTTCATTGTGTTTCATTCAATTGATAATCTAACAGTTATTAGTTTTACTCATACATTGAGCATTGTCCTGGATAGAGGAGGAGCGTTGTCACTGGTTAAGAGTGAAGTTGACAAATTGTCCAAGAGGTAAATTATCTCCTCAAGCACCAAAGCAGCATTCTTCCCCTTATTTTCACATTTTTTGTAACGCCCTACAATGGAACCCACCCCCTCGCAGACTATTAGGGGCTAACCTAGCCAACCCAAGTGCTTAACACCACGACTGGAACTCCATCCATCCATCCATCCATCCATTTTCTTTGCCGCTTATCCTCACGAGGGTCACGGGGAGTGCTGGAGCCTATCCCTGCCCTCCGGGCAGGAGGCAGGGTACACCCTGAATGGGTTGCCAGCCAATCACAGGGCACATTGAGACAAACAGCCGCACTCACAATCACACGTTGGGGCAATTTAGAAAGTCTAATTAATGTTGCATGTTTTTGGAAAGTGGGAGGAAACCCACGCAGGCATGGGGAGAACATGCAAACTCCACACAGGCGGGTCCGAGATTGAACCGGGGACCTCAGAACTGTGAGGCCAGTGCTTTACCAGCAGATCCACCGTGCCGCACGACTGGAACTCAATTTTTTCAAATGGTGGCCCAAAGCCACGCAAGATAATCATTTGTATGCTACAGAAAATGTAGATTTCGGAATCATGAGAAGTGACTCCCTTAACGAATCAGGTCGTTGTCTCTGTGGAGCAGCTGTAGAGCATTGGCCTCACAGTTCTGAGGACCAGGGTTCAAATCCCAGCCCTGCCTGTGTGGAGTTTGCATGTTCTCCGGGTGCCTGTGTGGGTTTTCTCCAGGCACTCGGTTTCTTCCCAAATCCCAAATACATGCAACATTAATTGGAGTCTCTAAATTGCCCCTAGGTGTGATTGTGAGTGTGACTGTTGTCTGTCTCCATGTGTCCTGCGTTTGGCTGGCAACCAGTTCAGGGTGTACCCTGCCTCCTGCCTGATGATTGCTGGGATTGGCCCCAGCACTCCCATGACCCTCGTGGGGATAAGCAGCTCAGAAAATGAATGGATGGATGGAGGTCAGTGCCTGTCAATATTTTAGTAGAATTAACTTTCTCTCAGAAAGCTTTCTGTGCAGGGCTTTTTTTTCAATGTTTTTCTTCAAGATGACATAATGTACTGTTTTGCGCAGGTCAAATTAGTCTTTTGATCCAACACTTATTAATAATCATGGGACTGAAAAAGCTCGACTTGAATATAGTCAGTCTCATTAATAAATGATAGCTCTGACCCAATTAAAAGGCTTTGCAAAACAACGTTTCTCAGGATGTCCTCGGAATTGTTTTTTTTTTTTCAACACACAGTCCCTGTAAATAAACAAGCCGCAGGCAATTGAGCCCCAATGCCCAGGAGAGGAAGGCTATGTCAACAGCATGGCACTGCGCTGTCACCACATATCACTCCTCAACCTTCACACAGCCTTTCGCTGTGTGAAAGCACAATGTCCCTTATCTCTTTTGCCTCCCAACCACGCCATGGTATTACCTTTGGAGGAGGTGTGTCCAAACTAGGGTTTAGGGGCCATGTGCAGCCTACTGTACATTTTTTGTGGTCCGTGGCATGTACTAAAAAAAAAAAATAATGGAACACAGCCTCCAACTTTAATTTTCCCTGCTTCAATATATTGCCATCTGGTATTCCTTGTACCTTGGCTTTAAAGAGACTACAGGACAAGTGAAGTCACTGTGTGCATTCGTCTTAGCACAGGCGCATTTGATTAAAGCAAAATGAACAGGGGTGATTTTTTTGCACAGTCCAAACTCACCATCCCCCATGAATTGAAATGGGGTATGTCTGTGTTTGATTTCATGTGGCTTTACTCAACATAAGCTCTTAGGTTGGAGAAACATATCCCAGTAAATCCTGAGTTCATTGAGTGATGCATGTCGTACATTTGTAGTAAACAAATAACTCAGGGCAGAATTAGTAAGTTTTGACATGCAGTGATGTATGTCGCTCATTTGCAGTGAACAAATCACTCAAGGCAGAATCAGTGAGTGTAGCTGTTTACTGAGTGATTTGGACATGTCATTCATTCATATTGAACACACCACGCATTACGTTTGCTCAGATGTCAATAGTCCCCCGTCGCCCACATGCTGGTGTGTCATTTTCTTCGGAGTCACGAGTTCTACTACCAGCCAGCATGCTCACAGCTGACCTAAACTGAAGTACAAATTAACAGATCATTTCATGGAATTATACCACTCAATATGTTTACTCAAAAGAATCATATGTCAGCGACAACACTATTCAAAAGAAGGCTGACAACTCTCAGCAATTTTAAGCAGTGGAAGTGTATATCAATATCCTCAACAAGTATACACAAACGTACCAATGATCGGCACACAAAAGACTAGGTAATGAGAAGTTGGACCATTCACAATTGGAAACATAATAAAATACATGCCAAGAAAACATCTTTTTACAAATCTGAATTCTAAGAAAGATTCCAAAACCAAACATAAAATGTTCTCGAAAGTAATATTTTTTTAATATCATCAAAACCTTTGAGGATGTTGGATGAGAGGATAGCATGTCTCTAATTTTGTCTTTTGTCGCAAACATGTTTTCCACTGTTGCTCTGACAGCCTAAATATATATACAGTGGTGCTTCAGTTCTCAACCACAATCCGTCCCAGAAGAGAATGCCAGTTGAAAAGTGAAACGTTCGAAATCCGAAGCATGTTTTCCCATCACAATTAATGGAAAATGAAATAATGTGTTCCAAGCCTAAAAATACTGTGTTTTTAAACCCTTTTCAACTCTTTTCCTCATAATAAACTGCATAGTACAAATGCATGTATAGTTTAAATAATTTATATGATTAAATAGTTTAAGAAATATATCTATATTTTGCTTAAAATGTATGCTTTGGTAGTAGAGTATGCTAGGCTGGGAGTGCATTGCCGTATCTGTAGCGACTCGGGCCCCAACCTTCTAAACCTTTTTTTTTATCAACAAAAGTGTAGAATAACTTTAAACAAGCAATAATGAGGGGGTGAAAAAACAAAACAAATTGTTTTTTTTATTTGCACAGAAAGTAACATGACAAAAAAATTAACTTGCAACTTGAGGTAGGGTTCATGAAACAAAAGAAAAAAGCGATGCAAAACAATCAACTGTTTCAAATGTCTTAGGTGGGGGTGACTCGCCCCTTTGTAACAAAGAATAAATCTCGACTGTTTCTGCCCTCTTTTGAGCACCTCTCTGAAGTGGCTCATAACAACGTCATTGAAATTTTGCAGTGCTCTGCAACATTCTGCTTTGTTAGGGTGATGGAGTTCGACAAAATTATCGATGTCGTTCCATTTAGCGCAGATAGCTTTTATATCGGAACTTGAGACATCCTTCCTGCCTCCAGTCTCATCAGATGACATCTCCTCCTTTCCTCACCCGCACTATGAGCGTTCACGAAAATAAGAAGCAACTTTTCAATTTCCTCCAAGATCTGTGGCCTCTGCTTGGTCAACACAGTTGCTCCTTTAGCAACATCACTTGCTTTGAGGCCATCCTTGCGTTTTAGAATGGTGCTGATCGTCGATTTCGCAATGCCATACTTCTTTGATAGCTCAGAAACACACACACCAGATTCGTATTCGGCTATTAAACTCTTCTTGTAGTCGACAGTTTTACGCAACACTTTCCTTTTTACAGCACCAGCAGTTCCAGTTGCCTTCTTTGGAGCCATGATTGGGGGTTAATATTGCTCAATGGGAAAAAAAAGTCACTACCGTGCAGAGGCAGCGTTGTACACAAAGAGCTTCATGAGTGGTCAACTGGTTGTGTCTTTACGTCTTTTTCGTTTTTTCCGGGGGTGCGTTCGAATTCACAATAACAAATCATTGTGAGCTAACCCACAACGATTGGGGCGTTCGAATACCGATTTTCATTCAAAAAACCAAAGCAATAAAAACTTGAAATTTTCATTCGAAAACTGACTTGTATCAAAACAGAGACGTTTGAGGTACCACTGTGTGTGTATATATATCATATATAATTAGATTATTATTCAACATGAGATAAACTCTTTAGAAGCAAACAAGTAAGTATAGTGTAGGAATCATGTGACTTTCCCCTCATTAGCGGCCCGAGTGTATTCACCCAGGTTTCCAATTTTTTGTCTTGGGCTTAGTAATGCCCTATGATATGAGCCTGAGTGTGCGTCAAGTCCTCTGTGACCTTCTTCTGCAGAACTGTTATTACTCTTGAACAACATGACAGGACATAGAAATACAGTGGGCTTAACTAGGAAGGAAACTAATTTTGTCATTCAGACACCAGCCACGTCACAAGTACTAGTACCTTATTATCATGTAATGCTTTCCGCTGAATTAAACATGTCAGCCAAACTTTGTATGCAGACCGAGAGGCAACGTTGGGAGGAATTCATGCTCATGACTTTGTTTGAAAACTATGAGGCAGGATTTGTTTTGTGTTCTGCAGTTAATATCGTGATGCTCAAAATTGCTCTGCCTCCTCATAGCATTTCACAGTATGGAAACTATAAAGGTCTATATTTTAAGCTCCAAATGGGGTATACATTTGACACTGCGATTACACTTAAGAGTGATGTTGAGATTTCAAAGAATTTATTCATCCATCCATTCATCCATCCATTTCTCAATAATGCTCATCCTGTTTAGGGTTGTGGGGTCCTGGAGCTGACTTCAAGCAAAAAGCGGACGACACCAAATGGTGGCCAGTCAGTCGCAGGTCACATATAAATACGGACAACCATTAACAATCACATTCATACCGTCAATGACCGGGAACTGAACCTGTGCCGCCTGTAACAAAGTCAGATAAATGTATCACAACACCATCATTGACTTTAATTCCATCTTTATTTGTGAAATGTATGCAATGCATTAAAACAGCCCAAGGTAAGGTTGAGATGGAGTGTTAATCATTGTGCCAAATGTGCCATGAGCTGCTGAGCAAACCCCCTATGGTTATAATGAGATTGTTTTGCAAACCCAATCACTGTGTTGCATTCATACAGAGCACCTTAGAATTACATTTTGAGATAATTTGGTTTCAAACGTGCTCTACAATACTGTCACTTCATCTTAATATTCCTGATGCTTTATAACCTACGAGTATAACAAGGGTGTGAATGTTAGCACAACCGGTGTTTTAATGCATGAATTAATTGAACCTAGAGCCCAACAGCCACTCGGGTACTGTAAGTCAATGGATTTTTGTTGTGCCATATGAATCTCTTACTCTCGAATATACTGATGTCGTGAAACATACTGACCCTTTTAATGTTTAATTATTCTCGTGTGTGGGTGGGTGCGATGTTTCATATTTTCACAGAAGATGTTAATCGTTGACACCACTCGATAATTTAGGTACACAATGTCAAGTTGTAAATATTCATTTTTTTCCAGCTCTCCACATAGTGTTTTTTTTTTCCTTTTTGTTGAGGAACATCTAGAGAAGTGTGAGCTGCTTGGCTAAAGATCAAATGTATTCTTCTACAAGAATATAAATTCATTTGAAGAATAGACTAATTAATTTAATTTTTTTAAATGAAAACATGTCTTCTTCATAACCATTTACATTTTATATTGCCTTTTACACTGGCAATTGGTGAGTGATTAAAATCTGATCTCATCCAGATTATGGTAGATCTTATTTTACAAGCGTTTGCGATGTTCTGGCAACATCTAGTATTTTTTTTGGTTATTTATTAATTTTTTCGCTTGTGTTTTTTTTACCTATGTTGTTAAATGTGACATTTCTCGCTCAACTATATTTTTTTGCAGTTTGGATCACTTTCTGTTCCTTACAAGAACATTGGCATTCAGCATAGTTTTGATGCTTGTTCTGGTTTTGTGATTTTTTTTCCCCTTTATAATTGTCAAAATACAAGCTAAACATTAATGCATGGACAAAACTAGATGTAAATGTTATGTATTCATTGATTAAATAATCATTAGGCTCCACTTCATTAGACTCCAATTTATGTTTCTGTTTTAATTATGGGTCCCGGAAGATGTAACGTGACAGAATCTTTAATCACCTGAGACACCGCTTACTTCCAAAGGACACCTTGGTGACACTAAGCACAGAATCTGCAATGCAGATTTCCTTGATCTCCATGAGCACATGTCACATCACTTTGATAATCAACAAGAGGATGTGTCAATTAGCAACTGGGAAAGCTCTGCCTGCGTATGGGATCTAAGGATGGGGATTGCAGGTGCAAGAGTGAAAAGTATCACCACCGCTGAACAAAGGTGGATTCAACTACACCTAGTAAAGACAGCATTCCCACAGCAAATTGTCCAAAAAGAAAATTGGACTAAACTCAGTTAAACAACAAGGGCACAAAGACAATCCTGTCATGATCCTGCCGCTCCAGCCTGGGCTGTGCGGGTGTCCGAGCGGTTGCTCTGATTGGGAGGTGCACACCTGCGCCTCATGCAGCCTGATTATGCTGTGTATTTCTATGACCCCGATGACGACTGGCCGGCGCCAGTTCGTTAAGCTTCATGTCCCTTTCGAGTGCTCCGGTATCCCTGATCGACAACCCGTGTGTACCGACCTTCGCCTGTTCTCCGACCAACCTTGTAAGCCTGACTCCTTTGATACTTCTGCCTGCTTTGATCGTTCTCCTGTGTACCGACTCCTGCCTGCCCGCTCACCTGCTCTCTTCGCCCGACGTCCCAACTACCGCTGCTGCTCCGGACTGGCTGCTCGATCCCCGACCTCAGTATATAATAAACGTTTCTCCTTGAACTACCTTGCATCGTCCGAGTCCTGGATTTGGGTCCTACCCCCGTTCCGATGGGACGTGACAAATCCATTCACAGTCATCTTGTGTTGTCCATAAAAGGATTTGTGTTTAAGCATCATAATGTGTGACTTACCTTAGACTGGAGTCTCAGGACAGCAGTGTTGAAAATTAAGTGACACACACACTCACACAAATCAGGCTTTTATCTCTTTCTTTGAGTTTTCAGCAAAGAGGAGACACTTTCAATTGGAATGATCTGTCGCTATTGTTTTTCTCAAGATCAATCCTAGTCCACAGATGGTAGAAAAGTCTTCGTCTTTTAAATAGATTTTTAGCAGGAGCAATCAAGTCGTAACTCTCGTCAGTCTATTCTGTGTGAGTACTTTTATCAATACGTGTTGACTTTGCATCACAGTCAATTTACTTGATATAGTAGAGCATTTTCCAGCTTCAGACAATTCTTCAGGCTGAGAAAAAAAAGTAAATCATTTTTGGAAATGGAACATAAACAAATTGTTGATGACAACAAAGCAAACTAAGTTAATTTAAAAAGCCCATTAATGTGATTAGCTAGTCAAATCAGCAGTCTATCTAGCCAGCTGATTCTGCATGAAAGAATCTGAATCTTTAATCGATAAAGGATGAGCAAGGTTAGTGGAAAATATAAGTCACTCTAAAATCACAAGGGATCCGGCTGTGATGTCTATGTTTTCAAAATGCAGCATGGTCACCTTCCTGGTGAGGCATGTCCTAGTTGGAGGAGGTCCTTATGAAAACCCAGGACATGCTGGAGAGACGATATCAGTTGAAAACTATTTGCAACCACAAAAAGCAAGTATGCTTAAATAGAAGTTAAGTGTATCACTGCTCTGGTTATTTTAGGAGTGGAGACACGTTTTGAAACTTAAGAGGCATGTTCAAATAATGTTTGTACCATTACAAACTTCAAACATTTAATTAGAAAAGGGGTTTCTTTGACATAGTTGCATTGGAATTAGTTGAAGGCCCACAGTGTCAGACACCGTGATCCTCGTTCATTACAATAAAAGATCCAGATGAAAAAAGGCTTTTTTTTAAAAAGCTGAAAACATTGTGTCATGTGAACATGATCTCATATAAGTCAAGGATTTGAGAAGAGCGCAAGAATGATGGTTAGCGCTCAGTGACGCAGACAAAGCTTGGTCATCTGCCAGTTTTTAGTTGGGCTGTTTGCCAACTTGGACATATGGGATACTGTCCGAAGGCAAGCACAATAGTCCCTAATCATAGCGTAGTCATAAAAGTTGATTGACGAAAAGATTACATTGCTTTGTATGAGTTGGCATTGCTATACGTGACTGGAATAGCTAGCGCAGTACAAAGCAAAATCAGAGAATTTTACTGGTCTTCATAGCGGAACCATTGTTAAAGAAATTAAATGTTAATTGTTTGAAATGGAAGTAAATGTGACTCAGTGAACTGAGACATTGATAATATGAAGAGCTTTTGCAGACAACTTTTATCAATCAGCTTGTGGTCAGATCAGGCAGACAGCAAGAATGAGACAATGTGCTGGCAAACATAACAAACACAAATGTAGAGCCTCTCTAGTATAAAATACTTCAACAAGGTAGCCACCTGAGTTCTTTCCTTACTCCAAAGTACGAAACTAATACATGAACTCAATGTTAATTACTTTAAATGTCTATTACAACTTTAATCTTTACTTGTGCATATAATTCTCGATCAAAAAGTCTTTGAAATAATATTTCCCCTTATGAGTTAATATTATCCTAGTTTAAATAATCAAGCTACCAGATGAACTCACCACCATTTTAACTGTCTTGCAGATAGTCAAATAATACACCTGGTTATGTAACAAAAAGTGTGAACATTTAATAACAAAATAAAGTTTAGAAAATCAAACATGTATACACAATAGTCAAATAAATATAACAAAGTCAATATAACAGGGACCCAATGCACACATGCTAAGCTCAGGGCCCAAACAAATATGAATCTAACCGGCAAGAAAAAAAAAAAATGTCACTGTGGTGCTTTCCCAGGCAAGAATGAAGAAAGATGAAGGTGGTTTTTCCTCTGTCCGGCGTCCTCATGCTCCTCGTCCTTTCTTTCTTCCTTGAAGTCCAAACTAGGCCTCGACGCTAGCGCCCCTGTTCTCTCCCTCATGGTCCAACACACAAGCCAAGTCCCATCCATGCACTTAGCCCCTGTGGTAGCGCCTAACTCCACCACAGTACTGCGTGATTTGAGTTGTCCACTCAAACGACACATTATCCCAGTTGAACTTTCAACAGTCCTTGTCGAACACATTGATCAACTTTTGATAAATGTCCGCTGTTCACTTTCTCAGTATAGTCTTTTTTGTCTTGAGTCTCCTCAACACATCACTTCCTGTCCTTCTTAAACAATGGTTACAACAATAAAACGACAAAAAACTATTTCTTTTTCACAAATTAATCAAACACATTTAAATACAAATCCCTCCAAAATAAAATACAGTCAGCATACCCAGTTTAACAGATATTCCACCACATTGCATAAAGAAAACCTACAACCTAATTGCTACTCTATTCTACTGAAATTTTACCTGTACCAACTTTTAACCGGGTTACACAAACATACAGCTCATGTAAGCATCCAATAATAACAGGTGGGTTACAAATCAAATGAGAGATGACAATATATTTGAATAGCCCGTTTGGTGGTAACTGGAAGCAATGTAAAGTAGTAGTAAACATCCATATGTTTATCCATTGCAGTACATACTGAATGTGTACCTAGTTTACAGAGGTAACTTAGTGTTTCAACTTCAGCTTCAAGTATGTCATGATTACCAGTGGACATAGAATATTATGCTATCAAATGTGAACGTTTGGTGGAATGATGATAGCAATGTGTTATCATCCCACTTTTTTTTATGTGATACACCAAAGCACTCATTGTAAGCATCGTAAATATTTCACTATTGCTTATGATTGATAATTCTTCTCAACCTAGCTGTGAGCTGAACATACCAAAGTCCCCCAGCTGAAGTCTTTTGGTTGCTCAGAAGTGGCGAAGAGTATCTTGGAGGACAACACAGCCTCCTGCGCTCATTTGGCTTCGGGGGACAACAGTGAGCTGATGTAGTTCCCCATCTGAAGTGACAATTCTGACGGAATAAACGTAATGGCAGCCCTAAACATTGGGCAGCGGATGTGACAAACATTTAGATGCTATCTCCCAGTTTACAGTGAATAATGGAACTGCCACTCCTACCAGACCAGTGTAGCCACTGGCAACACCAGTCAGACATGTAATCTCCTTAGACAAGAGTGCACCTCATCAAACCCAGGCCCAAATCAAAGTAATTGTCAAACGCAGGGGGGTTATTCAATAGACTACAAATGCACAACTGAGCAATTTGGTCAGAATCAGGACTTAAACAAAGACAGTCATTAAAAGGGTACATAGAAAGTATTCCAGCGCAATGTCTGTTGTGTGTTTTCTTCAATTCTACAATGTTAAATGCTTTCTGTTTAAAGGAAATTTGGTTAATAGAAACAATAAATTAACTCTGTCATCCCTGCTTCTCGAGCCTTTACTTCCAATTTACTTGTTCCACTTATTGTGCCACAAGGTTGTGCAGTGCACTGATTTCTCCATCTCATTTATGTCGCCTCTGGGTCTCACTGTATCTAGGCAGTCGGCATCATACGAGTAGCCTTTTACAGATGCAATTTTATCTCAGTTGCTTCAGGCACTCGTCTGTGTTCGCTTGTTTATCATGTTTCTTTATCCATTTTCATGTTTGTACTCTGTGTTTGCGTGTGTGTGTGTGTGTCTGAACTAACGTTTTTATGAGGTCAAAAAACAAAATTGGCTGAGAAAGGGATTCTGTGGGTCTTTCCCGAGAAGATAAATTGGCCATTTAAAAGCAATTTCATGCATCTTACAAAAGATTTCCAAATTCAATGTTGTTCCAACCACATAGAATGGACCTGATTTGCAAATGTCTAATTGTCTCAATAATCTAGTGGGTCAGTCATTGCAATATGATTTAATCCATGAAACGCTCAAATCGTTTTGAGACCACTTCCTATATATATATATATATATATATATATATATATTCAGATATGGAAAATACTAGTAAAATTCAACATGATCTGCCAAGAGTGGTCATGAGCATGGTCTGGCCAATGCCGTGGGCGGCGCTTCCTGTAAGGGGCGTTGCCAGGCCACTGCTCTGGGCGATGTCACTTCGGACAACTGTCACAGCTGTCATATTTGGGACACTAATGAACTAAGTACTTAAGTGGTAAATGTTTCATTTGCATTTGCCAGTTTGTTGCGCATGCTTCACTACAGTCTGGGATACTCTGCTACTGTGCGTAAATTAGTGTAGAGCAATCCTTTGTCACACCAATCTGTGCCATTTTAGTTTGATCACATCTTGTTATGTTTCTTGGTTTCCCTCATAGTCATTGGACCTTGTTTCACATATTTTGGATCTTGCCTAGCCTAGCGTTTTGGTGTCTCTGCCTTGTTATGGACTGCCTTTTGGTATTGACCTGTTTATGGAATAAACCCACTCCGAACATTATGCCTTTGCCTGGAAGTCCTGCATTTGAGTCCGCCCCCATCCATCCATCCATCCATCCATCCCTCCATTCTAAACTCTTCTTATTCTGTTCATGGCCGTGGGGCGCTGGACCCAGCTGACTTCAGACGAAAGGCAGACTACACCCTGAACTGGTCGGCAATCAGTCGCATGGCACATCTTGACACGGACTATCATTCCCTCTCACATTCACACTGTCACTGTGTGGTAAATGAGTCCACTCTGCCCTGTATACCATGACTCCATCAGTGACACTGAGAGTTCAGCTCGTTCAAAAGAAAAAAAATACAGTTGTATCAAGTATGACAAACTGGAGTTGTATCTTGCGTAAACTGCATTGTTTCTTTCCTTCTTCCATTTGCTGCAATGATATTTTTGGGGGAGATCTTTTAAGATATTTTTTGAAACAGATTTCATTCTGTTTGAAGTGGCCGGCACAATGTTTTAACACTAAGCATGTTTGCATATAGTTAAGTAAACCAAAGTATGACCTAAAATAGATGGGCGGGGGGTACACTTGCCGTGTGCCCGTTAACTCTCTAATACGACTGTATTCAATTAAATTAAAATTAAATCATGCAGATGGTCTATCAGAAACTAAATTCCTCTTGTAGCAAGACACTTTCAATGATTGAACATCTTCGGCGGGAAGATAACCAACACCTAACTTGATGAAGATGAAGATGGTTGCGAGTCGTGTTTGAACAGACAAGGAAATAAATGTATGCGACATCATTTTAGACAGGTATTTTACAATACGCGTCCATAATAAAAGGCAGTTTTGAACATAAGTTTACGATGAAAATCAGTGTGTCTTTGCAGCAGACATCTTTTAAGAACAAAACCGTTTCTTTTCCTGATTACATTTTTATAAAACAATGGAAAATAACACATCCATATTTTATTTTACTGATTAACCCACATCTTCAGTCATGCCTCTCATAACCCAAGCAAGTGTGTGTTAAGAACATTCACAGGAGGTCTATTGTTCCAATCAAGAATGCACATACGCAAACATGGCATGCAAATCATAGTCCCTGAACGCAATTAAATTAATGACCTACGTGGAAGAGTTTGTTTTCAAATACTAATTAAAGCAAGCCAAAATAATTTTAACATATATTTATTGTAAACGGACCCTGTAGAAGTGTCAAACATTGAGAGATTGATTGATTATTTTCACTGTATTTTGTGCGCCACCGTCACAAAAAGAAATTAAGACATCTAAATAGTGACTTTAAAGGGAAATGTAAAAAGATGGGACAATTTTTCCTCTTCCTTTTGGGCGATTTCCCTACTACTATAGTGAGAGCATATATATGAAGTGTGCATCTTAGAATGAGAAGAAAAAAAAAACGTAGCAGTCAAGTAGATGTAACCTTCAAAGTGATTTTACATTCATTGTCACCAAGTGTAGAAATGATTATGGTTGAGGCATCTCGTTTGTTTCTCCGTCTTGCAAACAAGGTTTCATGATGTAACTGTAAAGTAGCCTCTTAACTTCAACATTTAACCTAGAGTACATCTGACTAAGTGTGCAAGTCTGCAGTAAGTCTGATACTATTTCTCGGCACAAGACTTGTGATAGCGTGTGTGCTCATTTGGCTAATTTTCAAAACTATCACACGATCGTAAATACATACAAAGGAGCAGAAAGAACTGGATGCATTGTTTGGATTTTAAAACATTTAGTGAGTAATTGGAGAGCCTCACACATACATGGTGGTTTTCTAATGCAATTAAAAGGAGATGCAGTATCCAACACGCAACGTGGTGCTCTAGTGGTTATCACATCTGCTTCCAAGTCAAAATGTGTTGGGTTTGAAACTCTTTTTAAGCCTCCGAGTATGAAGTTTGCATGTTCTCCAGGGGTCATCTGGGTTTTCTCTGGGTACTACTGTTTCCTCCCACAATCCGAAAATGAGTTTTTCAATTTTTAAGTTTGTCTATGTGTCACTTGACTGAGCACCAGTAATTGGTGGCCATTCCAGGAAGTACCCTGCCATCCGCCCAAGGTAAAATGAGACATCCTCCATCTTACCTTAATAAACTAAATGAAGACAAATTTTTCCAAACTGCCTCGATTGCAGGGCTTTATTTTCAAGTTACAAAGACTCTACTTGTGAGCTACCAGTACTAGTTTATATTGTTCATAGGTTAGCTCAGCACCAGCGCCACACACCATTTATTAGAAATGGTACAAGTTAGTATCTCAAAAAGGAAGTAAAAGTGTTTCAAGCTCTATGTGTCTTTTTTTTTTGTATTTTCTTTCCAACTTTAGTAATATTTGGTTGTTTTATTTTTTGCGTTTTATGTGAGGATGAAAAAAAAAGCAAATAAGCGGCACATTTAAAGTTTGCATTTCAGTGTAATATTAATTGCTAAACTCTTGAGAATTAGGGCACCTCATCAATATTATGAACTCTAACTTGAGCCCATATTGGTATATTAATTTCAAAGTGGACAGATGGCATCGTTTGCATGTCTAGTAGCTCTCGGCGGGTTCAAGCAACAATTTTGCACTTCACTGCAACTGTCTCGTAAGAAGGTCCCATATTAAGTTATGCAAAGCTTTAAAAGCCTTTTCATGTATTATGAAATACATTTTCAAAAGGGGGGACAGCATGTAGTTCCCTTTCAACCAATCACTAGTGGCTCTAAGACATTGGGTGATACAGTCTTTATATAATAGTATTATTAAGGTACTCTGCAGCAATATTCTTTCTTCCAATAATAATAATCTTGAATGTCTGAGATGCCATGTTTGAGCTTGGAAATGGCACAAAACAGTGACCTTCAGAAATCCTTCCAATTCTCCGCGCTCCACATATTTCGTTGAGGACAACATTAAATACTTTTGGCCCTTTGTCATTGCAGAGGGGGGAATGTTTTGGGGATCATCTAGATCTCCTACTTAATGACGCATAGTGAAATCTTATGAGAGTCACTTATGTCCCATAAAATCCCTGGACAAAGCTGTAAAATCAATGACCTGTTATGTTACTTAATGAGTTGCTCAACTGTGCTGAGGTTGGACCTCCTTGAGTCGAGCGTCCCTCCCCCCAGAAGCCTAACCCAAAAATATTGCTTGTCTGTATTTTTCTCCTTCACTCAATATTGGCATAAAGTATTTATCCTTTAATGATCCATGTGTAAACAATTGTTATGTTAGGAAAAACATTCCTAAAACCATTATCTTACAAGTTTCGACTCTTTGCTGACCAACTACCTTGTGGTTGTATTCCATAATATTATACCATCTAATCTCAGCAGGGTATTAAAACAGGAATGATTGGTATGCAGCTTTAATGTGGGAGTTTAAAGTTAGAGGTGAGAGAATGGATATAAAACCAACCAGGGGAAAAATTAATATGAGGCAAGGTAGTGGAACTGATAGTGTTCTATAATGTGCTGGCACTGAGATTGGAGAGAGGGAAAAAAATCAAATATAAAGTGATGAGCCTTTGTAGATTAACATTTTGTTCAAGCAAAACAAAAGATGAGATAATTCAGCCTATAGCAAATTCTCTAAAGGTTTAAAATATATTTAGTAAATTGAGATCCCAAATATTATTTTTCAATACTTTTTTTTCTTGTTGTGAAACTTAGGTTCTAGTAAAGATAGGCAGTGAAGCTGCAGGTGCTTCTTAAGAGTGATTATGTATTCTCCTCCATCCTTGTAAATCCATAATCATTAACATCTGCTCGAGCTTTCTTTATTGAACTACTTCGCCTATGTGTGGTCCACTTATTCTCGTTAACTCCGCTACAGCCAACTCAGCAAAGAGATCGAACAATAGATGTGAGGGGAAAGGAGAGGGAAACACTGCACAGGTTGGAGGCCACATTTTGGAAGATAAAATAAATAACTTCTCGCGCTATTTTAATCTTTTAAAGACCAGGTTTGCTCTTGCTGTCATGCTTATTCACCTTCATTTTGTCTTAGAAAGTAATTCCTTTGTGCTTTGGCAACTTGGCGTTGGATTTGTTGTCTTGAGTGGAGCCCGTCTTGAAATAATAATCTATAATTGCCTCTCCTCAGTATTGATTCAGGCAATAATAAAATAAACACAATGCTGTCTTTAATGAGAATTTGTGGAGTGCTGAAATTAAGAACTCATTAATATCATTGATTGTTTTCTGCAATAACTGGAGCAATATCCACGGATGTTTTTAATTAAATGAATTCATGCACTGAATGAGTACTATTTGAGGTAGTGGATGTATTACCAGCAGACTTGTAGAGGTGTTTTATATCTTGTGGCCCTTTCGGCCGCAAGATATGACAAGTCCCCTTGGATGACAGCACACATCAATGTAATTCTACAGCCTCGTGAATATCCATAGAATTCTCAAACAGGACACATAATTTTTGTGTGCAGTCTCGCAGCAAGCTTTTAATTAAGAGATTGCAAATTTTATTAGCAGGCAAATTACAATTTAGAGGCCACATCATTGTCATGTTGACTTAAATTTTTTTAAAGTCAGGCAACAGTACCTGATGCAAAAATAAGCCTTTTTCCTTTGACACCCTCATCCGATTTTTCTCACTTTTTTCCTCGTCATTGCTTAACCTTGAGCATGGAGCCTTTGGGAGTTGGCAGGAAAAAGAGGAACTGAAATTACCCAATAATTTTAAAAATGTCAAGTATAAAATAAAGTTTAAGGATATTCCAAACAAACAAACAAAAAATTAATATGACCTGTCTTTGAACTTAGCGACTCGAGGCTGTAATGCAGGATTTACAGAAGGAACCATATGCGCTGTTGTGGGAATGAACACCGCCAACTTCAATTGCCACTAACTAAAGTGGCACCTATTGTCTTGCATGCAGACCTTTCTATACAGAAGAAGCAATTGCGGCAATCCATGACACCGCACGTGTCATATGGTAACTTTCATGCATGCTGAAACACACGCAAAGATGCATGCTAACCATGTGATGTGCATGAGTTTCTTTGTACTTCATTGGATTAGTCAAACAACCCCATTTACAGATTTTGGAACTTGGTGTGCACACAAGGCACATATTATGGCCTTTCTATTGAGGAGAACATTTAAGACTTTTGAGCACACCTCATGGTTGTGAAAATATGGTAGATTAAGGGAAACAATAATTTTGAGAGCAAAATCTACGAATATGTGGTGCTGCGAACCAAGAATGGGCAAGGGCGTACTGTAAATGAAAAAAAATGATCCTGTATTTGAAGAAAAACGTCCTACATACGAAAAACATACAATGAATGAAAAAAGAATAAATGGAGAAAAATACCATTTGACAACACGGATTTCACTTAAACCCACCTTAAACGAGGGGAGACTGAATAGCAACAGATGACACACAGCCACAAGAAAAGAAGGTAAAAATTTTGTTTTCTATGTGCTTTAGTCAAGTCGAAGTGAAATCACAAGTCATTGCTGTCCAAATTGAGTTGCAAGTCTCGTAACATATTTGTCGAGTCTAAAGTTATCAAATTCATGACTCGAGTGTCACGACCGGTGCTCAAGGATGGACCCAAATGCACGACTCCAGAGGCAAGCAGGTAGAGTACAGAAAGCCTTTATTCGGTCCGTGGTCAATGATCAGCGAGTCAGTCCGTAAGAGCAGCAGTAGCAGAAGAGGCAGGCTTACTTGGATGGTCAGGGAACAGGCGAGGGTCGGTACACGGTAGGTCAGGAATGCGGGAACGAGGCTTGGGAATCAACGATCTGGCGGAGGACTAGTTCTCCCCCGTGTCCTATAAGTACTGGGTGTAATCAGCCGAAACAGGTTGCAGGTGTGTGTCGACTAATTGGCTGACCACACCCAGCCTGGGGAAGATGCCAGGAGCATGATATCGAGTCTGACTTGAGTACAAGTCATATGACTTCAGTCCACACCTCTGTGCACCTCACTACTCGTTAGAAGGCAACCATCATGAGAATGAAATTGATGGTGGTACAATCCTGCCATGCGCTCTGAGTTGACCATGCTTATTACTCAAATCTCCTATATCTCAAATGATCTTTCCTCAGTGATTGAGACTGTGAATATGAATGTGTTTCTCATTATTAGGCTAGCTGATGAAAGTGCCGTAGGCAGGAGCTTAGAATTCTGATTCACTCACATAAGCAATGTGGTTCAAAGAAAATTGACTGGTACATGTCATGCATCCAACTGTGATTTTGCATATAAGCTTGTGCGCAAGGTAAGAATTTTTCTAGGGTTTTATTAATGAATGATACTTTGTTCTCTTGACTTTACAGTGATCCCGTTTCAGTGAAAGCTCTGCAGATAGCATATGTAACAACATCATTGGTCGTTTTATCATGAAAAGCCATTGCTTCAGCCATGCTGGTCTATTGAGTTGTTTTATTTTTTTTTCTGCGAGGATCTTCACTGACTCTTGCTGTACTCAATGATGATTTTGATTGAGTAATGAAAAAGGTTTATATTTCCCATTTTAGCTGTAACATTTTCCATTCCTCTCTCATGCTTGGGCTCGTAATGTGTATGAATCATTGATGCCACCTGATTCTCTTTTCTTTCATGTGTAAATCACACAACTACCTTATGGTCGCATTTGTGGTGATTGCAGGATTGTTTTTTATCCTATCATGGTATGTTATTACAAATGCAATTATTCGTTCAGCCAGTAAAGATTGGCCCTCACCCCCACCCTCCTTGACGCCTTCTAGCAGGTGACCAGGGCTATAACTAGAATATTATTTACAGGATTGGCAATGTTAAAGTTAATGTAGCAAAAGTTCCCTCTCCACAGTTGGATTGTGCCTCTAATGAGGCTTTACTGACATTACGCTGATGGCTATGCAGAGGAGACAGGTGTCGCGGGAGGAACATCAGGCGTCTTCCTTGCAATCCTTGTTTATCATCATTAAGGTCATTTAGCATTTTCCATGAATTTCACTGCGACTATGAAGGGATTGCACAATGTGAAAATAAATAAATGAATAAATAAAACACATTATACCCTGCATATGAAAGGGTTGTTTTTTCCTTGAGGGCAGGTTGCTTCAACCTTTTTCAGTGCACATGAATATATTGATTATATTTATCTATTTTGTGCCAAGGAAATAACATGGGGACAACAAGGATTGGGGGGTTGGGAGTTATTCGCTGTACTGGAAATAATTCTTCACATTTCTTCATAACTAGTGTATACTTTTAATATGTTACCACCACATTTCAAGAAATCATTTTCATTGAGTTGGAAAATATTATTATTATCAAATTAATTTCAAAATACCTCTTTCATAATTGTTAGATCCAACTCTTTTTTTGTAATACATCTTTCATCGGAACATTTCAGGTATTAATTGTGTTTATCAGCGCATGGATATTCCTTTCGAAATTATATGTAACATTCTTATTGTATCTGGGTTTTTTGCCACACTGCTTACATGAAATATATACTTTCAAGACTGGTTGCATCATATTTTTTGGGTGTGGCTGCACTTCTGTTTGTATGGTTTGGTCATTTGATCATGTGATGGTATTTTGAAGTCCTTGTTGGTGACAGTTCTGTGAAATTGCAGGAAAGCCAGACTGCTCTGACATTTGCACATTATCAATTGCTTGATATGGTATGAGCCTAACATGTGGTACTACCAAAGAGTGGTTGGAAGTAAAACATCAGCTGATGAAAGACTTAAGGTCTATTTAGGTGGGTATTGCCTAGCGAGTCAGGCCGGATACATCATTTTTCCATATGGGGATGTTTTAATATTATTCATTACATCTGTTAGCTATGGAATACAATGAACAAACAATGAAACTGTGCAGTATATGTGCAGTGTATGTATAGACATTGTGGCAGCAGTTGTGAAGAACCAAAGCCATCAACAATTGGAAATCACCTTAATACCACACAAATGCCATACAATATTCCCTTTTCAGTTTGAAGAAAGCAGACATGTACGCTACAGAGATGTGACCTTTTCTGTCCCACAACGATGTCTCAATTCCATTACTCCTGCCCACTAAAGACCCATTGAAATGCAGCCTCTGTTTGATGTGAGTAACAATTTTAAGTCTTGTTGAAATCCCGATGCTGGAACTCATTCAAGCAAAAGTAAAAAAAAATATATATATGACTCACACATCAGCGACACAAAAGGAAAAAGCATGTTAAAAGCATCCATGGTCTACCTGCAACCAAAATGTTCCACTTCGGTTTCATCGGTCTGGAACATAATCTTCTAAAGACGTGGGAAAAATATGTTGTGGTCTGAATAAACCGAATTTGAACTACATGGTTTTACGTGAACACAACCCTGTTCATCACTTTGTATTTGTACACGGCACACCACGATCAGTTCAAAAGCTTTACAAATACCTCCTGGGTAGGATCCATGTCTGCTGTGTGGAGATACTTTAAGGTCCAGTACTTGTAAGGGACAACAGCGTACCATGAGGACTTCGGCATATCCAGTACAGAGTTCCTAGGCCCCATTGAATTGGTGAATACTCAAATGTAAGAACTATGACTCATACTTGGTCTAAAAAAGGGTTATCGGCACATCCGTAACTATCTACATACACTTTAAATTGCATGACACGATTGGAACTTCATTTCAATTGACTTGATAGATTGCAGGTGCATCTTATGAAATATCTGGTTAACTTGTATAAACCCTGTGAGAGTTTGTGGAAGCAACATATTAAAAAGAATTTGAACTCCACAGCTCCAGCAAAACACCAAAGAGCAAGTCTTAATGATGTAGAGGGCAGGTCTTTAAGTAAAGCTGGATAGTTTGCTGTCCCATATTTATCAATGAGAATTTTGGAATATTCTGTCACTCCTCTGTGGAGGGCTTTAGATGGAGGTGGGCATATTCGCAGTATAATTCACTGTGGTGATGTGACTCCGCCTTCAATTAAGTAGCTAAAATCCAGGTCCCAAAGCTATCCAAACTTTTACCTGCTGGGATCTGTCAAAAGTGCTTCGAGTTTCAGCTTTTCGACTTCACAGGGAATTATAAATGGGGTTTCTCAAGAGTGTAGGCTCAACATCACATAGACCTTAATCCATCCATGTTGAATAGATGTCAAGATTAACACTGCCAGATATGTGTACATATCTTGCCTTTGGTGAGGAGAGGAACATCTGAGCCAGTGTCTCCATGCGCAACTGTGTAATGTCAGAATGATATTTGTTATCATCATTAGGACACATTGGCCTCTTAATGAAAGGTTTATCAGCGCTCTAGAATAGAATAAATTTTAGAGAGCTCCTCAATTTTTTCAAGACAAAAATTACTTGCTGTAGTGTCGATGCGCTGCCTGGAAAATTTGACATTTTCACTACTGCACTAACCTTTTTTCGATATGATTCTTGACTTACTGTGTGAGCATGTTGCCCTAATGTTGTATTTCTGTCCACCTCGTGTTAACCAATCCTCAAGCAATAGACTAGTCACCTGTATAGCCTGTAGAGAGAATGCAAATGTTTTATTTTACTATTTTACTTTTTCACATCGATGCATATTGACTTTGATTTAGAATTATGTACTCATGTTATGTCTCTGGTATAATATACATATCTGGTCCTTAAAAAAAGAATCCTTCAAGCTGGTTTATAAATATCTTATAATATATTTGTATTACGACCCATTTACATATGCTTGTTCGCACTGTCCTCCATCACCAATGGACCACAAACATTGGGCCATTGTTAACGGGTCATTAGTGCCGATCTGTGCTATTGCTGAAATTCAAAAAGTCATGTTCTTTTCATCATTCAGCCCATTTAAGCTCGATTTCCCGCGTCATATTTTAATGATGAATTGCCCCCAACAGTGGCAGTTTAATCAGATGTGATTTTTTTCATCACACGTTAGAAAATGAGAGCGAAAATGATATGGGAATAAATCACATCGCGTGACTTGATCAAAACCACACTCTTAGTTGGAACATTTCTGTGCCCTTAGTCAATTACTCATTACACACCACTATTGACCTTTCTTCCAACAAGAAGTTCAGTGAATATCTCTGCAAGGATTGTAATTGACAGGATGTCTCTTTTAATAGAAAAATGCTCACATTTCCGCACAAGTTAATTATAAATTCAATAGTGGACCTACCAGCCGCAGCCAATGGAAAAGATTAGGAAAGACATTTGTACCCTCCAAGCTGGGCACACACGAGCACATATTTTATTTCTCACAAGGAATGCATTTACAGCACTTACTTGACAATGTTACATTTAAAAATTCATACACATGTACATAGATTTCATGATTTGAAATGGACATATTTTAGTAATTTAGGTGGCAGGAAAGAGCAAAATATACTGCAGCTGGCTCAGCTATCTTTGGGTGGGAGGGGTGGGGGTGTACACCAGGAAGTGGTCACAGTCACGATCATGCCGCTCCAGCCCGGGCTGTGCGGGTGTCCGCGTGCTCGCGCTAATTGGGAGGCACACACCTGCGCCTCATGCGGGCTGATTATCCCGTGTATATATAGGACCCCGATGACGACTGGTGCTCAGCCAGATCATTGAGGTTCATGTCCCGTTCCAGGACTCTCGTATCCCTGATCGTCAACCAGTGTGTACCGACCTTCGCCTGTTCTCCGACCGACCCCGTAAGCCTGACTCCTTTGTCGATTCTGCCTGCCTTGATCGATCTCCCGTGTATCGACTCCTCACCTGCTCTCTTTGCCCGACGTGTCAACTACCACTGCTGCAACTGACTGCCTGCCCGATCCCCGACCTTCCAATAATAAACGTTTTTCCCCGAACTACCTTGCATCTGATGAATCCTGCATTTGGGTCCTACCTCCATTCCGATGGGTCGTGACAGAACGATCTGGCCCAAAACAGGACCCAGCAGGAAAGACCCTGCCGGAGGACCAAGCTTGTCCGATCCGGATAGGCTCCATGGCGTCCTCCGCTTCCCTGTCATATGCTCCGCCGGCGAGCTACGAATACGTCCCGACGACAACCCGTCCAGCACCGCATATTCTTCTGGACTCTGACTTTTCGGACTATGAGGAGGACCTTGATTTGTATGACCGGCTGCCTGAATACGACTATTTTACGATTATTTCGATTACGAATCTCTTCGCCCGATCTTCAATCCCGGCCAGTTTGTTTCACCTCCCTGTGTTTCCAGCACCCGAGCCTCTTCGCTCGGTAGGTCCGAGTACACCTGTTTGTGGGAACCCGTTTGGCCATCTACCCGGGACCTCCGCGTGGCGGCCACAGGAGACGCCCCAGCCGGGCGCTCCCTTGTGCCTCCCGCTGCGCGGCAACTAAGACACCGTCCTCCCACTCCTCACCGACAACGGTGAAACCAGCAGACCCGCAGCTGGTGGCGAAGCTTCCGGCCCAGAGGGAGGAGCCGCCAAATCACGAGGTTTTCTGCCGTGAGATGCGGGCGGAGATAGAGCGGCAGAGCACCAAATTGGCGGCTCTCACAGCCCAGGTTCAGCAAGGATTGAAGAACCAGTCGAACTACGCTGATGTCGCGACTACTACTGACTCGCTGCTGATGCAGATTCATGCTGCAGTGGGAACGGATTCGTCACCTCACCAAGCGCACGTTGCAGTGGGAACGGGTCCTCCACCTCGACACGCCAACGTTGCAGTCTCGACGGACTCGTTACTGACTCTTGCTCACGCGCCAGTGGCAACTGATCCGCTACCAAGCCAGGCGCATTTTGCAGGGGGAACGGGTCTGCCACCTCGACACGCTATCGTTGCAGTTTCGATGGACTCATTACTGACTCTTGCTCACGCGGCAGTTGGAACCGACCCGCTCCAGAGAGACACCCACGTGTCAGTTTCGACTGACTCTCTGTCTACTCTCGTTCACGTCGCCGTGGGAACGGACCCGCCACCACACCACGCCCACGATGCTGTTTCAACGAATGCACTGCAAGCTCACAAGGCAGTGGAGACCGACCCAATGCCGCCTCACTTGCTGTCCAGGAGGTGGTGATGTCTCCGCAGCAGCTTCTCGTCCGTGCCCAGGAGTACCGGTGGCGACCGGCATGCAGCCGCTCCACGCTCCTGCTTCGTCGGCGACCGGTTCGCATTCGCCCCCCGTTCCTGCTCCGATGGCGATGGGCACGCCCATACGTTCCCCTCCAGGAGGTGACGATGGTGTCGCCGCCTTCTCACGTTGCTGTCCAGGAGGAGGTGGTGATGCCACTGCCGCGACCTTCTCACGTTCCCGTCCAGGAGGAGGTGGCGATGGTTGCGCTGCCGCCGCCTTCTCACGTTCCCATCCAGGAGAAGATGGCGATGCCACCGCCTTCTCACGTTCCTGTCCAGGAGGACCGGCGGCGACAGCAGCTGGGGAGTTTTGTTGAGCCACCCGGAGTTGGAGAGACTTCGGGATGGTGGCGGTCATGGCCCTGGTCCTTCTCTCCATCATCCTCTTCGTTCCTGATGGCTCCCAGTCGCTTTATGACCTGACCTCATTGGTGACCAATCCACGGCTGCCTCCTGACCAAGCCTCGTGGCGACCAATCCCTGGTCGTCTCGCAACCAAGGTGTGGGAGGTTCTCGTCCGGAGCAGTTCCTGCTTCACCGTTTGGTTCCTCACCGAGGTCCTCCGCCCCCCGTGGGGATCCTGGTGCTTGGCGTCCTCCTGACCTGTCCACCTGGACACCTCGCGTTTGGTGGCCTGGATGGGCACCAGACTGGGGTTGGAGGGAGGGCGGGGGGGCTTGCCCTCCTCTGGACCAATTAATAATTGTTTCTGTTTCTTTCGTCTAGGCACGTCTGGGAGGCTGTGCCTTAGAGGGGGGTACTGTCACGATCCTGCCTCTCCAGCCAAGGCTGTGCGGGTGCTCGCGCGCTAATTGGGAGGCACACACATGCGCCTCATGCGGGGTGATTATATTATATATGTATATAGGACCCCGATCACGACTGGTGCTCGGGCAGATCGTTGAGGTTCATGTCCTGTTCCAGCACTCTCGTATCCCTGATCGTCAACCCGTGTGTACCTGTTCTGTGTACCGCCTGTTCTCCGACCGACCCCGTAATCCCTGTACCGACACCTGCCTGCCCGTTCACCTGCTCTCTTTGCCCGACGTCCCAACTACCGCCTGCCTGCCTGATCCTAGACCTTCTAATAATAACGAACTACCTTGTATCTGACGAATCCTGCATTTGGGTCCTAACTTCGTTCCGATGGGTCGTGACAGAACGATCTGGCCGAGCACAAGTCGTCATCGGGGTTCTGTATATACACAGGATAATCAGCCCGCATGGTGCGCAGGTGTGTGCCTCCCAATTAGCGCGAGCGCGTGGGCACCCGCACAGCCCGGGCTGGAGCGGCAGGATCGTGACAGTCACCAGTCAGCCAGCTAATCGTAGAGCACATATAAACAAATGACCATTTGCAATCACATTCACACCTATTTTCAATTTGGAGTCTTCAACCAATCTACCACACATTTTGGGGATACAGGAGGAAACCGGAGTACCGGGAAAAAACCCACGCAGGCACAGGGAACACCACAAACTCCACAGAGGCAGGGCTGAGATTTGAACACTGGTCCTCAGAACTGAGAAGCAGATGTCTTAACAGTGTGTGTGTTAATATATGAAATTTTCATCGTAGGTACATGTCCACTGTGAGAGAGATAATCTAAAAAGAAAAGTCCAGAAATCACAATGTATGATTTTTTAATTATTTATTTGTATGAAACAGCTGCAAATAAGTATTTGAACACCTGAGAAAACCAATGTTAATATTTGGTACAGTACACTTTTTTTGCAATTACAGATGTCAAACGTTTCCTGCAGTTGTTCACCAGGTTTGCACCCACTGCAGGAGGGATTTTGTCACACTCCTCCACACAGATCTTCTGTAGATCAGACAGGTTTCTGGGCTGTCGCTGAGAAACACGGAGTCTCAGCTCCTCCCAAAGATTTTCTATTGGGTTAGCTCTGAAGACTGGCGAGGTCACGCCAGAACCTTGATATGGTTCTTACGGAGCCACTCCTTGGTTTTCCTGGCTGTGTGGTTCGGGTCACTGTCATGTTGAAAGACCCAGCCATGACCCATCTTCAATGCTCTGACTGAGGGCAAGAGGTTGTTTCGGAAAATCTCACAATACATGGCCGCGGTCATCCTCTCATTAATATGGTGCAGTCGTCCTGTTCCATGTGCAGAAAACATCCCCAAAGCATGATGCTTCCACCCCATGCTTCACAGTAGGGATGGTGTTCTTGGGTGGTGTCTTTGGACAGCTCTTTGGTCTTGGCCATGTTACAAGTTTGAGTCTTACTGTTTGTATGGGGTGGACAGGTGCCTTTATGCAGCTAACGACCTCACACATATGCATCTGATTCAGGATAATACCTGGAGTGGAGGTGGACTTTTAAAGGCGGACTAACAGGTCTTTGAGGGTCATAAGTCTAGCTGATAGACACAAATAAATCTTTAAAAAATAATACATTGGGATTTCTGGATTTTTCTTTTTAGATTATACTGTATCTCTCACAGTGGACTTACACCTTCGATGAAAATTTCAGACTCCTCCATGATTTCTAAGTGGTAGAACTTGCAATATAGCAAGGTGTTCAAATATTTATTTTATTTATTGTATGTATGTATGTGTTCATGTACAGTGGAGCCCCATGGAAGATATCACCTCGTGGGGTCTCTGATCCTTCGAAGGGTGAGGAATCAGCCCAGGACTACACGATGGGACTTGGTCAATGACCGGAAAAGAGCTGGGACCACCATTTCCAAGGTGACTGTTGGTAATACACTAAGACGTCATGGTTTGAAAGCATGCATGGCACGGAAGGTTCCCCTGCTTAAACCAGCACATGTCAAGGCCCGTCTTACGTTTGCCAATGACCATTTGGATGAAACAGAGGAGTCATGGGAGAAAGTTTTGTGGTCAGATGAGACCAAAATGGAAAATTTTGGTCATAATTCCACTAACCGTGTTTGGAGGAAGACAAATGATGAGTTCCATCCCAAGAACACCATCCCTACTGTGAAGCATGGGGTGGAAGCATCATGCTTGGGATGTTTTCTGCACATGGAACAGGACGACTGCACCGTATTAATAAGAGGATGACCGCGGCCATATATTGTGAGATTTTGGGGAACAACCTCTTTCCCTCAGAGCATTGAAGATGGGTTGTGGCTGGGTCCTTCAACATAACAATGACCCGAAGCACACAGCCAGGAAAACCAAGGATTGGCTCCGTAAGAAGCATATCAAGGTTCTGGCATGGCTGAGCCAGACCTAAACCCAATAGAAAATATTTTTTGAAGGAGCTGAAACTCCGTGATTCTCACCGACAGCCCAAAAACCTGTCTGATTTAGAGATGATCTGTATGGAGGAGTGAGACAAAATTCCTCCTGCAGTGTGTGCAAACCTGGTGAAGAACTAAAGGAAATGTTTGACCTCTGTAATTGCAAACAAAGGTTACTGCACCAAATATTAACAATGGTTTTCTCTGGTGTTCAAATGCATATTTGCAGCTCACACAAATAAATCATTAAAAAATCATACGTTGTGATTTCTGGAATTTTCTTTTTAGATGATCTGTCTCACAGTGGACATGCACCTACGATAAAAATTTCCGACCCCTCCATGATTTCTAAGTGGGAGAACTTGCAATATAGTAGGGTGTTCAAATACTTATTTTCTTCACTGTTTATATATCCGAACTGTAACTGAAGAACAAATAGTGATCAACCTTTTGTAGTCATCATGAAAATGTGCACGAGCAAAGTATGTCTTGTGCAAAGAAAGAAAGAAAGAAAGCTGTACCTTGTATTCAGATGCACATCCTCAATAGGAATTTGCTATTTCCTTTATTACTGCTTCATAGCTCTATATCTTTATGGTTTAATAATAGGGATCATGTACAATATAATGAATATTCTGCATTTACAGGATTGCCGTTTAAAGGCTTCACACTAAGGGCTTGGCTGCCATAAGATAGTCACTGAGATTTTGCCAAGGACCAATCACAGCAATGCTGTTTTAAATATCTAAATTAGAAATGTTAGCGAAGGTGGCACGTTGGCCTCGAAGGCAGCAGGTTGGCCTCACAGTTCTGAAGACCTGGGTTCAATCCCAGTCCTCCTGGTGTGGAGTTTGCTTGTTCTCCCCGTGCCTGCGTGGTTTTTCTCCAGGCACTCCGGTTACCTCCCACATCCCAAAAAACATGCAACATTAATTGGACACTCTAAATTGCCCCTAGGTGGGATTGTGAGTGCGGCTGTTTGTCTCGATGTGCCCTGTGATTGGCTGGCAACCAGATCATGGTGTCCTGCCTATTGACAGCTAGGATAGGCTCCAGCACTCCCGTGACCCTTGTGAGGATAAGCAGCATAGAAAATGGATGGATGGAGAAATGTTAGCGGTCCGATCAGAGCAACCAGAAAATCTTTAAAAAGGGTATTGCACATTTTCATGCAAAGCCAATAAAAGGACACCAAAGATTGTATATATAAAATAAATTGGGACCTTTAAAAATAGGACTTTTAAAGACCACATTCCAAACAACTCAGTTTGGATGTGTTTTGTGTTTTTTTTCCATTTGTGTTTGCTTGCCTGGCCATCATATTTTTCCTGCGTGCTATCACTGTTGTCTTTGTGGTTGCATGACATTTACTGAATCATGATGAGATGTCATGTGACTTTGGAGGCTGAGTTGGCGATTCATGTTTGTAAGCACATTCTTGACTTTTCCAATCATACTTTCTGTACATGGAATTTACTATTGTAGGATACTGGCGTTATAAAGGAAGTTGGACTGAATTACAACTGGGAGTCACTTTGCTGAGTGCCACCTTTTAAATTCATCAGAGCTGTTAATTTTCCAATTATTTCTTAATTAGACCTTCTGAGGGAGACATCAATCATTTGGCTTTAATTACCTGCAGGGACCACACTAAGACGCTATGGAAATCTGATTTCTCCTCTTTTAACTGCTGTTTTGTTTTTTCCTTGGTTCTTTATAAGTGAGATGCAAGGTTTTTCATTATTTGCTATTTCACCAACTTTGTGATTCAATTCCACTCCATCAACTCATCAACTTAAAGATAACCGTTATCACTCTGCAGCCATAAATAACCCATCGTGGACTGGTCAGCCTGCTAACATTTCAGCAAAAGTATGACTTGAAAAGCAACGACAAAACTAAAATTCCATTTGAATTCAGAGTTGCATTTAGAACATGAACAAGTGTGACTGGACTGCCCTTGAAAATGTGGTAGAATTCTTGTTAAGCTTTAGGATTTTTAAATTTATCTCTTAAATGTTAATTCACAATTAAATAGATGGAGGACTTTTTAGCTGCAAACTCATCTTCTCCATAAATGTGTTTTTAATTGTCTTTGCTTGTTAAATATGAAGCAATAGACTTGGGACTAGGAAAATGAAATATCTCTAAAGTCTAATATCTGTCTGCTGTGTTTGATGGGGGGGAATATAAACTTAACAAATATCATCTCCTGCTTCAGATTGGAAAAAGGTTTTCAAACAAAGTCTATTCAAGCATATGCATCTGTTAAAATGACCGAGAGCAGATGTGCAGTGTGCAGTCTTAATATTTTGGCCTGCTTGAGCCCACCATAAATGAGTTAAAAGTTTTGGTTCACTGCAACAAGATTCAATTGCTAATCAGGCCTATCTCTGACAGCATGGCTCTGTAGAAGGACAGAAATGTTCAGAATGGGTTCCATGGTTGTGGAAGTAAATTAACCTTCGAGCAGTACACTGTCCAGTCACAAGATTAGAGTGCTGTGAAACATCTGTGGCATGAGATTAAACAGTGATCCAGAGCTAATCAACTTAGTATCCTAGAAGCATTCCACTCAATAATGACTCACTTCTGTGAGAAACTTCTACTACTAAATAATAAAGGTACGTGGAATATTGGTCTGAACAATGGTATAGGATTTAAGATTCAGTAGCACATATTGAAGACCCTGGAAAAGAAAAACAAACGAAAAAAAAAAAAAATCTTGGAAACGTAACACACCACCAAGTGTGTTGTTACAAGTATAACACTTTTGACTGAATAAAAAAAAAAAAAAATGACATCGGGCTTTAAAATTGTGACGCAGTAACAGATTCTTATGCCCTGTAATTGGTTGGTGACCAGTTCAGGGTGTGCCCCGCCTTTCACCTGAATATAGCTGGAAAGGCTCCATTATGCGAAGGATATGTGGAATAGAAGATGAATACATAACACATTCTCTCAAATTTCAGTAGCTGCGAATGTGCTGAAACCACAGCCTGTGGAACTTTCAGCTGTGATTGAAAAACTCTACAAGCTTGCTCTAACCGAGACTCCTGGTAAAACTATGTGTTCTCTTTGCTCCTTCTGCAGGACACACACGCTCTTGGACACAGAGGGGCATTATGTGGCACCTTATGAACCGCGGACCTATTGTCCGGCAGCTGCGCCGGGACAATTTTCCTTCCTTGGCCTCCTTTGAAATTCAGCGGGCGGTTGGCCGAATTGGGACTGATCATGGTGCACTATGAGGCAGGCACAGCAGCATGACACGCCAGTTCCTCTAGTTGATTTTTTTTCCTCTTTATCTCCTCCTCACCCTGCAATGTTGCAGCCAGATAGCAACCACATGAAGTCTATTTGCCAGTTCTCTGGTGGCTACTAGCCACAGGTGGTCTAGAGTGTTACTGTGTTGCTGCCGCTGCTGCTGATGATGATGCTGCTGCTGCTGATGATGATGATGATGAGTGTGCATTCATGACCTTAGACCATTCCATTTTACAAGCTGCTTATCCTCACAGGGTCGTGGGAGTACTGGAGCGTCTCCAAGCTAACTTCAGGCCTATCCCAGTGGATTAGAAATTAGACAAATATTCTTTATATTACTAGAAGTCTGGGAAGTGTTTAAAAATAAATGAAGACACTTTGAGAGGAAAAGAATATCTTCATTTGACATAGCCAAAAACATCCTCTGTACAAGATCCATGTTACTCTTGAATCCTCTCACTTTTTAACTCACTGAAGTAATATTACGGTTGCTATGGTTATGATGTATTGTACATGTTCAGTGGTGATCATCATAATAGACAAGTATAACAGTAGTAGAGACCTAGCCTTCCTTGCCTCCTAGCCTTTACTTGAGGTTAATAAGGTACGTTATCTTAACATTAATCTGATTTTTACTTTGGACTTGTATGTTAATTTTACCACATCTCGGATCTTACGCGGTTTCATACTGGGCATTCTTGGCAGGGGGCAAGTTAGGCGAAGTTAGGATTAGCCAACGGGCCTCACCTTTCTGTTCAGAATCAAACAACATTTTCTCTTTTGTATTTGTCTTATCTATTTGTCATTATGATCTTTCCCGCTCCAAAATCCTTATAGGGCCACTTCCGCCTCGTACTCGCCTTTAGGTAATGTAAGCTTATTGTGTCACATTAAAACATCCAGCATCCCTTGTGCTTTACAATAATATAAATGGTTCCCAGAGGCAGATAAAAATCCTCAGGTGTTTTATTATTTATTCATTTCTGTATTTATTTTTACTCATGGGGCTAGATAGACCAGAGTACTCTTTGCAGCTCTAATGCAAAATTTTCCAGATGAAAATGCTCTCAGGCTTTGAATGTTTTCAGCACATATCTTCAAGCATATTTAATTTCTATTGTTGTGTTAATTTTAATTTGTATTTGTTTATAAATTACAAAAATTACTTTAAAGGGTCTTGAGTCAGTTATATTTTAATATGAAATCCTTTAATTGTATGCACAAATTTATTAGGCACCAAAAGATTTTTCTTTATTATTTTTGGTTATTTAAGCTACAAAATTGAGCAACATTACAAACACCTGTCACTAAGTGCAGTTCTACACCAGTGCAATCTACTATTAAACAGAAGTAATCAATCATTAGAAGAATAAATCAACATTGTCTTGGCTCGATGTGATGGAGAAACGCATCATTTGACATTTGCTAAATGGTAAATTTGTTTCCAAGATTACACACTCACAAAGACACAAAAAAAAAAAAACACAGATTTAGCCTTACTGGAGTTTCTCCCAAGGGATTTCGAGAGTGACTTTTTGGCAGGCAAGTCAGTCGATGGCAACTTATAGCAAACAAGCCTTCACACAGAGGACCGATTTAAAATTCTTTAATGAACTAAACATGGATGTTTTGGGAATGTGGGAGGAAACCAGCATACCTGGAGAAGACTCCCGCAAGAATGAGAAGAACATGCAAACCCCACACAGAAGGGTTGGACCCCACTTCGAACACACCACCTCAGAACTGTGTGGTGAATGTGCTCATTAGCCGTGCCGCAATAACCTGTTCACTTGGATGCAATACTCACGAAAAGCACGGATACAATTATATTTTTCTTTTGCCATGGAGACTAGATTGGTGCCTTGAGATAGAATAGAACAAAATAGAATGGAGATTTACTGTCAAAGGAACAATGAAAATCAGTTAGGCGTCTCCCAATTTGCAGCATTGAGGTAAACAAAGAAGTAGACATACAGAATAAACACACAATTACCCAAAGAGACATATTTACAGAATATACCACTGTTCACAGTTGGGAGAATACACAAACACACAGGCCAAAAAGAAACGAACTAACAATATACTGTACCGTTTATTAGGACAAGAAGTGACAGAAAACACAGGAAACATGAATGACAAGACCAAAAATGCTGTCCAAAACTTCATTCAGGATCACATTTTAGTAAACAGGCAACTTTTTTAAGGTGCTAATGGGTAAATAAAAAGCATTAGTCGTTTTCCCGCGGCGACGACCCAGGACATGCTGGAGGGACGCCATCTCCTCGCTGGCCTGGTAACACCCTATGATGCCCCAGAAGAGGTTGATTATGTGGCCGGGCAGCAAAAAGTCTTGGCTTCCTTTCTTAAGATGCTGCCTTTGTGACCTGATAAAAAAAAAACAAAAAAAAAAAAACAAAAAAAAAATAAAACACAGAACAGACTCTAAATTGCCCATAGGTGAGTGTGACTGTTATCTGTTTCAATGTGACCTGTGATTGCCTGCCAACCAGTTGAGGGTGTACCCTGCCTCCTGCCCATTGATACCTGGGAAAGGCTCTAGCCCTCCCGTGACCCTTGTGAGGATAAGTGGCTAAAAAAATAGATGGATGAATGGTATGACATTAATGTGGAGTGGTCTCATGTTGTTTGTAAAAAAAAAAAAAAAAAAGTAAAATTGACCTAAGGTGAGACGAAAGATGTGGGCACTTTTTACTGTTTTGAGGAAAAAGAGAACCATAGGAATGACCTTTTCATCCTCCAATGAGCTCAAAATCCCTCAAATTTGGCATTTGTGTACACAGCTGTTCTTGATTGTTTGTCTCTGCCTACACAGCCAAGTCTACATATTCGGATATTTGTTAACTTATTTAAAGTTGAGAAAATTGTACAGAAAAGAGAAATCATCATGCCCAGGATCAATTCGGGCAAATTGCGTTGATTTGAAATTTCTGGTCCTTATTCAATAAAAGATGTCTGAAATCTATGTTTAACATTTGTGTCAAGGGCAGCCAGCCAGGATTCAGGCTTTCATAACATAAAAAAACAAAACAAAACACGGAAACTATTTTTCTAGTCAGAGTCACATTCATCAAAAGGCATTTTTACAGATTTCCTTTTGCATTATTTAACACACCTACATACTGTAGATTTCTATTTGTTGATATTATGCAGCCTTATGGGGAAATGCAGCCTTATGGCGGCACAAACCAGTGCAATCTGTAGGCCGGTCCCAAGCCCGGATAAATGCAGAGGGTTGCGTCAGGAAGGGCATCCGGCGTAAAAACTGTGCCAAACAAATATGAGCGTTCATCTAATGAATCCCATACCGGATCGGTCGTGGCCCGGGTTAACAACGCCCGCCCCCGGCACTGCTAACCTGCAGGGCGTCGGTGGAAATTCAGCTACTGTGGGTCGAAGACAAAGAAGAGGAGGAAACCGGATCCAGCGTCAGAAGAAAAAGAGGAATGCACAGAGCCTACAACTGAGTGTAGGGACTTTGAATGTTGGGACTATGACAGGAAAAGCTCAGGAGTTGGTTGACATGATGATTAGGAGAAAGGTTGATATTCTGTGCATCCAAGAGAGCAGGTGGAAAGGTAGTCATGCTAGAAGGTTAGGAGCAGGGTTTAAATTTTTTTACCACGGAGTAGATGGGAAGAGAAATGGAGTAGGGGTTATTTTAAAGGAAGAGCTGGCTAAGAATGTCTTGGAGGTGAAAAGAGTATCAGATCGAGTGATGAGACTAAAATTTGAAATTGAGGGTGTTATGTATAATGTGGTTAGCGGCTATGCACCACAGGTAGGATGTGACCTAGAGTTGAAAGAGAAATTCTGGAAGGAACTAGATGAAGTAGTTCTGAGCATCCCAGGCAGCGAGAGAGTTGTGATTGGTGCAGATTGTAATGGACATATTGGTAAAGGAAACAGGGGCGATGAAGAAGTGATGGGTAAGTACGGCATCCAGGAAAGGAACTTTGAAGGGCAGATGGTGGTGGACTTTGCAAAAAGGATGGAGATGGCTGTAGTGAACACTTATTTCCAAAAGAGGGAGGAACATATAGTGACCTACAAGAGCGGCGGTAGAACCACGCAGGTAGATTATATTTTGTGCAGACGATGTAATCTGAAGGAGGTTACTGACTGTAAAGTAGTGGTAGGGGAGAGTGTAGCTCGACAGCATAGGATGGCAGTATGTAGGATGATTCTGGTGGTGGGTAGGAAGATTAAGAAGACAAAGGTAGAGCAGAGAACCATGTGGTGGAAGCTGAGAAAGGAAGAATGTTGTGCGGCCTTCCGGAAAGAGGTGAGACAGGCTCTCGATGGACAACCGAAGCTCCTGGAAGACTGGACGACGACAGCCAAGATGATCAGAGAGACAGGCAGGAGAGTACTTGGTGTGTCATCTGGTAGGAAAGGTGAGAAGGAGACTTGGTGGTGGAACCCCATAATACAGGGAGTCATACAAGGAAAGAGATTAGCGAAGAAGAAGTGGGATACTGAGAGGACTGAGGAGAGGCGAAAGGAGTACATCGAGATGCGACGTAGGGCAAAGGTAGAGGTGGCAAAGGCTAAACAAGAGGCATATGAAGACATGTACACCAGGTTGGACACGAAAGAAGGAGAAAAGGATCTCTACAGGTTGGCCAGACAGAGGGATAGAGATGGGAAGGATGTGCAGCAGGTTAGGCTGATTAAGGATAGAGATGGAAATGTGTTGACTGGTGCCGGTAGTGTGCTAAATAGATGGAATGAATACTTTGAGAAGTTGATGAATGAAGAAAATGAGAGAGAAGGAAGAGTTGAAGAGGCAAGAGTGAAGGACCAGGAAGTGGAAATGATTACTAAGGGGGAAGTCAGAAAGGCATTACAAAGGATGAAAAATGGGAAGGCAGTTGGTCCTGATGACATACCGGTAGAGGTATGGAAGCAATTTGGAGAGATGGCTGTGGAGTTTTTGACCAACTTATTCAACAGAATACTAGCGGGCGAAAAGATGCCTGAAGAATGGAGGAAAAGTGTTCTAGTTCCCATTTTTAAGAACAAAGGGGATGTTCAGAGCTGTGGGAACTATAGAGGAATAAAGTTGATGAGCCACACAATGAAGTTATGGGAAAGAGTAGTGGAGGCTAGACTCAGGTCAGAAGTAAGTATCTGCAAGCAACAGTATGGTTTCATGCCTAGAAAGAGTACCACAGATGCATTATTTGCCTTGAGGATGCTCGTGGAAAAGTACAGAGAAGGTCAGAAGGAGCTACATTGTGTCTTTGTGGATCTAGAGAAAGCCTATGACAGAGTACCAAGAGAGGAACTGTGGTACTGCATGCGTAAGTCTGGTGTGGCAGAGAAGTATGTTAAAATAGTACAGGACATGTATGATGGCAGCAGAACAATGGTGAGGTGTGCCTTAGGTGTGACAGAGGAATTTAAGGTGGAGGTGGGACTGCATCAGGGATCAGCTCTGAGCCCCTTCCTGTTTGCAGTGGTAATGGATAGGCTGACAGATGAGGTTAGACTGGATTCCCCTTGGACCATGATGTTCGCAGATGATATTGTCATATGCAGTGAAAGCAGGGAGCATGCAAAGGAACAATTGGAAAGATGGAGACATGCACTGGAAAGGAGAGGAATGAAGATTAGCCGAAGTAAAACAGAATATATGTGCGTGAATGAGAAAAGTAGAGGGGGAAGAGTGAGGCTACAGGGAGAAGAGATAGCGAGGGTGGATGACTTCAAATACTTGGGGTCAACAATACAGAGCAATGGAGAGTGTGGTCAGGAAGTGAAGAAACGGGTCCAAGCAGGTTGGAACAGCTGGCGAAAGGTGTCTGGTGTGTTATGTGACAGAAGAGTGTCTGCTAGGATGAAGGGCAAAGTTTACAAAACAGTGGTGAGGCCGGCCATGATGTACGGATTAGAGACAGTGGCACTGAAGAAACAACAGGAATCTGAACTGGAGGTGGCAGAAATGAAGATGTTGAGGTTCTCGCTCGGAGTGACCAGGTTGGATAGGATTAGAAATGAGCTCATTAGAGGGACAGCCAAAGCTGGATGTTTTGGAGACAAGATTCGAGAGAGCAGACTTCGATGGTTTGGACATGTTCAGAGGCGAGAGAGTGAGTATATTGGTAGAAGGATGCTGAGGATGGAGCTCCCAGGCAAAAGAGCGAGAGGAAGACCAAAGAGAAGGTTTATGGATGTGGTGAGGGAAGACATGAGGGCAGTTGGGGTTAGAGAGGAAGATGCAGGAGATAGGCTAAGATGGCAAAAGATGACACGCTGTGGCGACCCCTAACGGGACAAGCCGAAAGGAAAAGAAGAAGAAGAAGATATTATGTAACCTCCCCTATTTTATGTGCAACACAGTTCAAACTTGTATGAGTATGATTCTGATAATAATACACAGCATCAGTGAAAGTTATATTTCAACAAGACAACATACACTATGTTAAATGCACAAAAATATGCTTCTGAAGGATAGGAAAAAAAAGTGAATTCCTAAAATTGTTTCTAAATGTAGGCGGCATGTTGGCTGACTGGTTATCATATCCACCTCACTGGTTAAAATCAGGTCTTACCATGTGGACTTTGCACGTTCTTCCCATGCTTCTGTAGGTTTTCTCATCCCACATTTGTCACGATCCTGCCGCTCAAGCCCGGGGTGTGCGGGTGTCCGCGCGGTTGCGCTGATTGGGAGGCGCACACGTGCGCCTCCTGCGGGCTGATTATCCTGTGTATTTATATGACCCCGATGACGACTGGTCCGCGCCATATCGTTGAGGTTCATGTCCCGTTCGAGTACTCCCGTATCCCTGATCGACAACCCGTGTGTACCAACCTTCGCCTGTTCTCCGACCAACCCCGTAAGCCTGACTCCTTTGACACTTCTGCCTGCTTTCATCGTTCTCCCGTGTACCGACTCCTGCATGCCCGCTCACCTGCTCTCTTCGCCCGACGTGTCAACTACCACTGCTGCAACTGACTGCCTGCCCGATCCCCGACCGCGGAATAATAAACGTTTCTCCCCGAACTACCTTGCATCGTCCGAGTCCTGCATTTGGGTCCTACTCCCGTTCCGATGGGTCGTGACAACATTTCAAAAACATGTATTGTAGGTTAATTGAAGACTACACAGTCGCATTATGTTTATTGCTTGACTGTGACTGAAAATGGAACAAGAGCATCCGTCTTGGAGTGGAAGCATCTCGCTGGCTGGGACTGTTACCCACTTTTCTTGCCAGGCTCTGCTAGCTTTCTACTTGATAGTTCAGGTGGATGGCTCTCTGTTACATTCTTTTCCATCTGCAATGCACTAGATAGTCTTTCTTCTTTTCATATTTCATGGTTGTCTCCCACAAGCATTGGCCCATTTCTAGACACCGGTTTTGGTCGTGATATTGCCCTACTAATCCCAAGGGCTCCGACAGCTCAGCCACCAGAAGACATTTTCTCCCTCTGGTCTCACCGTACCCATTGTGTCATTAACAATGTCCCTCCGAGGCTCTTGACAGGAAGTAGTCTTCAATTTTGCCATACTGTGCGCCGTCTGGCCACCGTCTTCAAACATGCTCACCCACTTTACGATTCTATTCAGTTTTTTTTATATTGTAAAATGTCTTTGTCCAGGAAAGCACCATGTTTTAATTATTATTATTATTATTTAATCTTATGTTCCAACCAATGAATGTTTTTTAAATTTGGTGATTTTTTTTTTTTTTTAACATTTGGCAGGCATTTTAACAACAGTCTTCTCTGTGGTGTGCCAAATTTATAAGAATTTTATTTTTACTTTACAGGCTTTTTAAAGAAAATGTGGAGTTCCCACAGTGTTAGAGATTCCTGTAATTTTTTGTCATTTCCCTCCAACTGTTATATATGGTGGGAACCCAGAAATTCTTAACCACAAAAATGAGCATACTTAATTTATATAAGTGTGTAGTGCAGGCACCTGCCTCAGGGAAATTCAGGAATGGTACAGAACTTTTATGATAGAGATATATTTCAGACTAAACATACTCACCTAATTGTGCAGTGATACAAATGTGATAAACTGAAAATTCAGTGGCAATACGGTGAGGCAACTGGGTAGAGCATTGGGTTCACAGAGCTGAGAGTTTCAAATCCCGGCCCTGCCTTTGTGGAGTTTGCATATTCCACCCATGCCTGGATGGGTTATTCTACAGGCACTCCAGTTTAATGCCACATCCCAAAAACATGCATTCATTAGAGACTCTAAATTGCCCTTAATGTGATTGTTGTCTGTCTCCATGTGCCCTACGATTGGCTGGCAACCAGTTCAGGATGTAGCCCGCCTCCTGCCCAATGATAGCTGGGATTGGCTCCAGGCCTCCCGTGACCCTTGTAAGGACAAGCAGCTCAGAAAATGGATGGATGGGTGGATGGATGGATAGATGAAAATTCAGTATGTTGTGTGTCAGGACAAACGTTGACAAATGTTTATTTTCTTCATTTTTTGGGGGGGTCAAGGCAGGGGTCTTTTTAGCTTAAGATCCAAATCAGAAATATTGCCCTCGTACCCTCATACAACTGCAACAGAGGACTTTGGGTGACAAGTACATTACTCAGGCCACTGGCTACGCATTGGTTAATATTTTTACCTGTTAATGACCACATCAACAACTGCTCTTAAGAATTTATCACATATTTCGTTTGTTATTTTAGCATGACAAATAAAATAAAGTATTATTAATGTAGAAGATGAAAAACATGTTGTGGCAAACAAATAGGCACATCTGTATCTATTGCAAACTCTAACTCAACCCTTTATTGGGACCATATATTCCCCCATTGCTTCGGCTGATGGTATTGAGCAGTAACAGTCCTGGATTTATTATGGCTAGCCTGCACCTGGTTTCTGTCCTAAGCGTATGTCCTCACCAGAAAGAAAAAAATGTTTTTTTTTTTTATCTGCATAAGCCTTTGACTTATTTTATGTTGAAATTCATAAAAATCTAAAGTTCTTGATGAATGATTTGCATTGGTTGGATTATATACACATTTAAACTTTGAAGTGACAATATATCGGAACAACAGCCCATAATTTGAACAATTTTATACAACAATTGTGGTTAAGCTACTTTACATATTCAAGCTGTCCATATTGAATGTGAGATAAGGTAATGGTTTTCATATGGATTGTTGTTGATTGTTATTGGTGAAAATGCCACACATTATGTCCTGTAAAGTGTCATTATGTTCAATTACCGTTGGGGTAATTTTGCAACACACAAACAAACACAGATGACCAACAATATCCTCGTGACATTTAGAAACATCTCATGGAAAAAGGATGAAATTGCTTTGAAATTACATTGGCATATAATTTTACAGTGTCCCTTTTAGTCTGGCACATTAATCAGATTTATGATGTCTCAAATGTGTTGTCATTCAGAAAGTCACAAATAACTCTTTTAGCCTCTGCCAGATGGTTGCTGTGTTCCAACACTGCTTGTTTATTTATGACCGACATGTGGGGAGTTGAGGGTGCGAGGGGGGGGGTCTCGTCACTTCTGGGCATTGTTTAATCATATTCTTTTATGATTTAAGTCCTGAAGTCTTAAGAGGACTGCATCTAAATCAGATTTTCTGTTTCTGTTCTATAATTGTATTTTTTAGATTAAAAATGGCACAGAATAACAATTCATGGGAGCTAAGATAGAAAAGATACATGTAATAAAATCTCAAAATTGAATTTCTTTAGATGTCTAGACAATGAATAATGTGTTATTGCATTGTAGGTGGTGGCTGAGCACACAGCTGGACTAAAGTCTCTATTACAGAGTATGTACCAAATTTATGGTCTCCCAAATAAATAAAGGTTAATTGCTGATGATATATCCATAAAAATGTGATCACTTTGTTGCAGAAGATGATGGTGATCTCATCTTTTGTTCTTTGATGCAAACATGCAAGAAATACAAACTATGCTGTCAGATATGTAAATCTTCAGTAGTATATGCACTATTAGCCTTCAAGGGGAAATTTAATTTATACCCTGCCGTGGATTTGAGCTGCATAACACACCACAATGAACCAGATCAAATACATGTGAGCAGGCAAGGAAGGATGTCAAAAGCAAAAGTGTGTGCAAACAGGACTGCACCTGTTGAGCTGGATGGTGGGTTCAGTGTTTTGCTCAAGGTCACCTTGACTGAAGTCAGGAATAGTTCTAGCATCTGCCCAATAACTATTGTGTTTTCTGGAATATAAGATGTTACTTTTTTTCCGGTGCCGTGAACCCTGTGGCCTATGTAACAATGTGGCTGAAATATTGAAACAACCATAAAACAATCAAACTCAATTCCAGCTGTGATTCCTGGAGGTACAAAAAATTTTTTGTACCCACTGAGCATCAATGGGAATCATGCTTTCAAAGCGGCACTCTGAGGTGAGTGGGAGGCTTGAATGAGCAGTAGCAAGAAATCTTTCACAAAAACTGGTTGTGTGCGAAGATGATCCTTTTCTAAGGTCTGCCAGTGGATCTTGAATGCGTGGAGAAGCGTGAAAGAATCTACCATCACAAATGGATTTCCAAATGCTGGACTGCTGCTACATGAGGAGAACAGCACAACTTCAGCCCTATCTGAAGATGGAAATTACATTGAGAGCGATAGAGAGTGTGACGGAGACTTTCTGAGGCTCTTCGACTCCGATATTGAAATTGACGGCTTTAATGGTTTCAATGAACAAGAGGAGAATGAATAGAAATAATGGCTTTTCTGTTATGTTTGACCGTTTTACTGTCTTGTCACAGTCGCTTTGGAAACAGGTTATTGAAATAAACATTTACAAAGTCTCTCTGTGAATATCTAATTTCACAATGTACTAGTACATATATATGTCTGCAGTGTATTGTCTGACGCGGCCAATATATGGGAAAAGTGCGACACAGAGTAAGGGTGTCTTATGATCCGGTGAGCTCTGTATTCCGGAAAATATGGGTAACATTTTTTTTTTTTAAATCCCCTCAGTCTCACTATTTTGTTCAGTGTTAGACGTAAAACAGTTTGAAAAATGAGACAACATTCATGTGAAGTTTGGTGTTTGAGTCTCGCATCTGAGGTTTGATTTTTCTTTGGCCTTTTATTCCCTCTTTCTATGTGTAACCTTCCAAATACATCAATGTTTGGCTAAATCAAAAGTAATTGTCCATAGGATTGAATTTAAAGGATGGTAAATCATACACAGCTATTATGACAGAAAATAAAAACAAAAAGAATAGTACATCACAGAGGTTAGCATGACATGCAATTAATACTGTACACTTGAGTCACACGAGAGAAAATTGCCTAAGAAACAACCACCCATCCATTTTCCAAGCCGCTTATCCTCACAAGGGTTTCAGGAGTGCTGGAGCCTAACCCAGCCAACCTCAAGCAGGAGGAGAGGTACACTCTGAAGTGTTTGCCAGCCAATCCCATGGGACATGGAGACAGAGAACAGTCAGACTCACATTCATACCAAGGAGCAATTTAGGGTCAGTCTCCCGGTAATGCATGTTTTTGGGATGTGGGAGGAAACCGAAATGTCTGGAGTAAACCCATGCAGGCACAGGGAGAACATACATACTTCACATTTGATTTGATTTGATTTGTGAGGCAGATGCTCTAACCAGTCTTTTGTCTAAATGAAACATAACATTTAAACATAGACATCTATATTATGCCAGTGAAAACTTCATTTCTATTCAATAAATTCATTTTTATCATTGAATCGACTCATAATCAACCCAAACATTTTTTTCACACCACACACGAAAACTGATCACAGGCATGTAGACATGCAAGGTGAGATGCCACAATCTGAGTGGCGTGAAAACATAACAGCTCCCGCGGTTTGCGCCATGCTCCAGGAAACTTCAGGTAGCAGACTACCGTCACTCTAACAGCTCAGGGACCTTTCCGACCTGTCAATCATTCGTACAATAATAGCCAATCAGATAACCGCATTGTCTTGATTCATTTTCCAAAGCCTAAAACACAGTTGACGAAGTGTCTAGAATGGATTAAGGCTCATGGAAGAGCGCACATACAACTGAGTGTGGACAATATCAGCAAACACAAGGCTGTATGTTCAAAGGTAAGTGAGGGAGAAGTATCTTCTCTGAGTTTGATTGAATTATTATCAGTGCTTAATACGTTGCAGGAGAACAACTTTCACTTCGTTAGCGTATCACTGACCTGATGAATGAAGTGTGTAATGTTTTATGCCAAAGAGTCGGGTTAGTGATACGTAAATGAGCGATGTCATGAAAGAGAAATGTCAACTTGTCTATTTGTATCACATCGGACTTTTAAGACAGAGCACTGGGTTCCATTACGACCCAAGTCAAATGAATACACCCACTCACTTATCAAGACTACAATGATATTACTTGTAATCTTTCCAAGTAAAAAGTACTAGTTGTACTAGTAATAGTTGAGACCTCTCTGTAGAACCCTCTTGGACAAGTCTGGCGCATTTGGCAAAAAACATACCACGACGTTACTGGGAATATGCGATAGAGAATCCACTTCAAACGTGTTCTGCTCAGTCGCCATTTTGGAAGATTGTGGGAGATGGCAACTGTTGCTAAGGGGGGCAGAGCTGAAGATCGCCAGTTGGAAAGGTCCTTTGCCATATTTTATTTTCTTGTAAAGTCCCACACTTACATTTATATATTTGATTGGACTATAATCAGAATCTGAATCAGAATCAGCTTTATTGACCAAGTGTGTAAAAACACACAAGGAAATTTTCTCCAGCAGTCGGTGCTGCCCTGGTTCAACATTTATTCAGAACAAAGAACAAGGAACAACATAACAACAAGAACAATCAGATCCCAGAAAGAAAGAAGAAGCTCTCCATAGCAAAATGTTTGGTTCTTATTTTTACAATAACGAGGAGATGAAGTTTGACTGACCGAAAAAAAGATTCAATGGAGTAGTCAAACTGTACAATGAAAATGTATTGAGCATGTTATTAACAAAAGTCTGAAGCGTGACAACAAAGTTTTCCATTGATTTTTTTCACAATATTGAATCTATGGTTGTAGATTCTGTTTTTGTCTTCTCAAAGGATGCTGATAGGTCTGATTATTCAAAAATATCTACTGGAAAAGAAACAGTGCTGAATCCACTGAAGTAATCTGCAAGGACATTAAGAAACCAAATAATTTCAATATGTTCGCTCATAGGAATATGCGTGCAAAATGAAAAATAAATAAATATATAAAATACACCATACTGTAAGATAAATGCTTCTATCTAGCCTCAAAATTCATATAGAACTTATCAAAAATATTTCTGTCCTTTTTACTACAGTTTGGGTACTGGACTACAGTATTCACTGATGCATTATTGAGTAATTATACTCTCCTGCCATGGCCAGCCCAAATGCACGACTCACAAGTCTTAGGAGCAGTTTGGGAAGCATCTTTATTCGATCCAAGGTCTAAACACCAGCAGGCAATCCACAGAGGCAGCAGGAGCAGATTCAGCAGGCGTAAGAGGACGGTCAAGAACGAGGCGGGGTTCGGTACACAGGATAGCAAGAGCAGAGACAAGGAGTTGCGGGAACGTGACATGGGTTCAACGATCCGGCAAAGACCAAACCCCACACATGGCCATAAATACATGAGACGTGTTTTCAGAGGTGAGATGAGAGATGAGACGATGAGATGTGCGCCTATTTGGTGATTGGAGCAGGTGCGTGCCGCATCAGGGAGCGGCACAGTCATAGCAGGACCGTTACAGCCATGACACTCTACTAATGTAACATAGAATAATATGGGGCTCAAGGGAAGGCCTAAAGGATGAAAGACTTCCAACAGCACTTACGTGTGAAAACATTAGTAGCATCTTCTCTGCTGGAGAGGCACTACAACGCTTGAGAATATAAAGTTGCGATAACATCCCTGGTGGCTGTGTGCTTGTTTCTTCAGACCATCTCTGCAGGCTTTTAGAATGATGGAACATCTGCATTGCCTGAAAACTCCTCAAAAGAACTGAGAATTGTCTCAGGGCAATACAGTATCACAAAGCTCAATCCGAGGCTCAGGCTTTCTTCATAACGGGAGTGTTGCGGAGTGTGTGGCCTTGCCTTAGAGTGGATATGAATGAATGTCACACACATTGTCAGACAGGGTATTCTCAGAGCCCTAATTGGGACATAGGGAAATTAATTTTACAAGAATGACCTGCCAAGTATTCACAGCCCAGACAAATTGACAGTAGTCCTAATTACGTGGAAAGTAACATTTTCCTCTTTGTTTTCACAGGGAGGCCTCCCCACAATGAACCCATTTCCTTTTAATTTCAACTATCTATTATTTAATTGCTATCATTTATTCCGACTGAATAACTATGAAGAACATGCAACGTTTCCTCTTCAGCGTTACACTTTCGATGAGTTTCCATTATGAATTCCGTCTTATCAGGGAAAAGAAGATGAAGATGACAAGACTCATATGACCATTGTAAACTACATCCAAAATAGCGGTTCCCTCTTTTTGTGTGTGTGTCATCAAAGAATATCTGTAAAAACCCGAACAGTCACACGGTTCTCACTCATTTCCCTCTCGGTTTATCATACTTACACAATATTATTGGCAGATAATGAGTCATTACATTGTAATTTCCGTCTGCCATAATGTCATTGTCAGAGAGCTTGCATGGTGTTTGTGGGGATTTGATTCATGATAGCCTTCATATAACAGCACACAGCCTCTGCTCTTCTCCCTCTCTCTTTTCTGACAGTATAAAGCAACAGAGTAAAAATCCAACAGAGAAGCATTAAATATAAATCAACCAGAACACATTCTGAAGAATTTCGTCCTACTCCTTTTCTTTCTTTTCTCATTTTCCGTCGTAATATTCACCCTGGCAGAGGACTAACCATAAGAGGCATTATTTATATAATGGACACAGAAAACACACCCTTTCCTGCGGTAGGGTAGGATTTGCTGTCATCAAATTAACAGGAGCATGAGACAGTGAACTAAAAATGCTTAGTGCCAGGGACTATCACAGTCACTGGCTGCAAATGTACGAGGCGCTGTCATGCAGATAATCAGCACTCTGCTGCAGGGAATCCGATGCCTATGTGGTGGCTTGTGTCGATACGGAGTGCAGATGGGGGGGCTCACTGGGCAGTTGTACTCCACACCTCTTTATGTCCTTCAACCCCAGCAGAACTGTCAGAAGCCTGGTAATATCCCACAGCGCCACTGTCATGTGTAACCCGGAGCCTCGGATCCATCCACCTGTTGTCGGCACTCAGTGATCTTAATCGGAAAACGGCATCTCATTGGCAGGTTCAGCCCCACTGAAAGGGGCTTAGAGTGAGGACAGGTCACCATTGGCTACCACTGCAGACAGAGCACCCTACTGCTTCAGTTAGTCGAGGGGGGGATTGCAATGGCCAAACTATTATTCCCTTGTACTCTACCTTTGACTCCCTACTTTTTGATAAACAGTGATATGCATTTACTGCATCCGACTTGCTAATGATGTAATTAATAGTATAATCTATAATAAGGTAGGGCGTTCAACTCATTTGCTCACAATGAAAAAGGAAGTGTCTTTTCTTTAGTGACACAACACGATTTTAAAGATATTTCGAAGACTTCAAAGACTTCAAAAATATTTTTCAAAATACCTTCAACCCTCCCCTCTGCTTTTTATAATTCCCCCTCCTTTTTATATGTTTTAAGAAGCAGAAAGTTGGCTAGATTTGTCAGTAATGGTTAATAACTTATTTATTGGGCCTCTCTTTTTTTCATAACTCTGTAGTTTCCATTTTATTTGCCACTTTGAAAGTTTCACTCTTAATATTTTATACACAGTCTGCTTGCTGAGTTCAAAGCTGGGAGTATTATTTTTTTAATCATTAAACAATAATAATAATCTCTCTGTGATCTTATGGTGTTGCTAAACGAAGGTATAAATTGCAATCAACACGGGGTTGATCACGTGATTTCCACTTCTAACTGGCGATTACTGCACATTTTCTATCAGTTCTGACTGTACCATGGACTCATCGCATTTAATTTTTAATAATGTTAATGAACAATTATGCTTGTTTTATCCAAATATATTTATCAGATTCATCCTTATCTGTCAAAAATGGTCTCCTAGTGGGACCAGTTCAACTATCAGGAATGTAACGACCACATCCAAAGAAGAACAAAACTTTTACTCTACCTCTTCTTTTTTGCTTTATTTTTCTTTTTTCGCCATTAGTTTTCTTGCTTCAACCAAACCTGCTTCCGTGCTCGTGAGGTCCAAACAAAGACCACTCCAGCTGTAGGCAAATGTCACACAATGCATTTCTTGCTAACATCAATATTAATGCCTAATAATTTGGGGAAAGTGACTCGCATCACACAAAGTCACAACATTGTTCCTCCCGAGCTGACTAAATGCATGAAACATCAATACACGTTTATCATAACCGAGCTGCCACAAACACATCCATTTCAGTGGCACACATGTTGTTTGCATGTACGCGACAGTCCTATGATAACAGCCTGTCTTATCAGGAAGAAGCAATCTAGTATGTTGCAGCAGCCACCCACTCATATCTGTAAGATAGATAGATAGATAGATAGATAGATAGATAGATAGATAGATAGATAGATAGATAGATAGATAGATAGATAGATAGATAGATAGATAGATAGATAGATAGATAGATAGATAGATAGATAGATAGATAGATAGATAGATAGATAGATAGATAGATAGATCTTTCTCAATCCTCCATTGCTCGATACAGCATCTCATACACTTCATCCAAGAAATACTACTGATCATAAAGAGGATTTAAAATCTGGGAAGTCGATAAAATACATTTAAGACAACTGAAATTTTACATCTTGAATATGAGGATGTGTTCCAAGAAAATATAATTTTGTTTTGTGGTATTTCATACCTATAGAAACAGAAATTGCAATAGAAAACACTCGTGGCAGAGAACCCTCAAAAGAAGACTCATGTATATATTTTAACTAACTGTAACGCACCCATTTATTCATAGCAAAGGACAATAGGAGGAAAATACGATTGTTGTTTCATGCGGGCAAGCATTCTCTGAAAAGATGCCATCATGTTTAGGATTGCGAGGTACACGGGTGAGATTTTTACGAAAGATAAAACATAAAATGTGGAGTCTCCTAAAATTAAATCGGGCAAATTTATTCTGGGAGACTCAAAATCAAGCCAAGCGAAACCACCTGAAATTCTACTTGGGTATTAATCCAGATAACTATTTTTTTTTTTTTTTAAATCTACAAATTTTCTAAATACGTTCCCTCTCTTCATGAATCCACCATTGCTGTGGGGGTTTATGTTCATGATTCCTTGCTACTAATGCCCAAGGAGGTAAAACTCAACAGGAGACCATAGTTTCTCCATTTTAGCTGAATATAACGTGAACTATTTCAACAGTCTGATATACTGTAGGCGCTGCCCTCTGCAAAAACAATACAAATGTGATAATGTTATATAAGGAGCAACGGGGCAGGCTAAAAAAGTAGGGGGACTCGTGTCACGGTACCTCCCTGGTTCCGTCGCCTCGAGGTACCTCGTAAATCAGAAATTAGAGCAGTGTTTTAACCACTTTCAGCGGAACACACAACGCAGACATCATAAAGACACAGCTGAAGGCGCAATATTTTTTTTGATTTGATAACTTTGACAGCAGGAATAAGGAAGACAGAGCATTACCACTCTTGCTTTATCTGATATGTGATATCTAAAGTGTACCATCTCTCCAAGGACAAAGAATAACCATTGATAGATGTTTAAAGATCAGTTACAGTGATAGTGAAGAAATCTTAGGACACATAAAGTTTTTTAGACAGATAATCATGCGCACACACATTCAGTGTGGTAACCTAACGCTTTGTCGCCAATACTCATAATCAGTCGAATGAATCCTTATACTGTCACTGTTCTTAGTCAGAAACATTGATAATTGCTGAGTTCAATTATAGCATCTATTGTTAGAATTTTGCCACCAGGTGCAAAAGCACACATTCCACTCTTCATTCACAGGTTACATTATGTGAGATTTTCTTTGCAGTACCAACCCATGTGTCTCCAATGCCCCAAAGTCATTGCCTTAGCAGAGAATGTCACAGTTGCAGTCAAGAAATGTTTTGCAAAGACAATGTGAATTATACGGAAGCATTTATTTAGAAATATCCTAAAATGTGTGAAAAGCAATGTTCAATAAACTATTGCCCTCTGTTGGGCACTGTTGCTGTCTGCATTGGTCCTGCTCTGGCGACAAGAACTTATCAACTGTGACACACGTGGAATGTTCTTTGCCAAACTGAAGGGCAATATTTTTTTTTATATTTAGATCAGAAAAAAAAACATGAGCTCTAAGCATTAACTGTGCATATTTTGTGAATTTTCTGTTGAACACATTGACTGTTGCAAGAACTCCACACCTTCCGCCTATTTAATGTAGTTTAGGTGGATAATTGGATAACACAGGTTTATCCTACGAAAGCACTTTATATGAGCAATCCAATTTCACATCCTCCTGAAGGGAAACCATTATTCTTAACCAGGGCTTGATACTCCTGTCACCCTTGTGCAGAAAACTGACACGAGGTTCTCCTCAAATCCTATCAGCTTTTAACCTTGTTACCAGCCAATCTGTATTATTGTGCTATAATTCCATATTTTGCCCCCTCCTCACCCTGGCACCAACAATGGAAAAGATAAAGTGTTTGCTGCCGTTTTGTTGACAACAATGCCTTAGTGGTCTTTTTGTCTTCTATCTGTGGACACTGGCACGTTTTATCTCACTGTTCAAACCCACATCTTATGTGAATGTTTAACCCCTTAGATGGCTGGCTCCTGAAAAAAAAAAAGAGTAAGTTCCGTTAAAATAATCTTTCTATAGCTCACAGAGTATTGTAGATACATTTCACCTAAATACCAATGGTACCAATGTTTGAAGTTATATTCCTTGCTACACATTTGAGAAACATACAAACTGGGCCATATTCTGGTGCTGGTTCTTGTGTACATAACTTAAAACATATCTGTGCATACCGCTGAATATGTACAAAACTGCCACTCATTGAAGTCCGGAGGAGGCTTCAATATACAATTTGTGTTTGCCATAGAAATCCATTTGGAAAACATAGAATCACATTAAATGTGAAATGAACCCCCATCGCGGATCTGTAAGTTTGGCATCACCAGTAATACAGTTATGTCTGAGTGGGCTACTTTGAAAGAGCATGTGTTGTAGTTTTCCCTATGAAATAAATAATGTATGGTAAATGTAAATGAATCTAAATCTCATTAAATTGTATTTAAATGAACCAGCTTTTGATCAGAGTTGGCCGGCAACCATACTAGTACCACAGATGTGGGTGATTGAGTAACTTTATGGGATTGGATGACCAAGGATGAAATGCATGAATTGAAAAACAACAACAACAACTAATGATTCCAAAACTCACAAAGAATGGCAATAATATAACTGCAGTAGTAAAAGTTCTGCGTTTGTGAGGGGCACTAGAAGAAAAACACGTCATGCAGCATGTCCGAAACAAAAAGTTCCTTATTGGGAAAAATGTTGGCCATTGGGCAATTGGTGAGCATATTTAGGCTGGGTGCAGCTCACACCATCAACAGAGGTCAGCTGCCACCAGCCATTGGAGCCTCGGAGCACTGTAGCAAATTTGTATATTGTGGGTTTAGCAGTGTAAGCTATATAAAGCTATAGTATGATTCGTTGCAATCAAATAAATGAATACATACTTTTCAATTACATTAAAATGAAACATTTTCTCAGTGAACGCTTGGCGGTAACTCCCACTAATGGCTCTCGCTGAAGTAAGCAGGCACACATCAGATTTCAGCCCTTTCAGGAGGATCAGACCTGTAAATGCAAGATTGTATAACCTAAAAGGTTCAACTTAATAAGAAGTGTTTTGACCATAAAAATGATAACAAACGTCAATTTTAGCAGTGTGCCAGATTTTGATCTGTTCAAAACTTTAGCAGTAATTTTTCTCTCGTATGGCGAACTCCTTTTCCACATCTCTGTGCCTTCAATCAAATGCTGCAGTTAAGACTTACCAAACGCCAATATAAATCTCTTTTAAAGCCATGAAAGTTTTTATTGAACACAGTTCTTAATGAGAGAGCGTGTCCAGAACATGGTCTTCATAACTGCAGGAATTTGAGAAGAGAACCAACAAGAGCTTGGTAGCACGCTGTCTTGTTGTACTGTACATCTTCCATCTTCCTTGGCTCAGTGAATATTTCTTGACAATCATGTACACACACACACACACACACACATGCTGTTTAAAGTTTGGGTTGCATATGAAACTGCAAACTAGGATCTGTTCTTCTATTGGTTCATGAGGTCCCTCAGGCCCTCATCTACAGAATGTCTCTGGAACGCTCAGGGATCACAGCTCAGGCAAACCAGAGTATGCCATAAGCAACACTGCATGAACATACAAAACAACGACTTGTACCATCACAAAGGAAGAACTAACAAGGCTCAGTGTAGTTCAAGAAAGACTGGAGCCCCTCTGAGATTTAAATATGTGATACGAAGCCTTTTATATTTAGACCCACAGCTCCCAATGGGGGTTGTAAACACGTAATACTTTGTTTCGGTATACCTGCAACTAAACTCACTGTCAAGTACAAGCACTCTGCATTTTAGTAGAATAAACCTCACATCTAATTTTATACATTTCTGAAAACATTACCCTCCCCCGTTTAGGTAAAGGAGGATTCCCTGAGGACTTTGTACACTGTTGGTTGATCGCAAAATGTTCAGAAATTTAAAGCATTCCAAAGAACAAAGCACCATGATTTGTAAACAAGTTGCATTGTCCTATATTTGTAATGTAAACAAGTCCCACAATATGTGGCACAATCTGCTCCATTTGGTTAAAAAGGGCTCTTTCCATTCAATTAATTCACAGAATTTAAACAACATTAGTGTTGTTCAAAATGACAAAGGCAAGTGATTTTGTTTCACTGATTGGTTGAGGTGTTCCTTGCAACGTCGTGTTTAGGTGAGATTGAAAGGATGGACGCATTAATTCTTGATGGACAGACATTTTCTGTTGTTGACTTTTGCTCTGACAATACAATGACAGACAATACAAAAGTAATCAGAAGTATATATTTACTCTCTGCCTAAAATGCTCAACAGTACTGCAGCTTGTACAATAGTTGTAAAACATTTCTTTCTTTGTTTCAGCATGACTTCATTTTACTGCTCCCACCTGGCCAAGACATGCAAACCAGAAGAATGAAGATGAATGAACTGCAATGATTTAATGCTACTTTCTACTTAATTGTTATTACTATATGTTTTTTTATGATGGTACGGTGGTGCAACTGTTTAGCAGGATGGCCTCACAGTTCTGAGGACTAGGTTTAAAATCCCGGCCACGTCTGTGTGGAGTTTGCATGTTTTCCCCATGCCTGCATGACTTTTCTTCAAGCACTTATGGTTTAACTCTGACATCCCAAAAACATACATTAATTGCAGACGCAATAAAAGAACTAAAAAGTAATAAAAGTAAAAAAAGTGAATTTTAAAATAAGAGAAAGTAAATAAAAACTAAGTAACACGTATTCAAATGACGTGCTTAGCTTCAGAATAATTATTTAACAAAACAAAACACAGATTATACTTCAAGTTGTGATCATGTAAGGAGAAGCAAATTCATTCATTGTAAAAATGCACTATACATTGGAAGAATGAGTTTTGAGAATTTCCCCCACATGAATAACATCATATTGTTTTGGGATTTTTAGGGGGTAGGAGCATATAGCAAATAAATCATTACAATTTCATTTTCTTGAAGAGGTATTTAAGAGGGAGGATGCATTTTTCGGCACTTTTTGTGAAAGTACTACATTAACATTTGGTTGCATGGATTTCACATTGAGCACACTGTAGTAAATCAGGACTTCAAGTTACATTCACTGACATGCAACCTCAAAACATTTTCCAGTTGACTATCTATGAGATATAAATTGCTTCCAAATGTGCAATCCAACCAGAACTTGATTTGACAATACTGCTGCACATATAGAACATGTCTTTCAAACTGGAAAGAGAACAATGCTTCGGAAAAGTGATTGGTAATATCATTAGAAGCATAAAAACTCTAGTCAGCCCGGATTTGTCACTCTACACCAGAGGTGTCAAACTCAAGGCACGGGGGCCAGATCTGGCCCGGGACATGATTCTATGTGGCCCGCGAAAGCAAATCATGTGTCAACTTCCATGATTCTTGTTAAAATCTGTCCCAAAAAATTCAAATTGTCATATAATAAATGAAAACATTGAGATAAAACATTTTTTTGTTCCCAAATTCCAAATAGTTGAAAACCCAATCATCCTTGATTTCTGATTCGAAAACTAGTTGATAAATTTGACGTGTAAATATGATGAGGCGATTAAAGAATTTTATGGTTTCAGTCATAAGAGCCATCTGAGGGAAACTGTAACTACAATGTGTCCCGTGTCAAAAATGGGTTTGACATCCCTGCTCTACACCAACAAAAGCATAAACTCCTTGGCAACAATAATGATGCAACTGTCCTAGTTGGCCATAGTTTCAAGAATATTGTCATCCATGTTGAAAGGCTCAAAACTAAACATAAACTCGAAAACCATGCATTTGTTTGCATAAAAACATCCATCCTTCCATTTTTACGGGGACTGCTGGAGCCTATCCCAGCTGTCAACAGGCAGGAGGCGGGGTACACCATGAACTGGTTGCCAGCCAATTGCCGGGCACATGGAGACAGACAAACAACCAATTACACTTACAATCACACTGAGGGGCAATGGAGTGTCCCCAATTAATGCATTTTGGGATGTGGGAGGGAAAAGGAGTGCCCGGAGAAAACTCACGCAGTCACGGGGAGAACATGCAAACTCCAAACAGGTGGGACCAGGGTTAAACCTCGATCCTCAAAACTGTGAGCCTAACACTCAACAGTTGCGCCACCATGCATTGGTCTTATGAAAATGGATCTCTTTCGGCTGCACTTGCACATTTTTGTTGAAAGATATAAGTATAGATCACCAGCCCGAAATGTATTTTACTTGGAACAACCTGGTGTGTAACTTTGTGAGGCTTGTGTACAACATTGAGTTGATTTAGCTATTGTACAGAAGATGTCACAACAATGGAAGATGTTGTTTTTGTGTACACTGTACTGTTTAAATTCATATCAAAACAATATGCACAGTATATTGAGTCATATGAAAACATGACAGTCAAATATCTTTGTTTTTTGTCCTAATAACTGCTATTTTTTGCATTTTCTCCCTTAATATATGTACCTTGAATATTTCTTATACTGAGAGTCAGTGTGACTGTGTCACGCCATCTATTACAGTGATGCCTCGCCCGACCATATTTCATGCACATTCTGCTCCAATTAATATCCTGCAAGGCTGCAGTCGTTCTCATATCTGATGAAAACTTGGGATGGTTACCAATTAGTCTACCATTAATTATCTCCTTCTCCTTTTGATCTGCACGATGACTCCTCCATGAGACGCTCTCATTTATTCATCTCTCCTGCTCGGTGAGATGGACTTTTCCGGAGATTGCACAGATTGATGTGCATTAAAAATGGCTTCAGAAGCAAGCTGGGGTCTTGTGAGAGTTCATACGTGGTTGCATTTTCTTTGTATGGTTGTACGACTTCTTGCATCTGGAGCACCCTGCTGTGTAAAAACCCACATAATCAGAGGATCATTTATACTTTTATGCTTTTGGATCTTGTTACTTTGAAAGAACACTTAGAATGGATATCATATTTGAATGTTTGTCATTAAGGCACTCGGGGAAAAACAACAGCCATGTATGAGCAGAATTCTAATTACTCGAATTTGAAGAATGAAATAGCATAAAATAATCAAAGTCTGAGATTAAAAAAATCTATCTGTCCTTTTTCTGAGCCGCTTATCCTAATAGGGTCATGGGAGTGCTGAAGCCTATCCCAGCTATCAACGGACAGGAAGCAGGGTACACCCTGAACTGCTTACCAGCCAATCGTAATGGAGACAGACAATAGTCGCACTCACAATCACACCCAGGGGCAACTTAGAGTCTCCAATTAATGCATGTTTTTGGGATGTGGGAGGAAACCGGAGTGCCCGAAGAAAACCCATGCAGCCAAACTCCACACAAGCGGATCTGGGATTGAACCCGAGACCTCAGAACTGTGAGGCCAACGCTCTACAGCTGCATCACCGTGCTGCATCCGTCTGAGCCTAGTTAAATATTATTTCTGCAGGTTGTTACATATTATCAACCCACTCACTGTTTTCATGCGTTTTTGGGACAAAGTTATATTTTTGCTGTGCTGAAAAGCGTGGAATTGTTCTATGCCTCTCGAAATCGGTGGACATTTCATTTGAAACACAACGACTTTAAAAGTAAATATGTTTGTTTGGACATAAGCACCAAAAGCACAAAGCAAATATTTGAAGCTCATCTTTTAATGCAGTGGTTCCCAAGCAGTATGCCATGCCACACTGGCGTGCCTTGGGACCTCTTCTGGTGTGCCGCGTTAAGTTATGAAATTTCACTTACAATATGATTTACAACAAAGAAAAAATAATTTGTGCATCTGTCTATTACAGTGCCATATAAAGACAGACAATACAAATAAATGCTCTGCAATTGGATGGTCAAAAGTGAATAATTGACTTGTTTGGTTGTGTTCTGTGAGATTTTTCAAAAGTAGATATGCCTTGACGCAACAAAGGTTGGAAATCACTGTTTTAATGCAGGACCTTGTGATAACTTGTAGTTATGCATGAAGCACCAAAATGTATTATGATTAATCAAATTCCCCAGAGGTGTGGATGTGAATGTTAATATTTGTTTTTGCTCTGTGCCTTGCAATTGACTCCCAACCATTCAGGGTTTACCATTCAAAGGTCAGTGATGACATTTGATGTACAGTATGTGTGGAATTATATGGTCTAAATACTTCCAAACATTCCAATTACTCCGAACACAAATGATAAAAATGACCCGATTGACAAATTAATCTGTCCTACAATATGGACTGACAGCTGAATGTTTGATATTAATTTATGATTTTATTATGACACCACTTGTTCACATTGTGAAACCACTTATTCTTAAGCACAACAGCATAGCTTGCTGATCACAGTGATATTCTTGCATTTACTCACATAGATTACTCCTTAGTGCAAACTGGCAGACAGCCTGGGAGCCTCATTGGCACTGACCCAAACTAGTAGTATGAGCATGAAGTGTGGTTCATTTATTCAGATTGCTTTACGTAAGATAAAAAATCTGTATATAAATATTATCAATAACAAAATGCACTTTAATAAGCTTCCGTATAGCAAATGTGAGTATATATTTATAAATTATATCATATATATGATATAATATGATATTTGGTATGTTTTTGGAAAAGTGACAAAAATTGATCAATCCCTGTTATATAGAAGGCTGCTACATGGATGAAAATAAATAGTTCTGAATTACCTGTTTTAGTCTTTCACTGAAGCACACAAAGCAAGCAGGTAGAATTTCAGAGAAAGTTTTATTAAATCTTTAAGGGGAAAATACTGCATAAACAGTGCCGAGGAACTTAACAAGAAAAGGGTACAGATAAAAATTTGTAAAGAAGGTTGAAATCTTGGGGTGAGGCTGCAATGAGGCTGTGTGGGGAACAATGTGAGAGCTGGGAATTTCTGTAACCATCAATATATACACTATTTTGTACCCGGTAATCTGCAAGTTTTACTCATGTTGCACAGAACAAGATTTAAGTGGGTGTGCCGATCCTCCTGATGGCTGGGCAAGGGAGCTGACATGTGGATTTGAAGATTCAGAATCAGCTCTAACGGTCAAGTCTATCTGTCTCCGGGAGTCAGTGCCGGCCTGGTGCGACATTCAGAACAGACAAAATACTAACTAACAAGAACAACGAACAAGAGACATTCAGTTAATAGGAACTATTCCTTATAAGAGTCAGAGATCTGCAATATGCAGTCGTCTTCATTTACAGCAGTTAAGAGTGCATTAACGCCCCATATTATGTTAAGCTTGTACAGAGTACCCTTACCCATTCGTGGTTCACCGTGCAATGACAATTGTGCAAAGGGAGCAGTTTAACATGACGAATCGTTCAATAGTCAACAATATACATTACTGTATTAATACTATTACTGAAGGGGGGTATTGGAGTTCAGATGGAAAGCGTTAGCCTCACAGTTCTGGGGTCCCGGGTTCAATCCCAGACCCACCTGTGTGGAGTTTGCATGTTCTCTCCTTGCCTGCCTGGGTTTTTTCTAGGCACTCCGGTTTCCTCCCACATCTCAAAAACATGCTGTCATGGTCCTGCCGTTCCAGCCCTGGCTTGCTGGGTCCCAGCAGACCGGCGCTAATGAGGAGGCGCGCACCTGTGCCTCATCCCCGCTGATTAACCCCGGTACTTATAGGACCCAGGGGACGACTGGTCTTTGCTAGATCATCGCATAGCATGCCTCGTTCCCACACTTCCGCATTCCTGACGCCAACCTCCCGTATACCGACCAACGCCTACCTCCCGACCTACCCTGTAACCCTGTCACTACTGTTCCTGCTGTCTGTGCTGACTGACTCCCCGGTTCCCGACTCTGGAACGAATAAAGACTTTCTCCTTACTGCTTGCCTGTCACCCGATTCATGCATTTGGGTCCGCCCTTGAGTCCTGGTTATGACACACGCAACATTAATTAGACACTAAAAACTCTTTGAATGCCTGTTAGTGTTGATTAGCGTTGATTGGTCACGCCTGCATGACAGAGGGAGTTGGAAGAGCTGGTGGCCAGGATGTGGAGGGTGCGAAAGTATCCTTCCCGGGTCGGTAGGGGGGTGCCGAAAATCCCTGCTTTTATTGTTCATTGCAGTCTGAGTTTGTCTTTTTTGTGGCAGCCTCAAACCAGACTGTGATGGCGGTACACAGTACTGATTGGATGACCACTATGTAGAACTAGCTCAGCAACTCTTGTGACAGGCCGTGCTTCCTCAGAAGCCGCAAGAAGTACATCCTTTGCTGACCTTTTTTGAGGATGGAGTTGATTTGCATCTCCCACTTCAGGTCCTGTGAGACTAATTCCCAAGAACTCAAAGGTCTCAATGGTTCACACAAGACAATTGGACAGCGTGAGGGGCAGCTGTGTTGAAGGATGCCTCCTGAAGTCCACAATCATCTCTACAGTCTTTGAAGTGTTCAAGGCCAGATTGTGTTGGCCACAGCAAAGCTCCAGTCTCACCACTTCCTGTCGATATGCAGACTCGTTGCCATCTTTGATGAGCCTGATGACTGTGGTGTCATCTGTGAACTTCAGGAGTTTAACAGCTGGATGCCTCGAGGTGCAAAAAGCTAAAAGAGAGCAAAAAGAAGGAATTCATTCGTCGAGTGGCCGGAGCACTCTCGTGGCGTTGCTCGCCACATGCTCAGAGGAAACCTACTTCTTCCCAGCGGGTTCTTCTTCAAAGTGTTACACTCACAAGCAAAACGAGAGTTTTGGGGAGCAGGCAAAATAACTGCAATCAGCAGCAATAGTCAGTGTGGGAAGGAAGGTTTGGGTAGACCTAAACTGTTTTGGTATGCCTTCTGCACTGCGTGGTGATGAGGGTTCCTGGGTGGGAGGCAGTGTCTTTGGTGCTGTGGGAAGACAAGAAGAGCTTTGAGAACAAAAGGCTCTGGACCTTTGAACCAAAGAGAAAAGGGGAAACCCCCAAAGGACTACAGTGGGAGGAATGATTACATATTGGATGTCATTGTAAAATTTTCCATGGTTTAAATGAGTGGGTTAAGAAATTAATTTAAATTCGGCTTGCAGTGCGCGAACATTGTGTGCCACCAATGATTCCAAAGTGGCGGGACATTAAATTAAAAAAAAAAAAAAAAGTAACATTTGTTTTATTTGAGAACCTGAAAAAAAGCAGTGAATAGTAAATTGTTGTCATTTGAAAGGCTTTCAGCAGAAAATGTCTGTTTGTTAGAGAGAAACCGATAAGAATAGCTGGGAGAGGGGAGGAGTGAGTGGGGGTTGTGATTGACTTGATTCGTTTACAGTTGATACAGTTGATTTCCTCTCAGGGGCGTAGCCAAGCCACTGACCAGTGCACGGCTGCTTCCGGCTGCAGCCCCTCTCCTGCACCTCGTTGGCTCTAATTATATAATGTATTTAAGCCTTGTGTGTCATGTTATAGTTGCCAGTCTGTTGTTTTTTGAGTATGTATTTGTATGTGTGAGGATGCAAACTTCTTGTTGGTGGATTTGTCTCATTACCACGTCCCAGTGTTCCTGTGCCACCATAGTCAAGTCAAGTCTCGTTTTGTTGTTCATCTTCCAAGTTTTTGCCCTGTAATTATCTAACGCCTTTTCATGTTTTTTGGACCTTGCCTTTTACCACGTGTTTTTTCATGCTTTTGTCTTCTTGGACTCCTACCTGTGTACCGACCTCTGCCTGAATTAAACTACCCTTGGAAAATCAGGTCACCGCCCTGTAGTCCTGCAATTGGTTCCAACCCCATGCTGCTTGCTTGCGACAGTTTGTCTTTCCTGTGAGTTGAGGGTCCAAGGAGAGGAATGCAGGGTCAGTGGGGTTGCCACTGACAGCATCTTCCATCAGTTATATTTGCTACATTTTATTATAAAACAAAATCTAATATGTTCCTCTTTTGCTGTGGCAAAAGCATTAAATGACCTTTGCTAAATTTGATGGGTTTTATGCTTCTCTTTCATAAAAACTGCACTAATATTGACAGAACAGTGATATTTATCTTTTCTTTTTTTTCGGAAATCACAGATTTTACCATTTTCAACCGACAGGGTATATTCAACATGGTGGAGAGACTTCCATCACAGTACTTTATTCATAAAGCTAGAGACACTAGGATACCAAATTTATTATCCCCTCCATTTGCCTTTACTGTACAACCCTACCAAAGTCTCTTGCTGTTTTTACTCTCAAATCATTTTGTCGCCGCATGTCCTATTGCGCCGCCTTTTGTCACAGCACGTCGTCTGAATTTAAAATATTTTAATTCAAGCAAGTCTTTTTGCTCTCCCGGTGGCAAACGCCCACTTTGTTTGCAGCCACACAACATGGAACAGTGTTTCATCCTCGCGACATGGCAAAACATGCAAAGTGAAAGGGTTGACCGTGGGCGCGCTTGGCTTTGCTAAGTGCAGTGTGAAATGTCCTTCAAAGAATCTGAACAATCTTAATAACTCATGGGTCATCTTTCAGTCCTGTTATAAACGACTAATTCAGGGATAAAAATTAAGTCCAACTGAGCATTTCTTCGGTTACAGCTTTGGGACATGAATCCATAGTAGTATTATAATTGCTATATTTTAAGTGCAACAGTTAAGCGAGTTGAACATAGAAAGGAGGTTCCAATGGCATGTCATTCATTTCGTTTCATTTCACATTTTAGAAGCCCAATGATGAAGAATTATATGCAAATTTAGTGCATTTAATAAGGGACATTGTCTCATTGAAGAAAATGAACACAAATTCAGTGTTACAACCATACTAATCCACTCCTTTTCACTGTATTTTTCTCCAATGGAACAACTAAGGTTTGCTTTTAAGAATTTGGTTAATATGGTAAATTATGTGGAATGTCCAAAACAAGAAACAAGAACAAGAAACAAGAGGCATATGAAGACATGTACACCAGGTTGGACATGAAAGAAGGATTAAAGGATCTCTACAGGTTGGCCAGACAGAGGGATAGAGATGGGAAGGATGTGCAGCAGGTAAGGGTGATTAAGGATAGAGATGGAAATTTGTTGACTGGTGCCAGTAGTGTGCGAAATAGTTGGAAAGAATACTTTGAGAAGTTGATGAATTAAGAAAATGAGAGAGAAGGAAGAGTTGAAGAGGCAAGGGTGAAGGACCAGGAAGTGGAAATGATTAGTAAGGGGGGAGTAAGAAAGGCACTACAAAGGATGAAAAATGGAAAGGCAGTTGGTCCTGATGACATAACAGTGGAGGTTTGGAAGCAATTTGGAGAGATGGCTGTGGAGTTTTTGACCAACTTATTCAACAGAATACTAGCGGGCGAAAAGATGCCTGAAGAATGGAGGAAAAGTGTTCTAGTTCCCATTTTTAAGAACAGAGGCGGTGTTCAGAGCTATGGGAATTATAGAGGAATAAAGTTGATGAGCTACACAATGAAGTTATGGGAAAGAGTCATGGAGGCTAGACTCAGGACAAAAGTGGTTTCATGCCTAGAAAGAGTACCACAGATGCATTATTTGCCTTGAGGATGCTCGTGGAAAAGTACAGAGAAGGTCAGAAGGAGCTACATTGTGTCTTTGTGGATCTAGAGAAAGCCTATGACAGAGTACCAACAGAGGAACTGTGGTACTGCATGCGTAAGTCTGTTGTGGCAGAGAAGTATGTTAAAATAGTACAAGACATGTATGATGGCAGCAGAATAACGGTGAGGTGTGCTTTGGTGTGACAGAAGAATGGAGAGAATGGAGCTGCCAGGCAAAAGAGCAAGAGGAAGACCAAAGAGAAGGTGTATGGATGTGGTGAGGGAAGACGTGAGGGCAGTTGGGATTAGAGAGGAAGATGCAGGAGATAGGCTAAGATGGAAAACGATGACACGCTGTGGCGACCCCTAACGGGACAAGCTGAAAGGAAAAGAAGAAGATGTGGAAAGTCCATTGCAAATACATTATTCAGTTTTGCCCTGGTAATCAATCAGTTATTCTCTTTACATCTTTTGTTCTGTTTTTTTTTTATGTTTTAGTGAATGCCATTGTATAGACTAGATAGGTTATCATATTTTAAAGCGATTACCTGCACCGTTCTGCAAAAGATGTCCATGCTAATGTTTGGTCACAACAAAGCAGACCTACTATACACACTCATGGGACTGGACTAATTATGCGTTCAGCATCTGCAGGATAGCTCTCTGGGCTTTTATGCCTCTGTCACTTCCCATCCCCTCAAATGGATTGGATATTTTCCCAAGAACAACCTACAGCTTCAATTCTCTTTGCAAAAAACAGGTCACGGTGAGTTCTCTGGGTGTGGATTCAGTCTAATTATTAGGGTACCGATGGGCCCAGAATGCGTAATGGAGAAAAGGTGTTTGACTCACACTTTGCAGAAACAGGATGCGTTTGGTAATGTTGCTCTCTCACCAACCAGATGTTGACCTGTTGTAACCGTGGATGTAGAATGCCCCTGAGGAGACCGTGGGTGTTAGAAACCATTGTCTATGGAATTAAGGCTTTTTGGATCAATTGAGATCGACTCTATTATCTGATCTCATTGACATGAGAAAAGCTATTTAAACCAGTAATAATCTGCATTAGATTACAGGATATACTGCCACTTCACCGCAATATCTACTATGACACACCTGAACTTGATACAGTAAGAGAATAACATTATATGACTGTGGCTTGAATGAAAAATGTTGGCAATTTTAAAGGGTCTTTTAAGTGTTTATAAAAGCACTATACATGTATAATGCAGTATTATTATTACTACGTTGTTGTTGTTGTTGTAGTTGTGACTTTTTTTTTTTTTAATCCCATCATAGGTCGGGACAGTAGTTTCTCACATGGATTTGTTTGGCACAGTTTTTATGCTGGATGCCCTCCCTGACTCAACTCAACCCTTTTTTCCCCCTTTTTTCTTTGGACCGACATGAGAGAGAACCTGATCTTTGTTAAAATTCATCAGGATAACCAAGATAAAAAAATGATCATTTCCTCCTTGCCTCCTTAACAAAATGAAAGCTACTTTTTTATACTATGTACAACATTGTATTCCTTTCATCTTGAAAAAGTAAACTATAGTCCTATAGAAAGACAACACAAGGCTGTTTGACAACCTCCCAAAGCCCCAGGGATGCACTTGAATGCATGCTTGAGTTGTTGGATTCACACGTAGACCTTCCCAATTCCCTTGTCTTTGTGTGTCTCTGTCTTCTGTCGAAGGGGCAGTGGATCAAAACCTGACTTTTACATACACTACACACTTAGCAGGTCATTCTTCTGCAGCCCTACATCACTGTCAGTGAGCCAAATATGCCAAATTTATCTTGGGTTCAGAATCATTCGTGTTTTAGGCTTGTGAGGGCAAAAGTTGCTGGCTTGTTCTGAGTGACAAGCTGCTTTACCGGACGGAAATTCCAACTGGACTGTTCCATATACATGAGCTGCTTTAAATTCTGGCATTGCACAATGTTCTGGAGATATATCAGGAAAGACAGTCCGTGTATCCTATTCAAATCTCATACAGCTGACTGAGTTTAACATTCCACTGTTGATCTGACTAGTAAGTGTGTTCGAGCTTCAAGCGTTTTCTTTTTTTCATTACATCAATAGCACATTTTTGGTAGATCTGGTATGCAACTTGCAACTGTGTTGTAGAAAGAGAATGACAGTTAAATTTGTGATTTGTGAATAAGTGATTTATTTATTTATTTTAATGGTGGTTTCATTTCAAAACAAGTGCCAGAGTGGAGAAATGCCAACAATTATATTCCAGGAAAACAGCCAGACGTTTAAAAGTAAAACAATCCTAACAAGTTTTAATATCTTAACCTAATTATAACCTTTGAGAAACCCCACACATTACTACTCCATTAGTGTGTGCTACTGAAAATGACAGAGAGCAAATAAAAATACATGTATTTTTTTGTTTGTCTGCCAATAGTGTAGCATATAGCAAATAAGAACAATTTATTTAAGTTTAAGTTGAATGCTTGCGTTCTACCTCTGGGTTGGAGTAATTGTTAAGTTACAGCATCATTTGTTAATTTTGTCTCAAAAAAGGGCACCACATATTTTTTTATGTATAACATTTAAGAAAAAAATGGCAAACCTTTTATTCGTCTCAATAATCATGAATTTTGCTACAATATAAATATAAGAGTTCCCGATGTATAGAGGGGGTCCTCAGATAACCTAGACACACAGCATGACGGGCAGTGAAAATTTGGATGGAATTTAATAGAATCTACATCAAAACATAGCTACATCTACAAACGAAACAAAAAAAAGACAAGAAAGCAATGACAAAAGAAATCAAGAAAATCAGGTGGGCGAAAATGGAAAAGAAGACGTGTGTGTGGCTCCTAGGTTACGATAAATGTGTATTGGCGTTTAATGAATTTAGTGTGCGTGGGAGGAACAACGTTGGGTCTTCCTTTAGAGCTAGTAATTTCCACAAAATTATTGGGAAATAGCGTTGTCCCCTGTAGCAAACATTGCATTGTGTGACTTATTCCTGTAGATGGAGTGGTCTTCCCTCGGACCTCAGGTGTACGAAGGCAAGTTTGGTTGAAGCAGGAAAAATACTGGTGAAGAAAAAAAGAAGGAAAGAAAAAAGAGGCAAAGGAAAAGTTGTTTTGTTTGGATGCGTGCGTAAAATTCCTGCTGGTTGAGCTGGTGGTGAAGTGAGCTTTGGCACGCAGATATGTGTGTATGTAGCTGGCAGGAAATACTGGAAGTTTCTCACTCTAGCCACGCCGACCGGTCATGGCTCGTAAAGGCGATTGTAGCTGCATGGCCAGCTCCTACGATTGAAAAGTGCCAGGCGCTTGTGCACTTGGTGCACAGTAGACAACAAAGGAAGGGGTTAGGCCAAGGCCAGCCGGCTGGCGGGTGGCCAGCAGGACCCAAAAAAATAATAAGGCACCCCCAAACAGCAAGAGAGCCCCAAAAAGAGAGCGCTTAAATATGCCAAGGGCATATCCCAAAGGGGGGATAGGCAACTGGGAGGGGTAGCGCACACACATGGCTAGCTCAAATGTACAACTATTGCAAGTTTAAAATCATAAAGTAAAACCATTCCCAATGTTGTTCCCTTCAGGGCAAGAGTAATTGTTTAACTTTGGTCGTGGCAGAACAGTTGCTTACCGTTCAAATACGCATTTGACGCTGCTAACCCTAACCCAAATTAAGCCACAATTCTAAAAATCTCAGTTATTCAGAAGAAGTTGAAAATATAGAGCTCTCACACTGACACAGAGATCAAGGCATACATTTAAAATATTTTTGCTCTGTTCATGAAACATTAAAACATTTTATCTTCAGTTGACATGGATCACATTAGGTTTGAAGTTCTTCTTAATGCCAGTGGGTGGCATCTTCCGTCTATGTTCCAGTAATCAAGATTTGACGGGAATCTGCTAATTAGGTTGAGTTCCATTTGACAGCTCCTCAGCCTTTTGCTCGGTCCAGATTGGTGCCAACTTTCTGATTCCAGACGTCAAGGTAGATTATAATTAGTTTAATACCCAGCAAGACCATCTGACATTGAAAAATGCAGATGATAGAGTTGTGGAGAGCCTGTGTTACCTTAGTTGGTAGGACCATGTACATTCACGACAGTAGTGTGAGTGTCAGGTCACTTTCTGATTGCCTTCAGGTCCAGTAAGAGGATCTGTTGGTAGAACAATCTTGGTGATGACCTTAAGGATTTGCGATCGTAAACTTTGAACAGATCTAACAGTTATGATCACCAAAGCTGTTTTCAGAGAAAATCTAGGAGGAAACATCCCTTTCAACACATCATTCCACTACAGAATAGTCATCCAGGATGATTATTTTATTTTTTTAAGCTCTAATAATCATCTAATAACCCACCCGTTGCTGACTTTGGTCCCATGGAAAGGACTCTCAAATTTGGCCTTTATTGTTGTTACAGTATGTGTGTCACTTGCTTTAAACATAAAAAAAAAAAAAAAATCTGACTCAAAGTTACACCACAGAATAATGTTTGTAAATGTTTGGCAAAATTTTGCGTTGTTATTTGAATAACAGTCAAGGAACCATCATTCATTTTGTTTTGCATTCCAGCAATCTTTGAGCTACATAAGTTAATATTTTCATGATATGACTCATCAATCCATTGCCCAAGCCACTTATCCTCACATGGGTCAATGGAGTGCTGGAGCTTATCCCATCTTACTTCAGGCAAAAGGTAAACTACACCTTAAACTGGTCACTATTTAATCGCTGAAGACATATCAACACGATCACATAGCGGTAATTGCTACCTACACTAAAGTCATGTGTGTGGACCACGACAACATCAGTGACTTAAGTGCCTCAATTGCAAATGTATGAATTGCAATTCTATTGAAAAAAATATTTGCAATGTTATTAAAGGTCAGTTTAAGCCATGAACCAGGTGTCATGTACTGTATAGAAAAATTGGCGCTAAAAGTATTGTGGTTGTAATTCAATATATACTATAGAGGACCTGAGATCCTTCAATAAGTGAGTACAATGTTGCTGGTTGCAGGTTATACCAACAGTTTGACAGTCAATGTTTACCCAAGTATTTGTTCAGCATGCTGTACACTGCAGTGTGTCGCTGAAGCCAGAGGAACAATAATCAAAGCATGGACCTGTTGTTTGTATGTTTTATTGACTTGCTCCAGAGGTTTCAGACAGCTCTCACTGGGGCTTCTCTGCGACTAATTGCAGACCGCTCCCAAGCTTGTAAGACAGGCACACACAGGGCCACATCATAAATGAGTTCAAAGCATAGCTCACTTTGAAAGATGAGCACAGGTCACTTCCTGAGGCCAAACACAGTGTATGCAGCTGCAAGTATTTCACTACAGCAATTTAGCACTGATGTTTCTCTGTGCTGTGAGGATTTATTGTGTGGTCGAATGCAGGGAGAGCTCGTCTTTCAGCACATCAAGAACAGAGCTTGGTCAAATTCCTGAGTCAAGCCAATGAATTAAGCAAAGAGTTACCAGCATCCGTACAATGTCAAAATACTGATGACCACAGAATATGTACACATATATTTATTGCATACTTCTAGTGCTGTGCAGTTAAACTGTCACTTTACTCAATAAATATGAATGAGGCAAAAACGAAGGCTCCATGTTTTTTTTATTTATTTATTTATCTTTTTTTTTATGGCCGATGTCCAGGATCAATTTTTGCCACATATGACACCCAAATCACACAAACAAAAGAAAACTCAATTCTCAATTATTTTACATCTTAAAAAAAATCTAGGGGTAATTTGAGAAAATGTGAGATTATTATTTTCTGCTTGGATACAAAGTTGTTGAATAAGGGAAAACTCTTCATTCAGAAAAGCTGTCAATAGATCTCTTCTTTGGATAAATTGACTTGTGCTGTTCTACATTTAAAGAAAAAAGGTACCATCATACTTTGTTCCACTTAATAACAGTACCGTCATCACTTACTCTCAGGTCACTGTCTGATCACATGACCTTTATAGTTACGAATAGGAATGGATACTCGAGACCATCGTTTTGCTTCTTTTTTTTTTTCCCTGACGGACAGAACTTAGAGAGGAAAAAATAGGTTAAAGTGGGATTGGATGCCGTCACTAAGTCATTCGCGTGGACACACGCGTGATCTTGCATAATTGCAAGCTCACTGAGACCATTTACAATCTGACAAGCAATAATGAATGTCAGTAGACTTATTGCCCTGCAAGATAAACTTTAATCAAGCTTCCTTTGCTTTCCCTCTGTTTGAGCATGGCTCGGCATATCCTGACGTATTCGCCACACTGAAAGCAAATAAGGGGAACTTGTTTAAGTTTGTTCATTTAAATGAGAAGGCTTTTGCTATTATAATAACCTCTGAAAGTGAGTGGTGACCCGCCAATCAATCTTTGTTTGATTACTTTTAACCACAACTATGTTCCCTATTAACTGAAGCATAAGTGACCAAAATAAACTTGGAAGGATTAGAATTTTATCTGTAAATGTCAAGTTTTGGTGGTTTGTGTTGCAACTGTTTCTTATGCAAATACATACATTAAAAAATGTACCAACACTTATTCATTGTATTATAGAAGCTTGAATAATCATGTAACCATAGGGCGAAAGTAATGAATTGCCTTAAATACAGTAAAAAAAAAGTAAGACAATATAAGAGTATTTCTAGAGTGCAGAAGACCTGCATCTGTAAACTAAAAGATAATTTTAAATTGAGTCAACCAATTCTTTGGAGAGCTCAATTCATTTGTCTTTTTAATAATGCAAAATTTAATAACGGAGACTATTTGATCCTTCTTGTGGCCTCCGGGATTACGAGGATACCGAATGCCATCCCGGCATCTAAATTTCTTCCATACAAGATTAACAATTGACAAAGGGGTTGCGGGTTGCAGACTGATTATTAGCTGAAGGCACAGATTAAAGCAAAGCACAAACGCAGCTGACAGTTTGGTTATCTGTTTCGGACTAAATGAAAATCATGGCCTGAATCCATTAAAGGAGATTAGGAAAATGTTAGCAAATTACTGACGTCCTCTCAGGTTGCCGTGTGTGTAAACATCCATTTTTTTCTTTTCCTTTCTCCTTTTTCCTGTCTTTGATTGAAAGTTGAGTCGTTCGCTTCGCTGCTGTCATTCAGTAGTGACGGCTCCTTCAGTTTGTGCCAGCAATCTCATATGCGGAATCATTCAAGAGGTAATGGTCTATTGCTCGGTTAATGATACATACATATGGTACAAGGGAAGTCGGATGCACGTGATTTGTTTGTATTATATTTTTATATTACTTTTGATGAAGAGCTGGGAAAACAGTTATCAGGAGCCATTATTCAAGAAGTCCTGCAGCAACACAAAATATATGTTGCCCATTGAGTGACAAAATCACAGCTGACGTCGCAACTGTCAAGGGCACATTTTCCTTAACTCAAGGGGAGATCCACAGGGAGAAGCGAGCGTTGTCAGGGAACCTGACAGTGTTTCATGAATTTATTGGCCATGCGCATTTTTCAGTAATAGTTGGGCTCTCATCACCCTTCGCCACGTGTCGTCCTCCACACTTGCCAGTGGGGAGGAGGATGTGTGATTTGTGTTGTATGTTAAGTTTATGGTCTTCGGGCAAAGCAAATCTAAAGCAAAACATATTGTCAACACCAATTTTGTCTATCACAGAGGGTTTCCGTGTATTATCATAACACCAGCTCAGCAACTACAACTTTGCATTGATAAAGATAATGTCAGTACACACTATTCCAAAGGTGCCATTTGGATGGGATGAATATGAATAAATACAGAAAGACAGAGAGGACTTAATTAAGCTACAGTACATAAAACAGGGACAAACAGTAGTTGTAATTTTAAGTGAAGAACCATGATAAAAACTCTATAATATACATTAGGGATGCAGCATACTATGAATGAAATACATTTATGATTTGCACAGTGTAAGATATTAACATACAGTACATAATCTGAAGTAGTGGCAATCACTAGGCTTTTGTTTTTTATTTTATTAGTTCTAGGATGTGTGGTAACATCAGGGAAAATAACTGCAAATGAAAACTAGCTGTTCTAATAGCTCAGGTGCATTTACATTTATTGAAATGTTCACCAATGTCCACACACCCTTTCCAAAAATAAAGAATTTGAATTTGAATACATGTTTCAACGAAGACCCTTAGCAAATCTACAATTCTAAGAGGGAATAATAAGCAATAGCTAGTTGGTGTATTACTTTGAAAATATGAACATCTCAGTCCCACACCTTCAGAATAGCAGGTTTGTAGAATTTCCACTTGCATGAGAGCAGTTAAATAATAAGGCACTTCCGACAAAGCTGCAGTTGCAAGAAACATGCAAGCTTGTGGAAGTACTCACACAGCTTCTTAGTACCAAGGTGAGACGCTCCATCAACTTCCACCATGGTGCTGTACCTCCCAATCTGCAGTGATGACACATACATTCCACTCATTAATGACAGTGAGAACACTTGTTAGAAAGGTACCCTCAGTTACTCACGGCTACTAATTGTTGAAGCTTTTGTAGGTGGAATTCTTTCCCATTTTTGCTTGATGTACAGCTTCAGCTGTTCATTAGTTCGGGGTTTCCGTTGTAATATTTTACATTTCATAATGCTCCATACATTTTCAATGAGAGACAAGTCTGGACCTCTGCCATGTCAGTCTAGTACCCACACTCTTTTACTAAAAAGCCATGCTGTTGTAATACGTGCAGATTGTGGTTAGGCATTGAATTGTTGAAATAAGCAGAGGCGTCCATTAAAAAGACGATGCTTGGATAACTGCACATGCTGCTTCAAAACCCGTATGCACCTTTCAGCTTTGATAGTACATTCACAGATGTGTAAATGAGCCTTGTCATTGGGACTAACACAGTTCCATATTATTGCAGTTACTAGCTTTTGAACTTTGCCTCTATAACAGTCTGGGTGTTTCTTTTTGTCTTTCGCCCAGAGTACATGACTTTAAACTTTCCCCCAAAAATATGAAGTGTGAACTTATCGGACCACAGAACACTTTTCCACTTTGCATCAGTCCATCTTAAATTAGCTTGGGCAGCTTGGTTTCCCTTGCCCGGTCACGGGTCCCCGGGCCCCCCTCTGGAGCCAGGCCAGGAGGTAGTGCTCAAAGGCCTGGTTCCCAGGCCTGCACCCATGGAGTACGGCCAGGGACAACCTGAAAGGGTAACATGGGTCCCCCTTCTCATTGGTTCACCACCTGTGAGAGGGGCCATAGGGGTCACGTTCAATGTGAGCTGGGCAGTGGCCAAAGGCAGGGAGCTTGGCAATCTGATCCCTTGCTACAGAAACTAGCCCTAGGGACATGGAATGTCACCTCTTTGGCAGGGAAGGAGCCCGAGTTGGTACGTGAAGTCGAGAATTTCCGACTAGATATAGTCGGACTCGCAGCTACACACTGCTTGGCCTCTGGTACCGCTCCTCTTGATGTTGATCTCAATGTTCATGTGAGCAATGACAGGGAGACCTCCAAGGGTGTGATTGGGAAGAACGGCCCCCTCGATCAGAACCCGAGTGGTGTTCTGTAATTGGACTTTTGTGCTCATCATGGTTTGCCCATAACAACATGTTCAGGCATAGGGGTGTCCACATGTGCACCTTGTACCAGGACACCCTAGGCCGCAGTTTGATGATTGATTATGTAGTCATGTCATTGGACTTGCGACCGCATGTCTTGGACACTCGGGTGAAGAGAGAGGTGGAGCTGTCAACTGATCACCACCTGGTGGTGAGTTGGCTCCGATGGTGGGGAAGATGCCGGTCAGACGTGACAGACATTGTGAGAGTCTGCTGGGAATGGCTGGCAGAATCCCCTGTCAGAAGTAATTTCAACTCACACCTCCAAAAGAACTTTGCTCACGTTCTGAGCGAGGTCGGGGACTTTGAGTCCGAGTGGACGATGTTCTGCACCTCCATTGTTGAGGCAGTCGATCGAAGCTGTGGCCATAAGGTGCCCGGTGCCTGTCGTGGCAGCAACCACAGAACATGTTGGTGGACACAGTGAGGGATGCTGTCAAGCTGAAGAAGGAGTCTTACCGGGCATTTTTAGCCTGCAGAACTTCCGAGACAGCTTATAGGTACTGGATGGGCAAGTGGAATGCAGCTTCAGTGGTCACTGAGGCAAAAACCTGGGCATGGGAGGAGTTATGTGAGGCCATTTAGAACAACTTCAGGACAGCTTTGAGGAAAATCTGGTCCACTGTCCGGAATCTCAGAAGGGGGAACCAGTGCACCATCAACAATGGGTATAGTGGGGAATGGGCACTGCTGACCTCAACTCGGGATGTTGTGACTCGGTGGGGAGAATACTACAAAGACCTCCTCAACTCCACCAACATGCCTTCCCACGAGGAAGCTGAGTCTGAGTTCTCTGAGGCCACTGAGGTGGTTAAAAAGCTCCTTGGTGACAGAGCCCCGGGGGTGGATGTGATTTGCCCGGAGTTCCTAAATGCTCTGGATGTTGTGGGCCTGTCCTGGTTGACACGCCTCTCTAGCATCGCATGGACATCGGGGACAATGCCTCTGGATTGGCTCACTGGTGTGGTGGTCCCCCTTTTTACGATGGTCCCCCTTCTGGTTGGTGTGTTATAGGGGGATCACAGTCCTCATCTTCTTCTTCTTCTTCTTCTTTTGGCTTATCCCGTTAGGGGTCGCCACAGTGTGTCATCTCTTCCCATTTAAGCCTATCTCCCGCATCTTCCTCTCTAACACACACTGTGCTCATCTTTTCGGGAGTATGGGGTCCTGAGCCCGCTGATACGGGGTGTTCGGTCCCTGTACAACCGCTCCCAGAGTTTGGTCCGCATTGCCGGCAATAAGTCGGATTTGTTTCTGGTGAGTTGGACTCCGCCAAGGCTGCCCTTTGTCACCGATTTTGTTCACAACTTTTATGGACAGAATTTCTAGGTGCAGCCGAGGTGTAGAGCGTGTCTGGTTTGGTTTGGTGGCCTCAGCATCACATCTCTGCTCTTTGCAGAATATGTGGTTCTGTTGGCTTCATCAAGCCGTGCTCTCCAACGCTCACCGGAGCGGTTCACAGACGAGTGTGAAGCGGCTGGGATGAAAATCAGCATCTCCATATCTGAGACCATGGTCCTCAGTCAGAAAAGGGTGGTGTGCCTTCTCTGGGTCGGGGATGAAATCCTGTCCCAAGTGGAGGAGTTCAAGTATCTTGGGGTCTTGTAAACCAGTGAGGGAAGAACGGAGGGGTAGATGGACAGACGGATCGGTGCAGCGTCTGCAGTGATGCGGACTTTGTATCGGTCTGCTGTGGTAAAGAAGGAGCAAAGTCGAAAGGCAAAGCTCTCAATTTACCAGCCGATCTATGTTCCTATCCTCACCTGTGGGCACGGGCTGTGGGTCGTGACCGAAAAACAAAATACTGGACACAAGGGGCCGAAATGATTTTCCTCCACAGTGTGTCTGAGCTCTCCCTTAGAGATAGGTGAGATAGATGCTCAGTCATCCGGGAGGGGCTCAATGTTGAGCCGCTGCTCCTCCGCATTGAGAGGAGCCAGATGAGGTGGCTGGTGTATTTTTCATCCAGATGCCTCCTGGACACCTCCCTGGTGAGGTGTTCCGGGTATATCCTGCTGGGAAGAGACCCCGGGGAGGACCCAGGACACGCTGGAGAGACTATGTCTCTCGGCAGGCCTGGGAACGCCTTGGGATCCCTCCGGAAGAGCTGGAAGTAGTGGCCGGGGAAAGGGAAGTCTGGGTATCCCTGCTGAAGCTACTCCCCCCGGGACCCGACCTGGAGAAGCGGAAGAGAATAAATGGACAGTTTTTCTGTTTTGGTTTTTCTGTTTTCTGTCGTATTCCTGACCCCATGTGGTGATATCCTTTACACTTGACACTGATAGTGTTTGTTGATGCAGTGCCGCCTGAGGGCGTTCCATCTTGTTTTTCAGCCATGCCGCTTACATGCAGTGATTTCTCCATGTTCTCTGAACCTTTTGATGATATTATGGACTGTAAACAATGAAATTCCTAAATTCTTTGTAATTGTACGCAGAGGAACATTGTCCTTAAATTGCTCGACTATTTTCTCACTTACTTGGGAGGCGAACCTCACCCCATCTTTTCTTGTGAATGACTGAGCAAATCAGGGAGGCTCCTTTTATACCTTATTCATGGCACTCACCTGTTCCCAGATAGCCTGTTCACCTATAACATGTTCCAATCATGTATTTGATTAGCATTCCTCAACTTTGTTGCAGCCATATTAGTTTAAGTTAATGATTATTTGCTAAAAACAATTAAAAAAATAAGTTTAAACATTAAATATCTTGGGTTTTTTTTGGTAGCGTTTCAATTAAATATAGGTATATGGGATTTCCAAATAATTGTGATGTGTTTTTGTCTGTTTAGCACAACATTCCAACTTCTTTGGAATTGTACGGAGGCCAGCTCCGTCGTATTGGGTTTGTAGGTAGGACTCAATTCTAATTGTGTTTGTCCTCCATATTTTTGACTTCCTACTGAAACAATATTTCAGTTGCAAATTTATCAAAACACAATCACATATACGAAGTAAAACAGAATATAAATGCGTGAATGATAGGGGAGGAGGAAGAAGAGTGAGGCTCTAGGAAGAGGAGATAGCGAAGGTGGACAACTTCAAATACTCAGGGTCAAGAATACAGAGCAATCGAGAGTGTGGTAAGGAAGTGAAGAAACAGGCCCAAGCGGGGTGAAAGGCGGAAGGTGTCTGGTGTTCTATGTGACAGAAGAGTATCCGCCAGGATAAAGGGCAAAGTTTATAAAACAGTGGTGAGTCAGGCCATGATGTACGGATTAGAGATGGTGGACCTTAAGAAACAACAAGAAGCAGAATTTGCAGCAGAAATGAAGACACTGAGGTTCTCGCTTGGTTTGAACAGGTTGGATAGGATTAGAAATGAGCTCATTAGAGGGACAGCCAAACTTGGATGTTTTGGAGATAGGGTTAGAGAGAGCAGACTTCGATGGTTTGGACATGTTCAGAGGCGAGAGAGTGACTATGTTGGTAGAAGGGTGCTGAGGATGGAGCTGCCAGGCAAAAAAGCGAGAAAACACCAAAGAAAAGGTTGATGGATGTTCTGAGGGAGGACATGAGGACATTGGGTGTTAGAGAGGAGGATGCACGAGATAGGCTTAGATGGAAAAAGATAACACGGTCTGGTGATCCCTAACTGGACAAGCCAAAAGAAAAAGAAGATATACCTAAGATACAGATAAAATCTTACATGTGTACCTGATCAGATGTGTTCTAATGAGTATCATCCTTGGACATGAAGAGTTTGTTTTCAAAACAAGACATAGGCATTTTTTTCAGATTTACGAAACTCGCGCCAAAATTATCCATTCGGAGCTGGATAATTTTGGCGCGAGTTTCGTAAATCTGAAAAAAGTGCCTATGTCTCGTTTTGAAAACAAACTCTTCACATCCTCTGGCGAAATTATGAGATGGTTTTGTTCGACATGAAGTCCAACTTCTTCAAATGTACCTCTACATGGTTGTCATGATAAGTTAACAAACAAAAATAAATCAATAAAAGTAATACTTGAGTAGAAAAACAAACAACAACAAACAACAAGACATACTGCATATTTGTGGAGCCAAACATCAGTTAACCTTCTACAAGATAATTAAATCAGCACAAGGTCATGTCTATCATGAGACAACAATCTAATTCCACTCCATCCCAATTGGACTAAACCATGTTCATTTGTCATTCTAAGGGGATCCACTGCCTACCTAAAAGAACCACCCATGAAAACCATTTCTGCCATAGAGCACATTGTGTTGCCGTTTTTTTTAAACAACAGACGTAGACAATCAAGGTACAGTATAATTTTTCCAAGTGATGAATGTGGAAAAAATGAACCAAGAGGCTAAATTAACCCTTAGGCTTTGAATTATATAGCTCAATCCCTCCATTTTCTTCCATTTCACCGACATGGGTGAATTTAAGATGACTTTGTGTGCAAACCCTGGATTGGTCACCAGTCAAACAGGAGGCAGCTGTGCACATTAACAAACAACCATTCACGCTTACGCTTTCTTCACCTAAGCCATCTTGTATACAGCAGGAGGAAAAGGTATGTGAACCCTTTGAATTGCCTTACATTTTTGCATTAATTGGAATTTAAATGTGGTCTGATCACCATCATATTTGTTCATCATGCCTTCTCATTTGAATAATGTGTTGAGTAACATTTTTTCTTTTGCTTGAAAAAAAACGTAAAGAGATATATTTCTTAAACACTTTATATATTAGTTATATTAAAGAAAACCAATGCAAGAGTTGTATCATCCAAGATACTGAGGAAACATTCGCTGAAAAATGCAAAGCAAATGAGTACAAAATGTGTGAAGCATTGTGATCTATGAAAATGAAGGTAATGAAAATGTGCTGAGGTGATGTACCTCTGCAATTCCCCCAAACTGTGGGGGTCTGAAATAATGGGTCCTTGGCAGTGTGTGCACTCCGTCTTTGTTCTCCAGCAGATCGACACATAAATGCCATTGGACAGCTCATACTTATTATGCTCAGATGGTTTTGGAAATGAGACCCCGGCTGTTTTCTCAATTTGGAGCCCTAAGGCAGTGATTTAAAGAGATAAAAGGGGCTAAATTCAGGCACAAAAGCGAAGTCCAATTTATCATTGACATGACCTTGACTTACTCAGGAGACATGAATCTTGAGAAGGAGATAATACGAAGGTGGAGTGCTGCAGGTCCTCCATATCATTCAAGGTATGCTTTGTACCAACCAGGCAATCATTCAGGTTAAAAAGGTCACGCTCACTTTCATGTTAATGTTAAGCCATAACCCCAAATGTAGACTTCTCAGATGCAGTCAGCCAGTCTCCACTGCTTGAGACAAAGACAATTCTATCTGACTAAAATCATCATTAAAAATAACTCAAAAGCTATTTGGTACACTCCATTAACACAACAATGTGAAAAGCTGTCACTTATAGCACTGCATATCGGATTCAGAAAATTATAAAACCTGTGTCACGTGAACAACTTGATTATGTCTTCTCATGCTCATCCTAGAAAGATTTCTTATTAAATAATGAATGTACACTATTGTTACGCCATTGCACAAATTAATTCACTGTGTATATTATATATTGGATGTGGACTTCATAAGTGAAAGGATCCACTTCTTAATGATATATGGGGGGTGCGTCGTAACCCAAGGACACTTAGTGTCACTGTTGGTATTCGTGCAATATATATTTTTTTTGCAAATGTGCAAATTTTGCAAATTTACATTGCAATGTATCCATCTTTCACATTATGTTTGAATAGTTTTAAATTGAATTCGTAAAAAAAATTAACTAAATTGGGGGGGCGAATCAATGACTTCCTGACACATCAATGACATCAGTAACTGGTAATCAAATCTAATCGTGAGGTGGTGAAAGACGTCAACACCAACTAAAGACTTCCTATAAGCAATAATAAAAATAGGCGCTGCCAGAATACCAGCAAGCATTTCCTCCTTAAAAATCCTAAAAATGTTGACGTAGGCTTCTGAGGTTTTATTCACCTTCTTCCACTCGCCTCTGTGTCCCAGACAGCTGTCCTTTCCTTGACATCGGTGAAAGCCATCTAATCTCACTATGATCTGATTAGACAGCGTGTGCCAAATTAAAGAGCAGCAACCTTGGGCAGGCTGTCAGGCAAACATGCTGCAGGACGCTTTTAGATAAATATTATAATGTGCTTCAAATCAGGTTAAAATACAATCTCCAAAAGGTTCTGTCACAGACGTACGTGTCTTGCCCTTTTTGGGGTAGCTCAAGAACACCTAAATTGATTTTCAGAACCCCTAAAATTTGTTAGGGGTTAATACTATTAACATACAGTCCTCAGAAAAGTGAGGCAGACACTTTAACTCGTCGTGCCACCTGTGGGTATACATTTATTCTGAAAAAAAAAAAAAAAAAAACATTGCCACACCATGGTTTCCAGATTAAATATTACAGATAAATTATAATTTGTTCTTGATCAGAAGTGATAAAAACTAATGGGTATTTATTCTTGGGCCTCTACTGGTGAAATGATTAGCTTGTGTTCATCAGGAAACTGATGGATGAATATGGAGAGCCTGTTTCCATGATAAGTTGGTGAGTTGTTACACTATTCGATAAAGTAATGTGCTGGATAAAAACAGACATACTGCGATACTGTCCTTGTGCCGGACAGAAGTGCTAGGGCACATGCCTATATCGTCATACATTTTATTTTGGCTTTCCTCCTGTGTGTCAGTAGAGTTCTTTGATGCTTTATTCTTTGATTGCTGCTGACTCTAAGAGACTGACGTGAGCAACAGCTTCAATTAAATATGTGATGCTTAAGTCTCCGTTACACCATGACGTTCTGGTCAACGTCCGCTGAACATTTCAATCGTTCTATTTTTAAGCGTTCCCAAACGCGGATGACACATGTGGCGTGTGATTAACATGTGTCTAACGCACGAAAAGCATGTCTAACACATGAAAATCGTGTAACAGGGACCAAATAAGATACCCCTGAAAACCATTAGCGTGTGCAAACACGTCATTGGGGCGCGACGAGCGATTTGTCAACGTAAGACGAGTGTGTTGAGTGTGTGACCAATGGGTGAATAACGACAGAAAAGCGTTTTGCTGGCGTGTAATTTTTATAGTGGAACCAGCACTAAAATGTTGGAAAGTTCATAGTCACTTCAGTTGTTGTCGTGAGTTAGAACAGTAAGCATCATGCCGCCGAGAAGAGAAAAAGTTAGGGCGCGGACTTCAGCAACTAGCACTGCTAGTAAGAAAGCTAAGCCTCTTTCATCACGAGCAATGTGTTTGGAGGAAATACAACAGCAGGAGGAAGAGCATGTCAGCGAAGGCACGCACCATGTGACACCCCCTGGGGTTCCTTAACACCATGCAAACCCCAGTGAGGATGGTCCAACAAAGAGACAAAAGAAGTAGAGAAAGGATTGCAGGATCCTGGACCGGGCTGTTGAGGATAGTCTGGTGGAGTTTTTCTGCAAAAACGAACTGCTGCTTTCTGGATCTTCCATAGTAGGTGCTCTCTACTGGAGCTTAATATTAAATGGACCTTGCTTTTACAAAGTATCGGTTTATATACCCATATGCATGGAAGTTCGGGAAACGCTCGAATGACGCATAATGGACACCAAACGACATTGTTTCACTTTGGTTACACATTGTGTGCGCTAGGGGATTGTTCAGTGGGCGTTGACAGGTTACCAGTGAGTCGTTCACTGCAAAGCAAATGATTAAGTAACAACCAAGTAAAGCTAAAGTTACGACTGACTAATGATAAGCAAACGAGTGCAACGCTCGGCGAACCTTAGTAAAACGTTCCACAGATGTTCATGAACGTTCTGCAGCATTTAAAATTAAACCTTGATGAACGCTGGTCTCGGTGAGAACTTTTGTGCATGTTCAAAACTTTTTTTTAGGACCGGCGTTCTCCGCCGATTCCCGGCGATCATTGACGTTCACTGGCGTGGAAACAACGCTACTCTGGAGCTATTCCGGCGACCATGGGCGACTACCAACGTTTCCTCAAACGCTATAGGATGATGGCCAGAAAGTCATGGTGTGACGGGGCCATTAGCTAAAGATGCTCTCTCTCTCCATTCTTCATTCACCCAAATGCAGCTTTAAGCTGCAGCATCTTAACAAATAGCACACATAAATGGATGTTTTATGTCTTTAAGTCTTGTGTTTTTTTTCTTTTTTGTCTTTTGAATCATTTCTTTGATGGACAGTGCCTCTTAGAAAAGTAATTTTGGCCCTACTGCGTGTTCTCTTTGATGACTGTCAATACAGTAAACTGCTACCATGCCATAACAACCCAATATTACTAAATCTTATGTGCTGATGCAATTATGACTAAATACTTTTTTTATATGATCATTACATAGAGAAGTATCACATACTGAAACAACTAATTTTTATTAAAACATTTCAAAAGCTAAAATAAAATATTTTCTCATGTGCTTGGAATAACTCAACTGGATCTTCAAAATCTCTTTCACTACTACTCACTACTCAGGGTTAGGACATTTATGTATCATTTTTTAAGTAAAGTCAGTAAAACAGGGGACAATCCTTTGCCTCAAAAGATTTAAGCACTTTAGCAGCAACATAAGAAGTGTGTACTTTGTGATTCAACAGCAGTTGTGTGGCCTTGCCCTAGCATGCCTCCCAACATGAGTAGCTCCACTCTTTTACAAAAAAAAAAATGGTCCCTGAAGCACCAATGTTTGGAAACTCCAAGCATGAAGAATGTGCAGACTACAGCTCACTTGGCTGAAAGCCCGTAGTCATTGAGATGTAACTGGAGCATGGGTGAATGTGTGCTGGTCTCCTCCAGTACATGACAAGAGGGTACAACAAATTGAGGCTGCAGAGAGGGAGCTGGGATTGAGTAAAATCTGACATTTTGGGATATAATTCTCAAACGTCTATTATAAATCAAATTCTATCTTCATTGCAGTTGCAGTACAGTAAAAAACTTCAATATACATATTTTTGTCAAATGATTAGTATTTGATATTTTGTACGGAGTTCTGGTTCTCATGCCAGTTCAAGCTCATTCCAAAAGTGTTTAGCACAGCTCTCAAATTCTTTCATACAAAACTCCTTCACTAAAGTGTGCCCCCGACAGTCTGAGGAGTCTTATCCCGCCCTGAAAATAAACGACTAGTTTATCACCGTAAAAAACGACTGTAAAATGGGTGTGTTTAGCTTTTTTGTTTTTATGCAGTGGGAGGAGGTTGATTATCCCTGTCCAGATATAATAAATAACCCATGCGCTTAAGTCGTAATGTGATATCGTCAAACAACATGAATCAGCACTATCCCGCTGTGTTTACTGCACATCTCTTTTTTAAAAGATCAGCAAATACATGGGCATGCATTAAGGTCATTGTTTAACTTACAGTAGATTTGGGGGTTTGGGGCATCAAGTTTGCCAGACAGTCCACATGCATCTTTATATACCTTTAACATTCCAAAAAGGAAATTACAGTAATTGGTTGTTAGTTACAGGTGGAAAACAACCTAACACAAGCAAAGCCTATGAATGTATCACATCTGGACAGTCAGGGAGTTAACTAACCTCACGGCCAAGAAGCTTCATTAAAACTGTTGCTAATTTCCCTGAAATGAACTTGAGATCGGGTCGGCTGATGTGAGCCAATATCTTGACACCAAAGTGCATGGCGGGTCAGGAACTGTAACCCACACTCCACCATCACACTTAACATCACTATGCTAATGTCCTGTGACTGGAGCTAATGTGAAAGATGTGTAAGTCAGTTAATTTTTAATGTCACTTTTAACACAATTCTGAATGTATCATTATCATCATCATCAAAGTCTGGCACTTTGCTCCATTAAGCTTTTTGCAAGAACATGCATGGTCATTTGAGATTTATTGATTTTAATGATCGTGTATCACACCACTGTGATCCTGTAAGGAGAAAGGAAATTTTCATTTAAGTTTCCATTAATTAGGTACATGCAGTCAAATAGTGGCCAAAAACAAAGCTAACATTTAATTTGGTATTTCTTTCAATTATTCCACACGTAATCGTAAATCGCTCATCACAAATCCATCAAATCGTGGAGTTTTTTTTTTTTTTTTTTAAACGTATTCTCCATTATTGTCTGGAAAACTCACTGTTGTTGTAAGTCTCGGTGCAAAGGAACTGCAGTACTATAGTAAAATCCCGACGCAATCTGATTTTTAACAGTTATCGGAAGTAATGGATGTTCTGTACATGTGTCCAAAAATGGCTTACAGGTAGATGTTGATTAAATCTGTGAGCTCCAGAATTTTCTAGTGTCATTTACTGGTGTTTTGGTGCAATTGAAGCAAAGACTGGGACAAACGATTTGTACAATTTATACAATATAACGAGATTCACAACAGAGATGCCTCCCATCCATGTGTGGTGGCCATGTTGAATTTGGTGCCCTTCTAACAAAGGCAATGCATTGACATTTTGGCAGCCATGATGAATGTGGCAACATTTCCAGGCCAGTCATTGTTGACATGGTGACCATGAAGGTATGAATTTCACCTATTGTCATATCGTGCTGTGGACAAAAAGAGCACACCTGTGTCACACTTTTGGATTTAATGAAAAATAATTTAATTCCGGTTCAGTGTAGTTTTGAATTACAGCATTATAAATCAGACTAACTTTGCCTCAAAGGGGCATCAAGTCACTTTTTACATATGTACAATTGAGGAAAGGTGATGAGAAACCTTCTTATCACTCATAATCTGAAGGCTGCCACACTTAATGAACTAGATAAGAGTTGTACACGAACACAAGTTTGAGTTTCTGGAACCCAAACACACACAACAATGCACGTAGTGGATTTTATGCCAATTTTAATAGGAGCTAAGATTAAAATGAAGAGGAATACAACACACAAATCTCTGGGGTATTGAACATGCTATTGTTCATAAATTATTTTTTTGTCAAGCCGTTCGTCTACGGACACAGATTTAGAAAGAGGAATCACAGAATTTGCATGTCTCTCCATGCCTTTGTCAATTTTCTCAGCGCACTCCCACAGGTTTCCTCCCACATCCCAAAAACATGCATTAATTGGAGACTCTAAATTGCCCTTAGGTGTTAATGTGAGTGCACCATTCTATGTGCCCCACGATTGGCTGGCAACCAGTTCAGGCTGTATCCCGCCTCCTGCATGAAGATAGCTGGGATAGGCTCCAGCACTCCCATGATCCTCGGGAGGATAAGTGGCTCAGAAAATAAATGGCTGAATTAATTTCACATGGCTTATTAATTATATTATATATTATATTAATTATAAGACTTTTTCAACATATTCAAGCCCTTTTATATTTATTTACAATAACATTGTATTTTATCTACAGAAATTAAACGTTTCCAGCTTGGTTCGGTCCAGGTTCTACACAGCTCCCTTGGAAATCCTTCTCTCATCATTCATCACTGTAGGTTGCCCCAGAGTCTACCGTTACAAAGGGCAGACCGTACCACATTGTATGCACTATCCAGAGGTTGACCGAACAATGGCAGACGTCATTAATGACCTGTTTGAAACTAGGGTAACGAAGTAGGCAAGAAAAATCAACAACAAAAAATCCCTCCCACCCCGGGCACCACTTCTTTAACAGTGTCCCCTTAAGAAGGCAGTTCTGCACCATTAGGACCACACACCACCTAAATAGATTTTTTTCCCAAGGCAATTTCTTTCCTTAATAACAACAAGCAAAGTGACTGATGCGACCCCCCCCCCCCAACCACCACCACCACACAGACACGCACACACGCACTCCATCCTCCGGAAGAAAACACCAACTTGATAACATCCGTAACCCCCCTTATATTGTAGTCTCTACTCAGCACAGTAGGACTATTTCTATATTCTTAATTTTTCATTCTGTTTATTTAAAATATGATCAATCAATACGAATGTCATACTAGGATGAGACTGAGTGCACAAATTCCTTGTGTGTTATTACATTTTTGGCTATTAAAGCTGATTCTGATTTATATTTTAATTACATTGTATTTTGCTTGTTGTGGACCTGATTGCTTGTGGGCTTTTTATTGACTAAATCCAATGACAAAGTATATACATATCTTGTTGCAGCTAATTTGCATTCATTGTCCGACAAAATGTTTCGGATATTTTTGAGAACCTCTGGTGAATACTGAGTGCAGCTGATAGGTGGACAGGGATCCCTGCATCCAATCATCCATCAGGCCACCTTGCTTAACAGAGATTAGTGGGTCAAAACCAGTAGGACTGCCAAAAATGGGGGAGCGGTCAGAGATGACAGCCAATCCCAAATGAGGATGAACACGTACAAATTTACATGCAATCAGATGATCCATAAAAATTCAAAAATACTATAGGCCAGAAAAACAGAATGTTCATAATGATTCTCGGCATCAAACAACAGCAGCCGAATATGCCATATGCATTGTCTCATGTTCACACTATTTTCTCTTTTAATATCAACGTTATCAACCCATTGTTGCAATATCAACCTCAAAAGTTCTTGTCTCCCTCGTAAATCCCCCTTTGAATATTGAAAAGTAAACACTTAGTTGCTGGTACAGTTTTAAGAAATTGCCACACGTGACTTGGAAACCACATCTTTTTTCCTATAACTGGAGCATCCAAAGCTCCAGCGTAATCTTTATGATGAAAACCATAAAACATAAGAAAGTGTCGGTCATGAGGCTCCATGTCAACTGCATTTTAAACAACCAATCTCAATGATAAGTAATGTATGAACAATTTAATATATTTTCAAAATAATTATTCTTGTTTCTTTCACTGCCCAATGATCCCAATCATGTAGTTTTAATGTGTTTTTGGATACATTTTTAAAGACATGTGAACTGTTGCAGATGTACAGTAAAGGTAAACAGTCAGATCTGATGAATAAAACAAAGGATGTGGGTCACTCAAAAATATGCGTATGTAATAGACAATGACATAAAATGTGATACAGTATGTATATTTATTCTTAATTAGGCAGCCAGGCCTGCAGTGTAAATGCAAACTAAGAGAATTGGGCTAAAGACTTAGGAAATGTAATTAGCACAACAAAGACAAATTAACATTTGTGCCCTGATTTGGATTATTTAATTCCAATGCATTACACGATGAAAGTCTATGCATCTGCCATGAAATTCTGAAGTAATCTTTAGAATTGTGATTGGCATTTATTTCTACTATTTAATGGTTTATCGGCCTTCAATGCAACACTTTTAGACAATGTTTAATGCCCAATATTTTTGCCGTTGTTTTGATCTTTTCTTTTTTTTTACGGTTGTTTTTTTCAATGTATTGTCTAGCCTTTGACAGTCCGGTCACTTAATTCAGTTGTGACAGTGCACATTTATTCTGTCACGTGTGACAAATCTGTTAGCAAACCTCGTTTTACCTTACCAAATTTTCAGCCAATCGCATGCTACTAGCCAGTCAATGACAGCTCTAGTTAAAGTGTGGTTGATGATGCAATTGTTGTCAGAGTGTTGTATGATCTTCCGCGAACGCTACCATGTGAATCCACTAGGCTTTTGGTCCATGACGAATGGTTCTTAAATTTGTCTGATCCAGCTGTCTGATTGGCCAAGCTTCTGACCTCCACCCAGGACTGGGAATTCTGTCAACGCAAGTTTGCCTGTGCCTCTGGCTATTGGACCAGCATTCTGTTATGACCTCCAGGCTTGCTAAATCTGTTTCGCTGTCTCGGTGATTGTGAACACAGTGTAAATTTCTCGTTTTCACTCTTCTACTCTGTGAATTATGGATTAAGACAAGAGTGAAATCAGAGCATATCCTGATCTGCTATTTTTGGATTATGCGCTATTGTATCCTCTGGGTTAAGACCAAGCTATCTTCAAAGCCTGACCTCGCTCAGCAGTGAAGTGGTTATTCTTAACTGCACTGGAATGCTGGTTTTGATTTGACCGGCCATAGTTAATCTCAGATTATTAAAATCTTTTTCAAATTTTCTGGTGTTCATTTGGGTCTTAAACCAATATATCCATTCATCCATCCATCCATCCATCCATCCATCCATTTTCAACACCTTTTATTATGGGGTGCTGGAGCCTTTGGGATAGGCTTTGGGCGAAAGGCACATTTGACACTAAACTGGTCACCAGTCGCAGGGCACATATAGAGACCAACAATCATTAACATTTACATGCCAATACTGTATTTTATATTTACGTTCATTTGTCACTTGGGATTTGATTCACACGGTGATGCAGCAGTAGAGCGTTGGCCTCACCATTCTGAGGACCGGGGTTCAAATCAAGGCCTTCCGCTGTGTGGAGTTTCCTTTTTCCCCCGTGCCTGTATGGATACTCCAATTTCCTCCGACATCACAAAAAACATGCATTAATTGATTGTAAGTGCAACTGTTGTCTGTCGCCATGTGCCCTGCGATGGCTGGACACCAGTTCAGGGTGTACCCCGTCTGCTGGCCAATGACAGCTGGGATAGGCTCCAGCACTCCTGCGACCCTTTTGAGGATATGTGGCTCAGAAAATGGATGGATGGATGATTATCTGATTCAGTATAGCTTTTTTCTTTTGTCATTTTTAGTCAAGGGCGGCACTGTTGTGCAGCTGGTAAAGCATTGGCCTCACAGTTCTGAGATCGCGGGTTCAATCCCGGACCCACCTGTATGGAGTTTGCATGTTCTCCCCGTGCCAATGTGGATTTTCCCCAGACACTCCGGTTTACTCCCACATTCCAAAAACATGAAACATTAATTGGACACTCTAAATTGCCCCTAGCTGTGATTGTGAGTGTGGTTGTTTGTCTCGATGTGCCCTGCGATTGGCTGGCAACCTGTTCAGGGTGTACCCCACCTTCTGCCCATTGACAGCTGGCATAGGCTCCAGCACTTCCCACGACCCTTGTGAGGATAAGCAGCAAACAAAATGGATGGATTTTTAGTCAACAATTTACACAAATGATTTGTCAAAACAACATTTTAAAGTAAAGTAGATTTTTGTTGTAGCTGAGTTCAAATGTCAAACTTTTTACTAGGCATACATTTTTTTTTAATAGTTCTACCTTCTCATCTGGGGTTGCCACATCAAGCTATTGTGGCCTGATTCATCAACATTCTTATTAGAGCAAAAGCTCACCCATGTGTTGGCTTCATTTTAAAAAACTAAAATAAATTATCATTCAAGGACTTTGTAATGAATTTATTTTCACCCCCTGTCCACAAGTCATTTCCAGCGTACATCATTTAATCAAGCGAGAGCAGCATTCAATTTTTTCGGCAATAACTACAGTATGGGAAACCAGAACTCAAAGAAATGGTGATGTCAGCTGTCTGAGCCAACATTAAGCATATTTGTTTCGTAAAATAAGTCACAAAATAGCATTTGCTTCAGAGAAATCAGTCAGAGATGGGTGCATGATGGATCCTGGTTAAAGAAGAGCATTTAAGAAGTGACACGAAACATACAAAGTACTCATCAGATAAATATTCCCTCACAAGTTTGTTATTTCAAGTAGTGGTAGTGAATGTTCAAGGGTCCAGTTCCCGGTATGAGATGTTTTTAATACACCTTCTTTACAAACTCACATCTTTTATTTGGTTCTCCAGTTTCTTGACAGTGGGAATTTCCATATGAGCTAAATATTTAGTTCAACCTGAAACATTTATATTCATATTTATATTTAGATATATTGTAGCATAGATATATAATATTTATATTTAAAATTACATTAAAGATGCATATTCAAATATTAATCAATATATAAATATAAATATATTTAACATTTAACTTTTTTTCTGGCCCAAGTGGAGGAGTTCAAGTATCTTGGGGTCTTGTTCACGAGTGAGGGAAGAATGGAGCGGGAGATCGACAGATGGATTGGTGCAGCATCTGCAGTGATGTGGAGTTTGTATAGGTCTGTTGTGGTAAAGAGGTAGCTAAATCGAAAGGCAAAGCTCTCAATTTACCAATCGATCTACGTTCCTACCCTCACCTATGAGCACGAGTTGTGGGTCGTGACCAAAAGAACGAGATCCCGGATACTCGCAGCCGAAATTTATTTCCTCCGCAGGGTGGCCTGAGTCTCCCTTAGAGATAGGGTGAGAAACTTGATCATCTGGGAGGGGCTCGGTCTTAAGCCGCTTCTCCTCTCCTTTGTGAGGAGCCAGAAGAGGTGACTGGGGCATTTGATTCAGATGCGTACTGGTGAGGTGTTCCGGGCATGTCCCACCAGAAAGAGACCCCGGGGACGACCCATGACACACTGGGGAGACTATGTCTCCTGGCTGGCTTGGGAACGCCTATGAGATCCCTCTGGAATAGCTGGAAGAAGTGGCTGGGGAAAGGGAAGTCTGGGTATCCCTGCTGAAGCTACTTCCCCCGCAACCTGCCCCAGAGAAGCGGTAGAAAATGAAAAACTGGATGGATTCAGCTTTAGTATTTTGTATTTAAATTCACATTCAACATTTAGACTTAACACTTATATTTAGATAAACATTTCAAATGCAGATTTAATATTTATATTTAAATTCGTGTTTAAAATTCATCATAATGTGTCATTTAATATTTGGAGTTAACTATTTGAGTTGACAAATTCATATCTATTTTTTTAAACATTGTCTGAAGATAAATATGACAAAATGCTATTATTTTCAAAGTGAGACACTTTATAACCCAGACCCCATAATTTACCATTCATCTTAATATTTTTAAATGCAGTATACTCCATTGGCTCTCAAATTCAAAACCCAAAATATTAAAACAAAAAAATAAAATAAATTGGTATAAAGAAGCCCATGGTGATCCTCTCTTAGTGACTTTATTTCAATTAATGAATAATTTAGTCAGATGAGTTTGCACATTGTTGCATCAGAAATATAGTAATAGGGATAAACCTTGAAGTAGAAATAACTAGGTATGAATGTTTCATCGGATTCTGTGCACTATAAGTTTCCATATTCAAGCAGACTTGCAATGGGCATTTGGGAGGGTCTTGGTTTCACCCTAATATCAAGCTCTGAAAAAAATCTTTTAATAATAGAAGAAACAGTGCTTTGCTTTCAATAGTCAGAGAGAGCTTCTATCAAGGAAAATGCCAAGAAGTAAGTGAGAGACAGATGGACAATTGTGGTCAGTATCTGCCCTCCTCAGGTTAATGTTTCCATTTTTATTTGCTTGACAGACACCTATTGTTACTGGTGTTTCTCCCTGGCTAATTCACAGTGTTCCCGTGGAAGAAAAGTGTGTTAACTTGATTTTTACATCAATCACAGTCAGTTAACGTTCTGAAGTAAAATCCTCATTCAGAGACGTTGATTATCTCCAATGTTCACGTCGACAGAGAGCCAGACAGCCTACAGAACAAAAAATGTTGAATTTGGAGATTCATAGGCAGCTGTGCAAGTGGGAATAAAACTGGGAATATTGATACAATTCCCACTTTTTTTCCACATTCAAGAGTGCAAAATACTCAATGTAAGTGGCAAAAGGTAGAATGGAAAGGGATCGCTAATGGAAACTAATGGTTTCTTAACGTATTCATCTTTAAAGAGAGATTGGTCATATAGGCTGAAGTAGTGCAGCAGCGTAGCCATGCTGCCTGCAAGCCATTACTGTAATGTTACATTTATGCAGATTATTTATTAATCTGACAATGGAAGGTGTAAGAACCCGTGGTGCTGTCTTCTGGAAGTAGAGGATGTGAAGTTATAAACCTGCAAAGACTATTTTCACCCTAAATCATTTCAAGCTGGCTTTCATTGTTGCTACTGTCAAAAGCTGTCAGCCCTGAAAAAACTCCTGACAACAGTATCCTCCAGATATGTTTCTCTCTGGTCTTGGAGAGCTTTGAGAGGCTTTTACTGATGAAAAACAACCTGCATGTCCTTGGTATGGGACTGAAAGGGATAGTTTCACTATTCAATTACTTTGAAAAGTATTTATTCACCCCCATTTTTTGGGGGGGTTGAAGTGGATAAAAGAGTAGGAGCTGACATTGACATACAGTACATCTGGGAAGCTTCAACTCCATCATTTAAGGATTTGCAGTGCTTGGGAGCACACAGACATTAATTCTGAATGAAATGTATTCGACAAAAAAATGAAAATATATTTCTACTTTCAAATAATGTGCAATATGTAGTGCAAATTCACAGGAAGAGTTCAGGCAAAGAAAAAGGATCATGCAGCCGCAAAACACACAAGAACACTTTTTTTTTCCGACACGTTTGTGCACTTGATGAAATTCTACTAAAATGGCAAACACACATCACAATAAACAAACGTTTTACGGTATAATTCACAAAAAGTGTTGTACCTTTTTTTTTTGGAAAGGATCTGTGAGAAGGTTAAAGGTTTTCAAGGAAAATATTATCTCTGATCTTTTTTGCTCAGCTCAGTAACTGTGGTGTGAATTTGTCTTATAATTATGAGCAAATCATTGACCAGTTGCCTAATCCACTCAGCTTAATTAAGGTTCCATATTAAGAACTGACAAACTAATAAATAACACTGCCAGTAAACTGTTAAATTAGCTTATTATTAAGAGTAAACTTTATATATGCACAGGCGCACACATACACACACACACTCACACAGTGCAGATAAAGGATTTCCTAGCCATGCGGGAAACATTTCTAATCATTGGCATTCTGAAACAAATTCTCAAATTTACATATCCTGGGCTGCCCTCTGAGCTATAAGGAAAATATTACACAAGAACAGCAGCCATGGCGACAGCGAAATTAATAGACTTCTGCTGTTGTCACTGGTGTTGCATTTCCACCAGCCTATGCGGCTTGTGAGGGAAACTGAAGCAGATTAAATTTGATAGAGAAGAGAAAGGGAATATGCACACGGAGACACAAAGAAAAATTATCTGCGGGGAAGTTGTCAGCAAATGGAATCACTGTATGTTGCTCAAAGTGATTTTGTTTCAAGTCAGTTGAGAAATACATAAAAGCTCACTGGGCTTTGATATGACCAGATGCATTCTTGAAGTGTATGCATGTGTTGTGAATTTAAATATTGATGCATTTGATTTAACAAAAAAGATGTGGGTGGGGGTGGGAAGTGGCTGGTCAGCGTTCTCCCCTAATATGTTTTGTCTATTTACACTGAATCCTTCATCTCCTCTATGCCCCATTTGTCAGCGAATCAGGACTCTCGTTGAGATCCAATAAATAACACCAGTCCATCATTGAGCAGATTAGGTGTCAGCTAACTTCCGCAGCGCCCCACGTGCCGTGTAGAAGCCTCGGGGGGCCCGTGTCCCGGGAATGATGGGTAATAAAAATGAATCATAGATGAAGGCCTGAGACAGGGTCCTACAGGAGGAGTCTTGATGCATTAAACAGGAACAGTCGATATGTCCTCTTGTGATAATAGAGCATACAGGAGCTGCCACGAAGCTATTTAACGCTTGTCAATCCAATCCAGAATGGTTAGAATGCTTGCAGCAGAAACACAGACAATGGCTCATTTGGGAAGTAGCGTATAGAACTTTTGCACAGTTCAAATCTAAAAGTAAACTGAAAGTGTCAAAAGTTGTTTGCGTTTTCCTCCACTTTATTTTGGAAACTAATGACGTTGGATATCGCGTTGCTTGGCTTTTGGCACAGCAGATAAAGAAAAGTGCATTTCATTGTTGACTATGAACAATATCCATCCAACTATTCAGGCATCCATTTTCTTAGCTGCTTATCCTCACGAGGTGCTGGAGCCTATCCCAACTATCAAGGGGCAGAACGCAGGATCCACCCTGAAATGTTTTCCAGCCAATCGCAGGGCACATAGAGACAGACAACAGTCGCACTCACAATCAAATATAGGGGCAATATAGAGTCTCCAATGAATGCATGTTTTTGGGATGTGGGAGGAAACCGGAGTACCCAGACATAACCCATGCAAGACATGGGAAGAACATACAAACTCCACACAGGAGGGGTCGGGATTGAACCTGGATTCTCAGAACTGTGAGGCCAACGCTTTATAGCTACACCACCGTGCTGCTACTCTGAACAATAATTAGGTAAAAATAGCACAATATGAAAAATTATCCTGCCTTGAATCAACCCATCCCTGGATGAGTTTTCCTCCAGGTCATTACTTTTGATAAATAAGACCTTAGTGCTCCACCATTTTGAGGATAAATACATTCATGTTCACAGTGTGAAAAACCTGTACGTGTCATTCATTCTCAATACATTTTCCTGTCAAATGTCATTTGAAAAGTCCTACATTGGGTCATAGTGATGACATATTTTGCAAAATGTGTCCTCTGCGAGAGTAAAATAAAATTGGTTATTTCACTTAGGAATGTCATATCCTGGCAGTTCACCATCATGATATTAACATGGTGGATACTTCTCAGTCTTGCACTAAGAGCTGGGTGGGTGATGAAACAAGGAGAGGGTCCATACTTGTCACAGTCAACGAGAGTCATCTGACCTATAAAATAAATAGTGGTGTGTGAGATGTGAACTCCAGATGACCTCTGCCATACTCACGCCCAGCAACAATTATTGACGTGCTCCCATTAAAAATGCACTTAAGAGACAAATGCATTCAGGAAGAAAGCAAGAGAGCTCAGTAAAAGTGAGAGCACTGTGACAGTATGTAGGTGTAAATATACCTAACAACTGAATTTGATGCACAAACTACAATTTTGATGGAAAATGAAAACAATGACTTCATTGTAGGTTTCATTTTAAAATCCAGTATTATAATTTACAACCATCACCTGAGTTTGGGATTCTATTGGTTTAAACAATCAAAAAGTAAAATAAAGGACCGCAAAAGATAATTAAGTGTATCTGTGCAATAAAACATATGGACATCATTGTGCACAACTCAGCAAGAAATTGAAAACAAGCCCCGGAAAGCAGCTGAAATTAAGATTTTTGACATATTAGAATGTTAATTTACCCTGCAGTTGTCCTGCTGTTTTTGTCATTGTACTAATAATATATTCGGGTTACCACTAAAGGACTAAAGCTCTATGGGTTTATTACAGAACCAAGAAAGCATGAATAGATATATTTAAATTCGAGAAAATGTCTTGAGACAGGGTAAATTAATTATGTTGGATGATGAATTTCTAATATTGGGTAATATGCTGACACTGTTTGGTATTCTAGTTGGACAGTGTTATGTCTGTGAAAAGTCTGTTCAACAATTAAATTGGCATACTGTTACTCCAGCAACGTACTGTTACACCAACTCTTGTTAGCGAAACACAGAACAAACAAACAAAAATATGAGCTAACTACCCAACCCTAATCCTAAACCTTTAACCTTGCAGTCAATTTTGTCCACTGGAGGGCTCATTGATGACCACTGACAACTTAAATGAAAATTACCACTGACAACTTGACATCTGATATTGATGCACTTGCGAAGGCTACAAGATGCTAAGCTTGAGAAGCAAAGCAAGCCTACTTCAAATTAAATGTGGTGCCACCTTTGCACTGAGGGGAACACAGTTCTATGAAAATGAATACCTCCTCCAGAAATATTTGAAGAAACTGACTATTGCAAAAAAAAAACAGTCAACAGCTGTAGTTCAAAAGAGGTTGGCTTGGTGGAACGCTTTGGTGTAATAACTTCCATTTTTATTTATACATTTACAAGGTAGACAAATAACTGGATGCTCTTTCTGAGGAGTCACTACTTTGTTTGGTTGTTTGTTTGTATGGGGCCATGAGTCAGTTGAGGTTGGTTAACATTTCAAATCCATCCATTATCTAAGCCATTTATCCTCACAACGGTCACAGGAGAGCCGGAGCCGATCCCAGCTAACTTCGGGCGAAAGGGGGACTACACCCTGAACTGGTTACCAATCCGTCGCAGGGCCGATATCGACACCATCACTAAGCTGGAATCCATCCCACGTTGCCCGCACCAAAGTCAGGCATGTGTACCACTAACAGACATATTAATAGTCATTAAAATAAAAATAAAAAAAACTGATTTGTATTACTATTGAAATTGCAATCATTTTGTAAAGAAATTTCTAATCCCATCCATTATTCTTTAACCGCTTATCAGAGGAGGGGTCGCGTGGACTGTTGGTTTAGCAAGGACACCCAGACTTCCCTTTCTCCAGCCACTTCATCCATTTCTTCTGATGGAATCCCGAAGTGTTCCCAGGTCAGCCGAGAGACAAAATCTCTCGAGCGTGTCCCGGACCTCATTTGGGTGAGATGTGCCCGGAACCCTTCACCAGGGAGCCATCTGGGAGCATCCAAATCAGGTGCCCTCTCAATGGGGAGGCGCAGTGGCTCTACTCTGAGTCCCTCCCAGATGACCGAGCTTCTCACCCTATCGCTAAGGGAGACCTCGGACACCCTGCAGAGTAGGCCACTTGTATCGGCGATCTTGTTCTTTTGGTTATAACTCACAGCTCATGACCATAAGTGAGGGTAGGAAAAATGACTGAGACTGTTGCTTTTCAACTTAGTTCTTTCTTTACCACAACAGAGAGAGACAAAGTCCACATTACTGCAGACATTGCACCAATCTGCTTGTCAATCTCACATTCCAGTCTTCCCTCACTCGTGAACAAGACCCCAGATACTTCAACTCCTCCACTCAGGGCGGGATCTCATCCCCAATCTAGATACGGCAAAGCAGCCTTTTCCGAATGAGGACCATGGTCTTAGATTTGGAGGTACTGAGTCTCATAACATCCACTTCACAATTGGCTGTGAACCATTCCAGTTAGAGTTGGAGATCAAGGCTTGATACGAACCCAATAGAACCACATAATCTTAAAAAAGCAGATGTGAAATATTGAGGCCACCAAACCAGACCCTCTCTATGCCTCAGCTGCATCTATAAATTATGTCCATAAAAGATAAGAACAGAATCAGTGACAAAGGGCAGCTTTGGCAGAGTCCAACCCTCGCCAGAAATGAGTCCAACTTTATGTTTGCAATGCGAACCAAACTCTGACACACTCTGGAACTGTCCCTGATGTCCACGCGATGTTGTTGGGACGTGTCAACCAAGACAGCCCAATAACAACCAGAGCCTTTAGGAACTCTGGGTGGAACTCATCCACCCCCTAGGGCCTTGACAGCAAGCAGATTTTGAACTCCCTCCGTGACCTCCACGCCGGATATTGGAGAGCCCACTTCAGAGAACCCAGACTCTGCTTCTTCATGGGAAAGAGTGTTAGTGGAATAGAGGAGGTGTTTGAAGTAGCCTCCCCTCCAATTCACAGTATCCCAAGTCGACTTTAGCTCCACCCATGTATTTTATTTATGGTGCAATGCTTCCCCAACCTGAAATGCTGGATGGTGGACCAGATTTTTTTTCGAAGCTGTCTGTACGTCTTTCCATGGCCTCACCAAACACCTCCCCTGCCCAAATTTTGGGTTCTCCGACCACCAAAAGCTGCATTCTGCTCGGCCAAAAGATACCAATCAGCTGCCACAGGCCCAAAAGGGCACCATCAAACTGTGTATAGTGGGGATGGGGCACTGCTTACCTTAACTCGGGATGTTGTGGGTCGGTGGGAAGAATACTCCGAAGACCTCCTTAATTCGACCAACGCGCCTTCCCATGAGGGTGCTCTGAGGCGGGCTCTTCAAACTCTGAGGTTGAGGTCACTTAGGTGGTTAAAAAGCTCCTTGGTGGCAGGGCCTCGGGGGTGAATGAGATTTGGCCGGAGTTCCTAAAGGCTCTGGATGTTGTGGCGCTGTTCTGGTTGACACGCCTTTGCAACATCGCTGCCTCTGGATTGTCAGACTGGGGTGGTGGTCCCTATTTTTAAGAAGGGTGACCGGAGGGTGTGTTCCAACTATAGGGGGATCACAGTCCTCAGCCTCTCTGGTCAGGTGTATTCAGGGGTACTGTCAAGGAGAGTCCATCGGGAAGTCAAATCTCAGATCCAGGAAGAGCAATGTGGTTTTCGTCCTGGCCGTGGAACAGCGGAGCAGCTCTTCACCTCAGGCAGAATCCTTGAAGGTGCGTGGGAGTTCGCCCAACCAGTCTACATGTGTTTTGTGAACTTCGAGAAGGCGTTTGACCATGTCCCTCAGGGAGTCTTATGGGGGGTTCTTCGGGAGTATGGGATACCGAACCCCCTGATATGAACTGTTCGGTCTCTGTACGACCGTTGTAAGAGTTTGGTCCGCATTGCCGGCAATGAGTCAGACTCGTTTCCAGTGAAAGTTGAACTCTGCCAAGGCTGCCCTTTGTCTCCGATTTTGTTTGTAACTTTTATGGACAGAATCTCTAGGCACACCTGAGGTGTAGAGTGCTTCCGGTTTGATGGCCTCAGCATCGAATCTCCGCTCTTTGCAGATGATGTGGTTCTGTTGGCTTCATCAAGCCATGATCTGCAACTCTAACTGGAGCGGTTCGCAGCTGAGTGTGAAGCAGCTGGGATGAGAATCAGCACCTCCAAATCTGAGACCATGGTCCTCAGTCAGAAAAGGGTGGTGAGCCCTCTCTGGGTCAGTGATGAGATCCTTCCCCAAGTGGAGGAGTTCAAGTATCTTGGGATCTTGTTAATGAGTGAGGGAAGAATGGAGCGGGAGATCGACAGATAGATTGGTACAGCTTCTGCTGTGATGCGTACTTGTATCGGTGCGATGTGGTAAAGAGGGAGCTAAGTCAAAAAGCGAAGCCCTCAATTTACCAGTCGAACTACACTCCTACCCTCACCTATGGTAATGAGTTGTGGGTCGTGACCAAAAGAACAAGATCCCCGATAAAAGTGGCTGAAATGAGTTCCTCCGCAGGGTGTCCGGGCTCTCCCTTAGCGATAAAGTGAGAAGCTTAGTCATCCAGGAGAGGGTCTGTGTCGAGCTACTGCTCCTCCGCATTGAGAGGAGCCAGATGAGGTGGCTGGGGCATCTGATTTGCATGTCTTTCAGACGCCTCCCTGGTGAGGTGTTCTGGGCATGTCCCACCGGAAAGAGACCCAGAACACGCTGGAGAGACTATGTCTCTCTGCTGGCTTGGGAACAACTCGGGTTCCCTCCGGTAGACCTGGAAGAAGAGGCTAGGGAAAGGGAAGTCTGGCTATCCTTGCTGGTTACATCCTGTGTGACCCAACTCAGAAAAGCGGTAGAAAATGGATTGATGGATAGAAAATGTTAATCATAAACTATGCAAGCCGGCCCTCTTAAAATCCAATTGACCCCTCCGTACAGGGCACTTAACCACGCCTCCTGACGTGACATCATGCCATGTGCGCTGACGTCAGACAAACAATTAGCAAAAATATCGGCGCAGCAAGAAACTGTCCAACTTACCGGCTGATTTCTCACTCGCATTCTTAGCTAACAGTGAAATATCGTTGAAAAGCAGACAGCAGGTCTTCAAGTATTTCAGTGAGTGGTATTTCAATGGCATTTACTTGCATATCGACGGAGAAACCATTGATATTAGCGCGAGATCTTTCCAGAGTCAGAGGAAGACCGAGAAGCCACATGATATAATATATTATAACCCAAAGATGAATTCGTCATTGTCAGTTTCCTATTTTCGTGTTACATATCACACTTGTGTGCAGAATCTGTATGTGTATCTGTATAGCCGTTTGTGAACTGCCGTATGAAGGAAAAGAAGGCGAGGCTTGATTTACGAGTTGTTTCTCTCGTTTTCTTTGTGTAACGTCACGCGCTCCCCTCAATAATTATTCTTGAATTAGTGCCGAACCTACGTAAGTCCCGACCGAGTACGACAATCACTACTTTAGTGTCCTCAAACATCCTTCCTTCAGTCTTGGTGTCTCGGTGCACGTCGAAGGCTTTTAGGACCGCTAGTCCGGTTTAGCTTAGCTCACCACCGAACAGAGACACGTTTGTGCAGTCAGATCATTGCAAAATATCGCTCAACACAGATCAAGTGTGACAATCATTCACACGTAGCTATATTATGCAAGCGAAGAACTGCTAATTCATTTATATGAGATATGTATTGAAAATCAAATATAGGGCATGCCTTTGTGCTAACACAGTCCGGTTTAGCGTAGCCGCGAACAAAGGGACACGTTTGTGCAGTCAGATCATCGCAAAATATCACTCAACACAGATCAAGTGTGTCAATCATTCACACGTAGCTATATTATGCAAGCGAAGAACTGCTAATTCATTTATATGAGACATGTATTGAAAATCAAATATAGGACTTACCTTCGTGCAAACATATCTGTTCCGGTTGATGGATTCAGTTGATGATGCGGTCTTCCACAAAGTTTGATCCATCAAAGTCATTTTTCGTACTGGGTCTTCGGTTTTGGAAAGGGTACGAATTGAACTCCACCAACTAGCCTTTCAGGATACCTGTCGTCACTATTATAAAGTCCATGACTACACCTCTTAACCATATCTATTATTAAAGAACCCAAATACCCGATAAAACGCCAACAGAAGCTATACTGGACCATCCAGCGTTGTCTGAGAAAACTGCGGGTCAAAAAAAGGGGTGTGGTTTATGCAGATCTCTGACCTCTGATCGGTCAGTGACGCGGATTGCGCAATTTCTTCGGAGGGGACAATTGTGGCCCGCAAACTAAAATGAATTTGGCTCCACCTGAAAAGTATGCATGTGTTTTAAAGGCAAGTTACGGCAGCAATATGAATATGCTAGTAATAAACATGACATGATAATGCTCTCTTCGGTTGGTTGATTATGTAATTTTAAGTTGAGATGACACCCATATTAGAAATCAACTTTGTCCTCTTGTGTGCCCTCTATATACTTGTATGACCTTAGTTCTTCAAATAAACATGATCTATGTTTGTTAATGTTTGAGTTGAGATGGACAAAATGCTGCAATACTATTTTCTGTTCTTCACTCCTACGTACGTATTTTATTTTTCATCAGTAACTACAATATATGGAACAAGTGTTGTGGAACAAATAAGATTTTCTATGGCTCCCGCATGAAGAAGTTATGAATGCTTTCAGACCTGAAATTAAATGTAACGTTTGATCAAAATGAAAAGACTGCAACTCATTGTCTTTCACCTTCTGTAACTTGAAGAAACATTATTTCCAATAACACTGGAAATATTTCCCAGACCAAGAGGACCAATGCTTTCAAATTGTACAAGTGGACGATGTGATGGCAAACAGTGGCTGAAGGGAACCACTGTGTTGCCTGCATGGACCAACCTGCTTGGGTTTTCTCTAGGTGGTCTGCTTCCTCTTGTCTTAAAAAAAATATCAGACATGTGTCCTTTCGTTGAGTTTAAGATGAAGTTCAGAAGGTGATCTAGCCATCCTTAATAAGGTTGTATATGTTTTGGAAAAGATGGACTATACAGGCAAGGAGTCTGATATAAATCTGTGTTGCCAAAAGCTAGAGTAGCTTGAGCTAGTGTGAAAAAACCTTTCTCAGGTTTTTTGTTATTTGAAAAAAAAGCTATGGCATGTTTTGTATTTTCCCCTTCAATAAACAGTGACAAATGAATCCAAAATGTGCATGTTTATAAAACGGTCTCCCAGCTGTGTCAAGAAGTGATGGTGAAACACAATCTTTCTGCAGAGGGCAGTTGTGAACGCCACAGAGATAAAACAAATAAATTCATGAATACAATGCATACTCAAACAAATAGGACCATATCCGCCATTCCATAAACAGCATCCTGATTTGATTTGACCACCACATTCATTTTAATTGTTTTAAATTCTGCTTTTGTTTTGAAATATGTTGTCCCGTTTTATTCTCAAACGGCTGATTCGAACATGTTTTATGGATGAAGAGTGGAGAACAAATGCCATATAGATAAAATTTCACACAAGAAAAATTACAGGATTTTTGGTTTACAATATTTATATTTCACGTTTTCTCTTCGAACAGCTGACATTTTGACTCGCTAGGTGGTGTTTTGAGTCCTTCGATTCTGTTTCCTTTAGGTGAAATGGCTCAACTATATGATACTGGGAGTCCTCACGTTAAAATGTCCTCAACCTAAAACATTTCGACTTCAAAACACCCATGTCTCGTCCGCCATTTTGGCCTTAGCACCATAGTGTTTTTGCTTCGCTAATGCATATTGAATATCTTTGTTTTTGCGCTGGGTTAGGCTTTGTGTTTAATCAAAATAAAAATAAAAAAATGAAAGCATCTTTTGCGAGGCCATGGTGAAGCAACTGGTTAGAGTGTTGGCCTCAGTTCTGAGCACCGAGTTTCAAATCCTGGCCCCACCCTTGTGGAGTCTGCATGTTCTCCCCGTGCCTGTGTGGGGTTTCTCCCGGTACGTCGGTTTCCTCCAACATTCCATAAACATCCATTGATTGGAGAATCTAAATTGCTCCTAGGTATGATTGTGAATGCGACTGTTGTCTGTCTCCATGTGCCCTCCGATTGGCTGCCATTGCCTTTTATTTCTTACCCTTTCACACATTATAGCCCAAAAGAAGAAAGCTGCTCATTTGGGGGACAGTGTTCTGGTGCAACGAGAGGACAGGAAATGTCCCACGGTCATACAAATAAAAAAAATACTGAGCAACAATAGGGCAATGAAAACATAATTTCCACACATCAGTTTTGAAATTACTTATAAAGAAGTACTATAATGATCTTTTTCAACAATTGCTGCTATTTAAAGTAGGAATGTTGTCTTATAGAGGAATGCTATTCTGTGTTCTCCATCGTAGTGTGATGGTAATACACTTTCTGCTTCCTGTATACTGAAGCGACCTTGGTCATATATTTTTCTTCTGTGCCACACATGCACATTCATTTTTTTTTATTTTTTTCTTGCTGCTGCTTTCATCACCAGGGAGCCACAGCACCCCCCGCCTCCGATGGGCTGCGGCTGGATTGCTGTCATGGTGTCACTCTCTTAGTTCCCTCTGTGGTGCTTCGGCCACAGCTGACGTAGCCGAGCACATTGCCTTTAGGCAATCACCCGGCTCCAAATCTGAAGGGATGAAACACATGTTGCCACAGATAAACCACCATGATCAATCTCATGGATGCGCAGCGAATCGGTGGAGCGAAAGGCTTTGAAAATCAAGCCTTGTCCCCAATGTGCCCAGCAATGATGATTTGGTCAGCGGAGCCAACGGCAAACAGCAAACATCAAGGAAGTTGGACCGGCAGGCCTGACAGTTCTCAACACTAATTAAACACACACAAGTGATATGGTGCCAGCAGGGCAAGCCTCACATCCTTTGGTCTAAATAAAAGTCATCCCTGCCCGTGAGATCATTCAACCCAAATATTGTGTACAATTTTGGAGGAACAGTAGTTGTCTGGCAAAACATACCTGTGTGAGTCCCAAATTATCAGTGTCCTGATTTTTAGGAAGAGATACAATACTAAAAGCTTTGACACTGCAAGGTTCTTTTTCATTTAGCGACCCTGGACATAGCCCAAGTATATTTCTTATTAATAATATCTGTCTCCAATGTGGCGACACGGTGGAACAGCTTGAAAGTCTTGGCCCCACAGTTCTAAGGTCCAGGGTTTGATCCCGGCCCCACTTGTGTGAAGCTTGCATGTTCTCCCCGTGCCTGTGTGCATTTTTTCCAGGCACTCCAGTTTCCTCCCAAATCCCCAAAACATACAACATTAATTGGAAACACTAAAAATTCCCCTTAGGTGTGATTGTGAGTGCGGCGGTTTGTCTCAATGTGCCCTGCGATTGGCTGGCAACCAGTTCGGCGTGTACCCCGCCTCCTGCCTGTTGACAGCTCGGATAGAATCCAGCTCTCCGGCGACCCTCGTGAGGATAAGTGGCTAATAAAATGGTTCGATGGATGGATGTCTCCAATGTGCGAATTTAAATCTGTTGGGACTTTAGAGGTGGTACACATCAGACCAACAAAAAATCAGAACAAAAGGTCTAATTTGGCCCCTTTATCATAAATGTCCATCCAACTGAGAAATGAGAAATGTCTGATTCTGAAAATAAGTAAGTAAATAAATAAATAAATAAAATAGATTCTGATTCTGAGAGAGGGTCTGCTACTCAGGGAGGGTCTGCTAGATGAAGTGAAATTCCTTGAACAGATGCTCATCACCCCATTTTGCTTTTCATTATTTGTGCACGCTGAAGAAAGATTGTTTACTGATAACCTTGACTGTGACTGTGAGACAAAACCAGCCCATTGTCAGTGTGCTTCAAAATGACGGCACATTCCAGCGGGAGTTATGTATAAAAAAATAATTCTTTCTCCAAGTTTCAATAAATGTAAGTATAGCGCACACAAAAGCGTGTCCTCCAAGGAACATTGTTCTGCTTGAAATAATGAACTTTGCTCAGTCAAATGTTAAAAAACACGACATTCTTCAAAGTACGTACTTCCGCTAGAGTTGACAATATATGGAAACATATTTATTTCATGTAAAAAAGTCAGTCATTAAGTGCCCAGCGATACAGCTATTTTCACAATAGATAGTGCCTATTATGATCTGATGTTGGTGTATTGAGACTGCACCAGAAAAGATTGCAATACAGTCATATATTATGGATTAATTAATGTGGTTACATGTACCTACATAATTTTATTGGACTAATGGAAGAAGTACAAACAGTAAGTACTGCACCAGTGTCAACTGGACAGAAAATCTGTTGGCATCAAAATAGCACATGTGTTGGATTCATGTAGGAGCCTCATTAAAAAGAAAAAGAATGTCCCTTTTGGGCAAAGCTGCTGCTTGGGTACTGCAATATCATGAGCAAAGATGAGAGTGACAGTTTGACCGGGTTTGAGTGACATCTGTTCAGGTTCAAGTAACTGTTCTTATATGATGTCAACGGTTCAAGTGGTCTCCTTCCTCAAGTTGAATTAATAAAGGTGCTCTACTCACTGCTCCACTCCAGCTCACACCAAGCAGAACATCATCATTCTACAACGCTCCCAGCTCCGGCAATCTTTAGGAACACTCAGGAAACATCGACACGCAGTATCCGGAAGCGTTTCTTCTTTTTTGGTTTTGCGAGATGACATATGATCACGATCAGATTTCTAGATCGGCAATGGAACAGACTCTTTATGTATGTAAAACTGTTGAATGGCTGATTTGTTTATCTTCATATTTGCAGTCAGTAGCAGGTAAAACATCTTCAACAATGGAAAAATCTTTATGTGTGTTCCAAGCTTAACGTATACAACTGCTTGCCCTCTGAGGAAATTGTAAGATGTTATTTTTGTGTTCATACACAAATGTGTCTCTATATAATCAAGATGAGTGCATTAAGGTGTTTAAAGAGTATACATTACTTTTTTTTTAAATTGTCTTTATTGAACATATACAAAACAAATCAACACAAGATAGGCTGCAAGATGACACGAAGCAACAAATAATAAACACAAGACGAGGAAAAATGATATGCTCCCTCCCATTCTGAGCCTCAGCCTACAAACTTCAGCGAAGTTAACTGGGTGAGTGAAACAATAAAATACATTCATGCCAATGTGGAGGCTGCTAACAAGCTAGACGGTGAAGTGCATTCTTGCAATGATGACTTTTTTGTGTGTGCCAAAATGCTGAGTTACGGTGTGTAGCCTGTAAAATAAAAGGTTGCTTGTTTGAGACGCAGAGTCATGTTAAAACTTGCACATAAAGTATAAGCAATTCACAATAATTTTAACAACATTATAATTTAACTTGAGTTTTAGCATTTAGTTATAAAAAGCACATGAGAATATTTGAACTTTTGGGGGCAAATCAGAGCCAGTCAACTGGAGGGATTTTTGACAACGGTCATATTTTGCAATGTTTCCATACAATAGATATAAAAAGTTTACACACCCCTGTTATAATGTATGGTTTGTGCGGTATATAGATTAAAAAAATAACCAATATGTTTCAAAACTTTTGCACCAACAAAATAATATGGCTTGTATAGCATAATTAATTTTTGTAAAACAAGTGAAAATCATATACTGCGGTGGCACAAGTATGTACACCTTCTTGTAAGTGGGATGTGGCTGCGTTCAAAATTAACTGTTTAAAATTCTCTATGAAGTTCATGTATGCTATAATAAATGTACTCTGACAAGCACAATCTAATGTTCAATCAAAATGTTACTTGAGTAAATGTGTTGGTCTAAATGTAACGCATTCCTACCCACCTCTGATTCATTACGTAGTCAAGCCCCAAAGTCTAAAATAATCCAAAACTATTTTGGAGCTGTATAGATCCTAAAGTCTGACAGATGCTCACAAATGCCCGGGGCTCGTTATGTCTTCATGAGCAAATGAGCAGAATTTGGTTTTGTATATTTCATGTAATGTAATGAATGGTATTCTTATTATTATGGTAGGATCAAAATTGAATCTCCAGATCAGCATTTACTCAGTTAGGCTACATCTAAAACTGCTTCCGAACTCTCCCAGAAATGGTGGTTTTAATTACTGCATCACTCAAACCGTCTCACGCAGTGATGTGAAACAATAAAAATTTGTTAATCTTTTCACACTCTACAACCCACCTGCCATAACTTTAGGAAAAAGAGTTCAAGAGGAACTAAATCCTTATTTTTCTTTTGAAAGACTACATTCTATATGATAGTACTAGTCATATCAAAGTGTTATGAGTGATATTGTATCTGTGTAATAATAACTAAAAAGAATAATTCATCAATGCATGGGAACCGCCATGTTGGCAAACTTGTCTTCAACTCCAGATTGGAAGTTGCATTGAAGCACAAGTAGCATGTTGCCTGCTAACACAGCATGCTATTGAACTGTGTCGGATGGGATGGTTTTAATCATTTCATCCTTTGTACACCCTGGCTGAGATGATTATTTTTAACAACCAACATGATCATTCTCTTATCTTTTTATTAATAATAGTCGGGGTCTTTTGCACCATGTGCAGTGGGAGGTACTGAAACTTAATCTTGCATACTACAGTATATGCCAAGATTGAGCAACCTTGTGTATATCCATTTTCTTAACCGCTTATCCCCACAAGGGTCATGGGAGTGGCAGAGCCAATCCCAGCTGTTATCGGAAAGGAGGCACTGTACACCCTGAACTGGTTGCCAGCCAACCACAGGTCACAAGGATCACACCTATGGGCAATTTAGAGTGTCCAATTAAGGTTACATGTTTTTGGGATGTGAGAGGAAACTGGAGTGCCTGGAGAAAAGCCACACAGGCATGGGGAGAACATGCAAACTCCACACAGGGAATGCTGGCATTGAACCCTAGTCCTCAGAACTGTGAGGCCAACGCGTTCCAGCTGCTCCACCGTGCCACCCTTTGTATATTTTTCAATTAGAAAAGAGCTTTATTTGATTTATTTATGATCATAAAATTGGTATTTCAATTATTGTTTTATGTTTTATCTACAGTACAACACTTTGTGAAAGGTGCAGTTATTGTTATAGTCGTATATAAATAAAGATGAGTTAATTCTAAAAATGACATCTGAATCATAAAAGGCATTGCTATTTTTTAAGACAAGTCTACACACAATGCCGTACCATCCAGGATCAAATTTTCACTTAAAGAACAATCACCAGCCACTCAAAATGACAGCGGCCTATCACATGGCCATATCATCACAATGGTCAATAAGGGCCCCAAACCACTCTTATTCCAGCCAAAAATTAAAGACTGCTTTACAGCAATGGCAACGATTTCGTAAAACATCTTACCTGAAAAATGCTTTGAAATCAAGATATAATTATTCCCCACGTTGAATTCCTCTAATTCAATGGTGTTATTCTTGCATTGGGCGATGGGCGGACTTACCCGTAATTTTAAACTTTCTTATTGGCTGCCAGGCACCGGAATTTTGCACCCTACTTATTGTAAGACCACATGCCTGATGCCACAACTTAACAACACACCCTCGTTGCATCGGGACCCCCATCTTGGGGCAGGCCAGTCGGCCAGATTGGCAAACACACGACAACACCAGCGAACCTTGCTTCCATTTGCACCCCAGTGGATGTTTTGCAGTGTACAAAAATAGAGTCCAAAGTGTCTAATCCAGTTCCGGTCCAGGTTGTACAGAGCCACAGTAGAAATCCTTCTCTCATTATTGATCATTGTGGTTCGCTTCAAATATCTGCCCCTCGCAAAGGGCAGAATGCATTGCATAGTACGCAATGCAGAGGCTAATTGGACAAGGTCATTTCATGACCTGAATGGAATCAGGCTAAGGAAGAAGCCACAAAAAAAAAAAAAAAAAAATCACTGCTGAGCACTTCCACCCTGGGTACCACCTCTTCAATAAGCTCCCCTCAGGAAGGCGGCATGATCTCAATGGGACAAAGACTACGCAACAACTAAATGGCTTTTTTTTTCACAAGGCTACAATGTATTTCGCTCCTTAGCAAGAAGCAAAGCAACTGATGGCACGGACCTCTTACCGCCCACCACTCCCCCTGGAAGAACAAATTTCACAACATCCCAAATACCAAATCAGAGCAGGACTATTTTTTATGTTGTTCTTATTTTTATTTTGATTAATTAAAATCTTATTGAAAGCTTTAAGTTTGATCATATTGATTTTTTTTTTTTTTTACTGAGGACTAATAATCAATACCAATACACATACTGTGTTTTAGAAGAAAAATAATAGTGTTTACTCTCATGAAACTTCCCATGAAAAAAAAGCCTCTGGCACAGTACAACAGTATTTACTAACTGGTAATACAGCCTTGTGTTTTACAGCATTATCGCTAATACTGTGACTATCGTGTGTATAGATTTGGGAAGAAAAAAATATCTATTTAAAAGGGTGTTCACATTTAAAAAAAAAAATTGACCAACATTTGAAAGTAGCTTCCCTTCACTAAACCCTTCCCCTCCATGAGACGCGCACCAAAGCCACACCCCTCAATGATGTGCACGAACGTGACTCTCAAGCATAAGATTATGAAAGTGCATAGTTGTATTAAGTAGTCACACAATGTGTTTTTCATCATAAATAATATAGCAAGGCTGGTAATATTAAGATGACATCAGCATTGTAAACATGACATTGGTAATGCGGCTATATTTATTCATAGAGTCTATCGCAACTGACTTCTGGCGAAAGGTGGACTGCACCGTGAACCGGCCACCAGTTAGTCGCAGTGCACACTACTATATTGGTACCATGAATTACGGTGTCACTCTAGCACTGTTATCAGTTTTATTTTGGGGCGGAATGTACAATCAATTAAATATCAAGAGGAGGTGATACACATACCTGTTGATTATAAAGGTTTCTCATTCTTGTATCTTTTTAAAAATTATGGAAATTCCAACACAGATTCAGGGAAGCTCTTGAAGTCCTTTGTCAGAGGTCAGCGTAAGACTGCCTGGGTGTGCAACCAGCTATGAGTGGACCCATAAGAGGGCAAAAGATTTAAGTATTCTATCTCTGATTGGTTGTTTTTCCATAGCTGTGGTGGTTTCTTAACCATCTAAAGGTCTAGAGGTACAGCTACAATTAGAGTGGGGTGATAACTTTCATTTGACTGATGTACTTCTACCAAGCTTAGAAAGAATGTTTAAATATTAAAATAAAGTCCCTTTTTGAAAAACTGCAGACTTCTCCTTTGAGTCTTAATTATTTTCATTTTGCTTTTGACTCAGCTTGGAATTGTGTCAGAGTGCTTTGACTGATCATTATCCAAAACATTTTGTCCTATAACCAAACTACTACCTGTTCACTTTTATGGTGTCATAATTATGTGCCTGACTAACCTTGTTGTGTGATGCGTTTCATGATCTTTTTTCCGCCTTGATCTGGATAAGCTGTTTGACTTGGTTCCAGTTAAATTATGTCCACCGGAACACAGTGCTGGCAGCCCTCAAGCTCATTCACATTGATTTTCCATAACAATATGAAGAACACTGTTCAGCGGCGTGGAGTAATGAATTCCATCTTCAGAGTCACTTTGGCATTCCTGTTGAAGGTAGATGAAATTCCCTGAACAGGCCAGCTGTGTTTGAATTGGTACTGACTGTGCTAGGCAACAGGCATGGTGAAGTCAGGAACTGAAAAAAATACAACTATTCAAGACAGTAATAAATCTTCGCGTGTTCTGTCATATCATTTTAGTCAAAACGTATGATTCAAAGTGTAACATTTATCATCATCAGGCTTAGAGTGTTTCAGCCTTATTTCTTGCACCCCCACCCCCCATGTTTACTGAATTCAGCATTTGTTGTCCGTGAAGTCAATTTATAAAACATTTCACCCAATGTTGTGATTAAATTCCAGTAAAGCACTGAATTCTTTACATTTTCAAGATAAATATCACCGGCATGAATAGAAGTTGTTATTGGAACTGACCGGAATGTAGGTAAGGCCGACAAATACCGTACATATGCCAAAATGTGTCACGATACAAGGACTGCGGAATTTAGTGATTTTAGAAAACAGGAGTCAATATCTGGTTACATGCAGGAATAAAGAAAATATCAGTCTTCTTCTTTTTTCTTTCGGCTTGTCCCGTTAGGGGTTGCCACAGCATGTCATCTTGTTCCATCTAAGCCTATCTCGTGCATCCTCCTCTCTAACACCCACTGTCCTAATGTTCTCCCTCACAACATCCATCAAACTTTTCTTTGGTCTTCCTCTATCTCTTTTGCCTGGCAACTCCATCCTCAACACCCTTCCACCAATATACTCACTCTCTCGCCTCTGAACATGTCCAAACCATCGAAGTCTGCTCTCTCGAACCTTGTCTCCAAAGCATCCAACTTTGGCTGTCCCTCTAATGAGCTCATTTCTAATACTGTCCAACCTATTCACTGCAAGCGAGAACCTCAGCATCTTCACTTCTGCTACCTCCAGTTCTGCTTCCTGTTGTTTCTTCAGAGCCACCATCTCTAATACGTACGTCATGGCCGGCCTCACCACTGTTTTATAATCTTTGCCCTTCATCCTCGCAGGGACTTTTCTGTCACATAGTACACCAGACACTTTCTGCCAACTGTTCCATCCCGCTTGGACCAGCTTCTTTATATGTATATGTGTAGGAGGAAATTACTGAAAATAATGGGTACAACTATAAATTGATCATTTGCAAAATGGTTTGTTACAAGCAAAAAATCTGTGTTTTTGACTGTGGAAATAGTTCGGGAATAAATTAAAATAATACTTGTAACTTAACATATGTTTGCATCTGGAAAGACAAAACACAATCTTCATATTTGCTGGTATCTGTAATACCGTGCTTGCTGTATACTACCATATTTTGAAATTGTTTTGACAAAATCTGTTCCTGACATGGTGGCATGGTGGAACAGCTGGAAAGCATTGGCCCCACAGTTCTGAGGACCCGGGTTCAATCCTGGCCCACCTTGTGTGGAGTTTGCAGCTTGAAAGCGTTGGTCTCACAGTTCTGAGGACTCGAGTTCAATCCCAACCCTCCCTGTGTGGAGTTTGCATGTTTTCCCCTTGCCTGCGTGGGTTTTCTCCGGGCACTCCGGTTTCCTCCCAGATCCCCCAAAAAACATGCAACATTAATTGGACACCCTAAATTGCCCTTAGGTGTGATTGTGAGTGCAGCTGTTTGTCTCTATGTGCCCTGCGATTGGCTGGCAACCAGTTCAGAGTCTACCCCGCCTCCTGCCGTTGACAGCTGGGATAGTTTCCAACACTCCCGCAATCCTTGAGAGGAGAAGCAGCTAAGAAAATGGATGAATGGATGTTTTTGACACCTTAAGCAAGAAGACAATCTCTTGAGAGACAAAGTAGGACAGTTATCTATTGCTACACATGGAGGAACACCCTGACTGAGAGAACTAGAAACCTGTTGAAGTTGAAGGTAGAACTAATATTCAGTATATATATAAAGCATAAATTTGCCAACACAATATATTCCAAACTTGGAAGCAGGACGGTAGTGTTTGCCTACTAATCATCTTGTGCCAGATCTCATTTAAAATCAGTTAGGTTCTTGTTTTTTTTTTTTTTTTTTTTTCTGAAGACAAAGAATAAACAAAATAAATAATAAACAAAGATAAGTTTGACTTTGTTAACCCAAAATAACCTGGGGAAAAATTGTACCAAGACAAAGATTAAATGTCCTGATCCGACAGAGTCTATAGCCTTAAGTATCTCACTCGAACATTCTTTTTTTGCAGCTTCTTTTCATTCCCAAGGCAACACATTTGAGACATTTAACAGAACAACTTATCACCAAGACCTTCATGCATTTTTCTTTGTGATGAATAGATTAATGAATTGGAAACAAGAAAAACTTGCTACTATACAAGTCCCCCAATAGACCTGACTAGAAGTGGAAAATAACTATTTTCTGTGTTGGTATGAAAGTACTTCCCCTGTCAGATTTTACTGCCTCAGTGGAAAATGAAAAGAGCCAACAGCAGATGTGGTCTCGTTTGCGCATGAATCTGAGCTACAGAGTATTTTTGAGACCGTATTTTAGAATGTATGCCACAACGTAGAACTAGTGATCCGAGAAGGGAGCTGATTTCCCCAATCAGCCCCACCGCCGATTTGTTTTGAGTGTGTTGTCACAAATGGAGGTCCCTCTGGGGTAAATTCCCCATTGTCTGTTGCTGTTTCTGATAACAATTAATTCACTGAATCAGAACTGCCTGCTTGACACCCGGTCCCATTTCAGACCAGCAGTTATGTGAACATTGACTCTAGAATAACCATTTGTTGAACGCTCACGTCAGCTGTCTTGATAAGGAAGCCTTTGAATTATTTTTCTGCTTGGTTGTACCTGTGAAATAGCTCCGGGCTAATGTAAACCTGCTTTCTGATACAGTGGGCTAAATCTGTGTCTACAAGAGGAAATGTTGGTGGGTGGAAAAAGTGCTGTTCGAATTGCATTTCAATCAACATATTGGATCAGTCATGTTTCCTTTTCAATGCAAGGCTCTTAAACTGGTGACTTAAAACCACAGAACCACAAGAAAATTGCTTTAACATTTCATAATTTATTCATGATTTGTTGTTTTTTTTTTTCTCTGCCGGTTGCAGTGAAATGCCTCTCAACCACTCATTATGGCCACTTGAGTTAAGAGGAATAGAGAAAAACGCTGTCAACAGTGTGGACTATATCACTCATGCTGGTGCCTGAGCCACACATAATCATCATCATCATCATCATCATCATCAAGCTTTCATTGCTTAACATGAACTTAAATGGAATTGTCTTTCCTTGTTGAATCCAACCAGCTAGCTTGCAGTTGCTTTTAATCACAAAAGCTATGCTGACACTACATTACCTGTCGCTCACATAAAATATAAGAGACCCTGCAAATAGTATAGTTTTTGCCATGAGACAGTTTCCATTTGGTTCTGATTTGAAAATGGTACTTTCCACAATGATCAATGGAAATTAAGATAGTATGCATCAGATGGCTGCCATTATAAAGCCTTAGTTAAAATATATGAGCAATGTTGTCAGTAAGATTTTAATATTGTTAAATGTCAGTAAAGGGTGAGTCACTACTCTTAATGATAAAAGGTTACAACAATAACGTGGGCCTTCCAATATCCATGATGAATCGGGGCAAACACTGAACATGGAGATGGTACACAAATTGCCTGTGTCCACTACATCAAGCTGACTATGCATGGACATTCCTTTCTTAATGTTATTGTCAACATATGCTGTTTTTCTCCAGGACAGTGAAGTCATTATAAATGTGCTGGTGAAAATGAAACATGCTTGAAATAATAATATGTAAAACTAGTGTATTTATAGTGATCTCCATTTTGTCAGCTTGTGGCTGTTAGCAACTGTGAGGGAAAAGAAATATTTGAGAGGATACTGGGGTCAGCAAGAAAATGGCCTTCCGTGACAATGCTGCAACGTCGAGCACTGAATCAGAGAAAAGGTTAAGCATTTATGTTTGTTTTGATCATTTCTGGCTGTGCATGTAACATGCTGTTGTTATAAGTTACAATTGAACAGAGGAAAAGCATAAATATGTTGAGTTATAAGATACTTACTGTAGATATAACAGCCATGTTGTTAATTTGCACTGGAGACCAAGGAGTCTCAGTTGGGATCTAAGTGTTGTGCTGGATTGCTGTGGAGATTAAACAGAATTCAATGTACATTTTCTTCCCATTTAATTTTTAGCAATATTTTTCTGTCCTGTAATTAACTGGCAACCACTTCAGCGTGTACCTTCCTTTTTGGCGAATGTTTGCTGGGTTGGGCTCCATCTTACATGTGACCTAAATTAGGAGTTAGTGTATGTGAACCGCTCCCATTGCGTTTATTTCATTTCTCCTCGATGCCATCTCTGGTGTCATTGTATGGTGACGTAAAAAAATCAAAATACCAAAACACTCTAGACTTTAAATGTTAGCCAAACTATGTCTTTCATGAGATTACACATGTTGGCAATTTGGCCTCCAAGAATTTCTGCAACTTCGGACACTTACTTTTCTGAAAATTGCGTCGGAACTCCAAATTATGCAACATTTAACTCATTGAAATGTGGAGGTTACATTGTCTGACTTGAGTAATTATCCTATGTTTGTGGATGAGTGCAAAATTTAAAATAGAGGTATGGCTTCAGATATGCAACTCAATTATTTCATTATGGTTCCAACAAATGAGCAACTATTTGAGTTGCTTTACTGAAATTGGAGAGTAATAATTTCATTAGAAGGTTATTGTGCTTAAAAATATGTTTAGTTGTAAGGTATGCTTCTTACACTACTGTTAAAATGTGTATTTTATCACACAGTAAGTAGGGAATGATGCCTGCTGTGATTGTGTCAGAATCATGTAGACATTTCCAGAAAATTATTGAATTCCATCTCACTGAAGATTTGCTGGGACAACATTTTTTTGGGCACAAAATTATTTATTTAGTGGTCTTTTAATTTTGTCCAGAGCTGCAACTATGTATTGTTGTCTTTTGTTGATCTTAAATAAAAATACATATTTAAATAAGGCAAGAAAAAAACAGCAACACCACATTTGAACTAGTGCACTCCTAATAATAAAATAAAACGATACAACAATTTCTAACAGTAATGATCTCCAATTGTACTCTCATCTCACTTTATGATTCATATGCAGTGAAGAAAAATTGTCAGCAATGTTGGAAGGCTGGCTGTCAAAAATATATATTTTTTATTCACTACAAATGGGTGCATTTTATAGTGTCTACATGTGAAATAAGTTTGAACAAGATGGCACCGTGGCACAGCTGGATCGAGCGTTGGCCTTACATTTCTGTGGTCTGGGGTTCAAACCCCGGCCCCACTTGGGTGGAGTTTACATGTTCTCCCCATGCCTCCGTGGGTTCCAGCACTCCTGTGAGCCTTGTGAGGATAAATAAGCGGTTCAGAAAATCGATGGGTAGTTTGAACAAGTCACTGACGGTGTTGTGATACACGAGCCTAACTTTGGTGCGGGCAGCGTGGGATTGATTCGGTATGGTGTCAATATGTGCCCTGCGACTGACTGGTGACCAGTTCAAGGTGTAGTCCGCCGTTTGGCTGAAGGTGGCTGGGTTGGGCTCCAGAACTCCTGCAACCCTTGTGAGGATAAGCGGCTTGGAAAAAGGCATGTTTGTACAAAATAGGTTTGAACAAAAGCTAAGGGACACAAGTCCTTTTATGGCAATTTTAGGTGATTTCCATTGTTTTCCCATCTTTTTTTCTGAGCGGGTTAAAAAAATGATGAAGGCTGTACTGTACGATAGCAATGAGATTCACCTCATCCTTCACTTAATCTCAGTATATTTGTGTCGAGCACATAAGGAGAGGAAGCAAGCAGGGAGAAGGTTCCATTTCTCACATAAGGTGCATGAATCCATCTCTCTCAAGTTATAAGCCCTCACTTGTATCACACATACTCTGCCGGCTGACATTTTCCCAATATTTTCACAGAACATTTTAAAAGCTTTCAAAAAAGGGTGTACAGCCATGAATCCAATTTAAACCTGAAAGCGTGTGTGGGGGGTGGGTGAAGCTTTTTGAAAAGAAATCAGACAACATGGACTTGGGTGGCCTGCTAGAGAGCGTCTGTAATTTAACTCTTAAACAAGCATAACATCACTTGCAACAGCAACAAAATAAAATGGAAGAGACCTACATGGAAGCAACAGCCTTCATGGGCCAAACTGGCTGCAATCAGCGTGAAGCATGGCTCACGGGCAAGTTGGCCGAAGCACGGTTTCAATTAAAGGCAAACAAATCAACTTTTTCACACTTGCATATGTCATGTGTTCCACTCAAGCACAGACACACACAAGAATCCATGGAAAAATGTCTCACATCCCATTTTTGAGAATCAGGAAACGATCTGCTGTAACCTCTTTGTGTCAAGGCAGCACATTAATGGATGGTCTTGGCCTGTTGAATTGTGGTTGCCAGGTGACGCACCGTCATTAATAAGCAGATTGCAGGACCCCGCTCTGCGCTGTCATCATGAGCTGCTCTTCTTTGTTTTTTCCTAGCCATGGATAATAAATACTCATAAACCTAATGACGCCTGATTACAGCTGCAATCTTTGGCTCATTAGGCTGATTAGCTGCAACTGTGCGGATGCTGGATTTTTAAAAATACACTCCTGGTGCACTGTGTCTATGTATGTTGGGATTTAATTGACAGATTTACTGCACCTTCAACACTGGATACTAAGAACATCTGATTTTAAAAATAAGCTTTTCCTCCAATTAAATGTGGCAAAACCTCACTTAAACCTTCAACCTTCAAATAGTGCTGCATTTAACAGTGATTTTGCCTCCTATGCTGTTGCGGTGTAGACTTGTCCCTTCATTTAAAGTCCTTGGTGAGGAATGTCCTTCAAACGTCAATGTGAGTGTTGTGTGTCCACAGACAAATCAACAGAGCAGGTGAAGTCAGCGACCTCAATAATTTAGCACATTATAGATGTGGACATTTTTAGACGCTGAGGAAAGTGCCCATTTTTCCCAAATCGTACCTTTGCCCCTCCTATTTACTGCACATATGTGTGTGTCTTCGGGACCATGTTGAGCAGGGGTGGGGGGACGGGGGTGTTGCAGAAAACAGGGGTCGTACCAATGACACTGTGCATCTTTCACATCAAAGTCAGTCAGGAAACAGAAAAAAAAATCTGATGAAGAGTTTTTCTCCGAGTCTGACTGTAATCATCCAGAGGTCAAGAAAATTATTGGTACTCCTTCCAGCCAGAATTTATTTTGATAAGTTACACATATTTTGGGAGTATTCCTTTGGACAGTTGAGAGAAAAACGGACATAAATATTTTATGCCAAACAATCACTCACCAGCCACACCTGAAAACACCAACAAGACTCATGACCGCCTTCAGGGTACACACCCACTAAAGACACAGAATCCTATAATATAGAGCTGAAGAAAACTTCTAGATTTAAAGGTGGAGCATCTTCAACAACCAAGAAGAGTGCAGCTACCCAATTTAAGTATGGTGAACTGGCATCATCTGGATGATAGAGAATCTACACAAACATGTGACATGGTTTGATTCATGGGCTGCCTTGGTGCATACAGCACATGTTGATGATGAAATCATTAGTATTGCTCTTTTAAAAAAAAACCTTCAATGCAGCACATGAATTGATCAATCATGATGTTAAGGAGGAGCAAATTCAGTTTTATTTATATAGAATTGTATCATCAATGTTATAATATGTATATTATAATATGTCCATCATTCATCCATCCATCTTCTACTGTTTTTCCGGGTCGGGGGACAGTATTTTAAGCAGAAATACCCAGATACCCCTTTCCCCAGACACTTCCTCCACCTCTTCCTGAGGGATCCCACAGCGTTCACAGGCCATCCAAGAGACAATCTCTCCAGTGTGTCCTGGGTCATCCCTGTGGTCTCTTTCCAATGAGACATGTCAGGAACACCTCACCACTGGTTCTCTCACGCTGCTGACCACCTTGCATACGTACTGTATCTTAGTATTTTGTTCGCGGTAACTTTTTTTGTCTAAGCAATAACTTTTTTAGGCATAACTTTTTTTGATCACGTAGTTACGATACCACCTAAGCGTTGTGCCCCTGCAAAAGCTTCCTTCATGGCGCCCAAAGGGTGGTAACTCCGCGTGATAATAGAATTATGAAAACAGAGGCTGCATTATGATTTGCCCCTCAAGAACAAGGCTTTACAGCCAGCAAAGGCTGGTTCGAAAAATTTCTAAAAAGAAGTATGCCTCTGTATGGTGCTACTCATCGTTGCGTCGAGGAAGAGTTTCCTAACATCATTGGGGAGGGAGGAACTTTCCTTAAACAAGTTTTTAACTTGGATGAAACAGGCCTTTTTTGGAAGAGGATCCCTTTGCGTACTTTCCTCTTCAAGAACCGTGTTGACGATCATCATGTGTGGCAATGCTGCAGTTGAGTGAACCTAAAGTCTCTATGAGCTTCTCATTCAACACAAGCCTCTTCGCCTCTCTCAGAAGTCAATGTTGATGAATGTTAATTACTGTATAATAAATGTTACTGTGTAAGGTTTAATAATTCAAGCTTTTACAATTTAACAATTGTGATTTAATTCAATGGAGATTACGCTGCTACCAATGTGTGCAACTTGGCCACTATGTGTAGTAAAATACATATGTAACACATGCACAAAGAAAGCTAAACTCTGGTGAGTATTATTTGGTTTGGATATATTGCTGCATTGTTTTTGCTCAAATATCTGTTGTTTAAATGTTTATAAATACTGCAACATCAATTCTAGTGTTTTATAGCCCATCTGTGGCATTTTGTAATGTATGAATAAAATAATGAATGATTGTTATTAACATGTAACACAGGGTGCTCCCTTGCTCCTAATGCAGAAAAACGATTACTTCCAATTTTAAACTTTTTCCACACATACAAGTTTGGCGTGCCACCTGAATGTGAGTAGGACTTTTGAGTGAAGAGTATGTCACTCACAGTCATGTCAGTTTTTTTTTTTTTTATTTTGTTTGTTTGCTTGTTTGTTTGTCCTGTTCGGCTGAAGGTTAAGCTGAAAGAAGGATGTGTAGCCCTTTTATGTCAAAACATTTTACTCCGTCACAGTGGACTTTTTCAACTGGCGCTCCAGTTTCTTAGTATTTTTCAGGATATTTATTGATGATCAAAGTTGATCAGACAAACATAAGGTTTCTAGAGATGAGTGAGAAGACAGCAAAAGAAAAAGAACTAGCTGAAAACAAGATGCAAGAAGTAAATCATATACCTAGAAGAATGACACATTCGATTTGAGTGTTTCATGGGGCAATAGTGTCACACCCTGTGAGGGGAGGAGAGGACAAGATAGGACATGAGGAAACACGTAGGCATACACGACAAGGGTTGTGAACCTGGCTGTACAACTATACATGTCCAGGATTCACAACAACCTTGCCAGCCCAGCTGCGAGCTGCTAAACCATGTGAGACGTGTCCGAAAACTTACTGCCTGACTGAGTCTTCAATTTGTCAATCTAGCAAGGTGAACTCAGAAAAACGGCTTGATTGTTTGACCCGTGGTAGTACAAGGTCTAAAGTACAAATGTAATTGTGATTTGTCTTCATCATATGCTCCATGACTAAGCATCAATTGTAAATAATATTATTATATATTATGAAAATATAAAAAATTGTGATTGTTAATGGAGAGCTGTTTGTTTGGAAATGATGAAAACCCAAACGCGTTTAAGCCAACTTTAACTTTTTTCCTTTTGTGGTTGCAAAAAAAAAAATCTTATCTTTTTGGTGAAGTCAGGTTAATACTATATTTCAAGATATTCTGTGCGACAAAATGACAGCCGCGTTCCATAGACAAGTGTCTCAATATGCCACATATCGACAATTTTACTTGGTAACAGAAAGGAGCACAGTGACAGGTCTTCTTTGTGCTTAATAAAAACATTTCAGTCTCTACAATGTATTTCATCGTGTTGTGTAGGAGGCTTATTGTTGTCGTATGGAAGGAGAGTGACTAACATCAACATTGATCTCGGACCCCAGGGCTTTATTTTCCCATGGAGACAGCATGGCTAATTAGGCTAGCATGTTGCCCGTTCCAGCACAGCTGCATCCAGAGATTAGACAGAGAGAAGCTGCCAGCTGTTACTCCGATTTGGTATCATTGACTAATTGAGACCAGCCAATGGCGGCAGAGCGAGGCCCGTGCCGCTCATCCTCATGCCGCCATTCATAATATGTATATCATCAAATGATGAGGTTAATCGACAAGACTGTTGTGGAACAGAGAAGCTGATTAAAATGTAAATATTCCAAAATGTAAATGATTCAAATGAATTGTGGGTAAATTAAACCTTTCCTCTTGAGATCACTTTGTTTCTGTAAGTGGTTTTGTGCTGTTTGCGAAAATGAGAATATCCTGTTCAACAACACAGACAGACATGACGGATATTTTGTTATACAGTATAGGTCTTTTTTGTGAATAAAAAATATAATGTTATATGTTGCAATCTCTGTATGTATTGTCAGAAGATTCAAAGCAGTTCTAAGAAAAAAAGCACTTGGCTGTATTCACAACAACGGTGCAAGTTTTCTTCACACAAAGTATTGCATTATGATGATGGGAAAACTTTTGAAGATTGATGTATTTTCAAACTAGTGCTTTTAGAAAAGTAGAAGCTAGCAAAATGCTTTATTTTTTCATTTCATACACTTGATAATTTTGACTTTCCTTGTGTAAGTTTCGTCTTTGAATGACGTTTTGTAATGGAGCCCTTCCTATGATTAGCAGAAAATCAATTTAGAACAAATGTTTTTTTTTAATTCAATATTAATTCATTAATATTTCATAATATCTGAGTATATACTGTGTATGTACCCTAGATTTATATAGTCATGGAACTCTAATATGGCAAAGCCTTCAGAATCCCAAGTATTGGCATCAACCAGGTCTCACACACACTACGAAAACAATCTGACCAATCAGAGGTTAGATTCATGCAGGCTAGTCATGTTTGTATTTTTGGACTCAGCTAAACAGTGCTCTGATTGGTTGAGCTGAACGTGTGCTGGAGGTTGATTTATTGAAGAGTATGATTTGTGATGTGATTAAAAATAAATATTTCGGACAACGTAAAAAAAAAAAGACTTACTGTCTGACTTTTCAACCCGAAAATGGATTTCGTGTCGCCGAATGAACCTGCCTTATACAAATGAGCAGGAGAAAGGGAGGTGGTCTACTGCGTGTGCATCAGCATGTGCAGAGACTATGAGGTACTTTACTTAAAGTTTAGACGTTTTTCTCATGTTATTAGATGAATATTGATTGTGAGCTATAATACAGTGTTCTCTCATTATTTGCGGGGGTTATATTCCGATAAATTTTTAAGTAATTGATGCAGTTTTTATGGGGAAAAAAAACGAGAGCAAAATCTGTGAGTATGCAGGGCTGCGAAAAGTACACTGCGAATGGGTGAGGCCTTGTTGTGTGGCTGAGGTGACATATTGGAAGAGAACGTAAATGCTTCTTCTTGGTTTAGTAATAATGGCTTTCATCCTCAAATATGGGGCCTCTGTTTTCTTCTTTAAAGGTCAAGTGTCATCCCTATAAACAAACAAAAGAGATATTGTAATGAAAAATACGTATAACATTTTTCACTTCAATGTCTATACGAAAAAAAATATATGAGCGGAGAGAGCGTCCATGCGCAAAGTTGAGGAAGTATCATTCAACGATATCCAAGTGGTCACCATATTGGCTGCATCCCGTCCGTGACGTCACGCGGACATTCGCCATTAAAAACATGTGGTGGACCCTACTATGGGACACGCCCCTTCAGACACAGAAGCTCTTTTCAAAGAAGAGAACATCGCACGACAGAGTGAAGTTATCAGGGCAATATTACCCTATTGTTTCGAGCCATATTCAGATGATATGCGATCACGGCCAAACGGCCTCCCCGTCCAATCCACTTCCACGGCGGCGATGAGCCATTGTGGCACAGCCGAGCCGGGCTGCTTTACGGGATTGTTCATATCCGCTGCCGTCCGCGATGAACATCACCGTCCACGGCCGAGTGCGACATTGTCAGCAGGGTTGTTCAGAGCCACCGCCGTCCGCGAGCCCGACATGCAGCATTCACCGAGGCTGTGAACGGCGTACACGGCGCCTCGGCCAGGGTGGGTCATTCTCGGTGCCGAGGTGGCTTATCACGCAGCTGGGCCGGGCTGCTTTACGGGGTTGTTCATAGCCACTGCCGTCCGCGATGAACAACACCGTTGAGCCGGGGCGCTTTACGGCATTGTTCAGAGCCGCCGCCAGCCGCGAGCCCGAAGGCTCCCCAAGCTGACGCAGCAACCTTCGCCAGCAAGCCCGACGCTGTCTGACGCACACATCAACACATTTAGCATGCCTGTCATACTTACGTGGATCTTTTGTTACGTTATTAGAGACCGATTACGTGGTCCGCCCCAAACTATTATTTTTTTTAGTAGCTGTATACACACCTACCTGTCATTTGGAACCCACGGAGCTCTCGTCCATTGCACCTGTGCAATTCATTTTTCATGACGAAGTGGGTCTCTTGCAAACTTATGAAGGGTAAATCCATCCTTCCGAGTGTTCAAGCAATGTCAACCAATGCAACGAGACAGCATTTTGGCTAACACAAAGGAACAATGAGGTAAGACTAATAGAAACAAACCAGTCCACTTGAGGGCAGTCCCGCCACGTACATCACTTCCTGCTTATTCTCTAAAACAAATCCCTTGAGTGGATTTTCATGGAGGGAGTTACAAAAAGCTGTATACGTAAAAATCGTGTTTTGTGGTGAAAAAACGCATGGGTCATGTCAGCTGCCGTTTCTTTATTCATAACATACTCGAAATCATGCATTTCATGACAGTGGCCCTTTAATATCCATAATTAGCATAGCATTTTTGTGCAGTATTTTTGTGATATAATGGTGTTATTAAGAAGTTGATTAGGTTACTGAAGGCCCAGGTCCCAAACTCTCTGCCTGCCGCTGATGTATATACAGTACATACAAGCCATGGCCATTTTAGCCAATCTTACCCTCTGTTGGAGACCAGGAGGATAGTTGTGACGTTAATCTCCACGCAATGTTTGCATGTATCAAAGTCTGCAAACCTGTTATTAGCAGACTCCCTCCGTAGGCCCTGTATTTGGGTCACGTGTCGTACGTTACCATTGCAGGAGTAAGTGGAACATTCATTTTGGTCGCCACAACAGGGTGATCTTGTCTAAAATGGCTGCGCGCTGAGATTATCGTAGGCATTCAGAAAAACTCATTGAGTGACAACGATTGTAAAACAGTCAGAAGAACAACCAAGTATACAAGTACTAAGTACATACATACAGTACATTCACATACTGTACAAGCACTTGAAGAAAATGAGGATAAAAGTGAGCTGAAGGGTCATTTTCATTTTGATTTTGGACAGTCAACTTGTTCATTCCTTGTGATTATTCTTAAAGATATTATTTCCCATGACCCTTTTAAGGATAAACAGATTATTATTTTTTGTAAAAATGACTAGTTCTAATAGGCAGCATGGTGGACCAACTGGTTAGAGCGTCGGGTTCATATTTTTGAAGTACAGGGTTCAAATCCCAGCCCCTCTTGTGTGGAGTTTGCATGTTCTCCCCGTCCCTGAATGGGTTTTCTCCGGGCACTCCGGTTCCCTTCCACATCCCAAAAACATGCTTTAATTGGGGACTTTATATTGTCCTTAGATGTGATTGTGAGTGCGACCATTGTCTCTCTCTCTGTGTGCCCTGTGATTGGCTGGCAACCAGTTGAGGGTGTACCCTGCTTCCTGCCTGATGACACCTGGGATTGGCTCCAGCATTCACGCGACCTTCTGGAGAATATGCGGCTCAGAAAATGGATGGATGGATGTATTTACAATATATTGTGCATTTCGGGTAAAATACGTATTTGCCCCCTCTTTTAGAACACTGTGCTTGTATTCTTTTTGTGTACATGTGGTGTGAGGAGGTTCTACACTTTTTCCCCAAGTATGAACAAAAATAAGTATGAATGTCTTGATGAGGCATCCTTAGCAAATGAGGTCCAGTATCACTGAGAGCGAGTTTAACGTCCACTCCCTGCATTTCTTTTACACCATCAGTGAGTGACCTTGCATCCAAACATAAAATATTTATTTAAAGATGAGACCCAAACATTCATATTCCTTCAAAACACTCGCAACCCTCTGTGCAGCTCCCCAGCGCTTCACAAGCCATCGTCTACACTTCAGCTACTGTACATTCCTGTCAACCAAAATAATCTCCCCTGCAAAGAATTTAAGAGCGTACCTAGTGGCACAGTGTGGCGATGCAATTTAATGCCTCCTGTGATAACTGAATGGAAGAAACTCTTGAAACTTCAGAGCTTATAATAAGCTTGTCAGCTTATCATATTAGGCATGTGAGCTTATAACATTAGCATTTAAATGGTCTCACATGTACAGTAATGTGATTGGAGAGTGTTGCCATTTAGACTTTGCTACTGAGATGAGCAGAGAAAAGTTGGTGATTCTGTTGTGATGTTGGCTGATGGTTATTTATTTTTTTTATGATTTGCGATTTCAGATGGATTAACTTGACTGCGACATCAATATTTGTTACAAATCCACGTGGGAGGTGTGGGAACAACAGGAGTACCAGTGCTGTCATGGAGTCGTGTTACAAGCAGCAACTTTAGGGAACAAACATGTTAATAATAATTTTTTTTTAAAATACAGTAATAGTCATGACTGAACAAGACTTTCTTCTTGTAGCGCTGCCCAATATTAATAAGATTAATTGGAGACTCTAAATTGCCCTTAGGTGTCATTGTGAGTGCGACTGCTGTTTGTCTCTATGTGCCCTGCAATTGGCTGGCAGCCAGTTCAGGGTGTACCCCGCCTCCTGCCAGATGACAGCTGGGATTGGCTCCTGCACTCCTGCGACCCTTGTGAGGATAAGCGGCTCAGAAAATGGATGATTGGGTTTATTAATGATTCCATTGTATGTGCATTTACTGTGGAACCTAAAAATACAAGTTTAATGAATTCCTTGAGTACGTTCGTAACTGAGAACATCTGAAGTCATCTGATCAATGAAGCCAAGTACTGTATTATATAACTATAAAACTGTATCTCACTGTCCAGTTTGTTGTCTTTGTACTTTGTTTGGTTTTGATCTTCTCTCAGCTGCAAGTTCAGGATTGCAACTGAGAATAATTTCTCATTTGACTTACCTGGATAAATAAAGGTTAGATAAATAAATGTTTACCCATAAATGGATCATCCTGGCTCCTACAGAAAACATTTGCAATGTGTTTTTTTTTCATGAGGAAAAAAAAATCTATAATATTCTTTATTATTATTGTTATTATTTTAACATCTGCCCTGACCACACAGAATATATGTATATAGAATGTTAAAGTTTCTTTTATTCACAAATATCGGAACTGTTCATTGTGCCACGGAATGAATGGGGTTTGAAAACACACTGAAATGATCAGCAACGTCACTCTCGAACGAATACATATTGCTGCACAAACTGCTGATTGTTGTGAACCGAGTTCTCTGCTATATTAGCTTTATTACTATTTGTATCGCATATCAAAGCAAAATCAGGCCCAAACTCTCCAAAGGCACCACAATGTTGGCTTTTTTCAAATAAGATAATAATTAATGAAATGAAGTGAATGCATATTCAAATATGTTAAGTAAATAAAGGAATACAAAATCAACACTATATACTTTTACACGCAACTACTTTTCACTATAACTATGCTAATATGCCCACTGCAAACTTTCACCAACTATAAGATGCATTTTAAAAAAAAAAAAATTACATTTCCTTGCATGACATTTGAAAAGACCTTGTAAGGCATAGGCAGTATAGACACAACTTTTGCTTCTTATAGATTTACATACAACACAGGTCAGTTCATTTGGGTCAGAAATACATTTTGCTTGCGGGAATGAAGTCTAAGTCTCAGATTCTACGAAGGAATGAATGGAGTACAGCACTTTAGCGTATTTGGTTGTTTGTTTGGCTGTTTTACATTAGGTGACAGGTTTGTTTTTCAATAACCTATGAATCATCTATCTAATGACTTAAATGGTTCTCCATTCACTATTTTATTGAATCTTTACAGCTATGGCATAAAATTATGAAGCCCCAGCATGATGTGAAAATGGACAGATATTATTAAACAAAACTAATTATAGTCATTGGTACCGAACAATCATATCCTGCTCACTAAAGTATTCATGTTGGAGATTTAAATAGGCCTATCCATTAAAAGACACAATATTTCATTCTATCTACAAGGAGGAAATAAGTGTAATAGTCCTTTATATCAGTGAGGAAATCGCCTGTTTAAAATTGAAGATGCTTTGCGATCACAACAACGCCAAGTGAATGCTACGAGAACACTTTAAAAGGACATTTCAAGAAATGGCACAGTATTTTCAGATGCTTAAATAATAGCACTACAATAGTATAAAATGACAACTATAACCCCATATTAGACATTTTTCAATGTTAAATGTATGTGTGTGTGATGGAAGTGTTTGTGAGGGTGGATCTACACACTGCTTGTGCAAAGGCGAGGACGACACATTTTGTGTGCACTGAAGAATTCCCAAAAGTCTTTTGTTCTCTATTTGGGTCATTCACAGTCCTCATTAATTTAATGAGTGTACCATTAAGATGAAAAATAACTTGCTTAATATAAGTTTAAATTCATTGTTATTGAAGCACATTAATATCATCTTTCTTTAAAGTGTTAATTTAATGCCCCTGTTCTGTCTAAAAAAGTACATTTCCTGCAGAAATATCATTTTGGAGAGGTGGGGACTTGAGTCATGTGAGTCGGACTTAAGTCAGACTCAAGTCCTGAATTTAACAACTTTAGACTCGACTTGACAAAATGTTAAAAGACTTGCAACAGGATTTGACTTCACTTGGACTAGAGGCCAATGATTTGAAAAGACTTGCTACTTTAACCAAAGTATTTAGAAACCATTACTTCTTTTGTAGCTTCTCTTGTTATAGCTATACAGTGTTTGAAAATTACTCTTTTACAACATGAAAACAGAGTATGTGACAACAAAATACTGAAGGTCTAGATGACTCTGTTAAGTTGAAATGTCCTACACCATCTCTGTTCATGTGAAAATAGTTCGTATTATCATTTTTAACAGTTAAGGGCCTATTCTGGCATCAGAATTGACTTAAGATGTCATTCTTTTACACACTTTCTAAAGTCATGGTTTCATTTAAAAGAAAATCAGTAAAACATAAATCAACAAAAAATGTGACAGCAAATAATAATTAAAAACATGAATAATAACAACGTGACAGCTTAATAATGTATATTGGTAAAGAACCACTGTTAACAGACAAAAACAACAATGTCATTAAAAAAAAAAAAAACAATAAGGATGTGAAATCAACAACAACAGAAATAAAGCCACATTGAAAAGTAGGAATCGTACGGCCTGATCTCATGAATACTTATTGTCATTAACATTGGCAGCTAATTTTGTGGGCGTACACTCAATTAGTCACATGCTGCGCTGGGCGTGCTCTTTTTGTGCATGACAGTCTAGTTTAGTTGATGTAGTGTACTTAAGAGTTAGTCTTATTTCTGTCTTTCTTTTTATTCACTTTATTTACCTATATCGATCAGCACACGGCGAGTATCCATTTGACATTAAACTACTTTCTTCTTCCAGTCCTTTTCTTCGCCTCTTTGAGATCTAATATTTTTATATAGTGCTCCTTAGTGAAATACCCCTTTATCCTTCTTTTTTTTAAATAAATTGATTTTTTTATACACAGAAGAAATCCCAAATTTAAACTGAAATCTATTTGTGTTTAAAATTGTGGTTGTGTTGTGATTGATTTTCTGTTGTGTTGTGTTTCAAACTTTTTCCTGTTATTTCAGAAACTAAGTGAGAAAAAGTTAGTCATAGCAAAATAGCTTTTTCATAGAACAACTGAAAATGTTCTATCAATCGTTATTGGAGGGGCAAGAAATTAACCCCCCCCCTCCTGCCCCACACCTTTTGATGATTGGCTTTGCTTAGCCCTGAAGTTTTCTGATAAAGCTTCAACACTTGTTTATCAAATGTGTGTGTTTCTTTCGGCTTGTCCCTTTCGGGGTCGCCACAGCGTATCATCTCAGATGTGTGGTACATAAATAAAATTTTGCATAAATTAGATAAACATACAGTCGTTTATTTTTATGCTATCTCAATTCTGACCAGTTTTGTTTCAGGCGTAAAAAAATGTCATTTTCGTTCACAACAATATGTTCGGAGGTCACTGATGGTGTGGTGGTACACACGCCTGACTTTATGCGGGCGGGGTGGGATCGATTCCTGCTCGGTGATGGTATTGATATCTGCCATGCGAGTGACTGGCAACCAGTTCAGGGTGTAATCTGCCTTTTGCCCGAAGCTGGCAGGGTTGGGCTTTGGCTTTCCTGTGACCCTTGTGAGGAAAAGTGGCTTGGATAATGGATGGATGGACAATAAGTTCACACTTTTCGCCTTCATTCCATGTTGTCCACATAACATCCCACTTTGCCTGTTACTTTTAAGTCCGTCTCAAACTGAGATGTAAATGTTTTTTTTCATATTTCTCCCAGTGGCGTTTGATTATATTATGCAAGAATAAACTATCGTGCAAAATATTGAACCTCCAACATTGCAGCAGAGCAATGGGAGGAATATCCATCCATCCATCCATCCAGCCATCCATTTTCTTAGCCCCTTATCCTCACAAGGGTCAAGGAGAGCTTTCAACGGGCAGGAGGCAGGGTACACCCTGAACTGGTTACCAGCCAATCGCAGGGCACAATAGAGAGAAACCGCCGCACTGACAAATACACCTAGGCGCAATTTAGAGTGTCCAATTAATGTTGCAAGTTTTTGGGTTGTGGGAGGAAACCAGAGTGCCCGAAGAAAACCCGCGCAAGCACGGGAAAACCATGCAAACTCCACACAGGGAGGGCTGGGATCGAACCCAGGTCCTCAGAACTGTGAGGCCAACCCTTTCCAGCTGTTCCACCATTCCACCAAACTGAGATGTAAATGTTATGTTTTTTTTTCCATGTTTCTCCCAGTGTTTTTTTTTTCATTACATCATCCAAGAATAAATTATCCGGCCAATTGAACCTCCAAAATTGCAGTTGAGCAATGGGAGGAATAAACATGTTGAAGGGATACTTTGGCCCTTTAAGGAAACATTTGCAATAAATGTTAATGATGAAATAATATGAGCAGGGCATACAGTGAGAAATACTCTAAACCACACATAAATCAGTATACAAACAGATTAATGACAAGATACCATATAATTGCTTTTAATGCAGAATGTTTTAGAATTTTCCTGTAGGGTTAAACTTATACTTATTTTCTAAAGTTCTCCCCCTCTACACAATAGCAGACAGAGTAGACAGGTACTGAAAATGTTACCTTGATTAATCACAACTATGACAAACTCTTCAACGGAAAAAATATTTAGTCAACTAAATCCCAGCTCATTACGAAACAGATAATTAGGTAATTATTAATACTGCTCCTTATCTACAATATCTGGACAGCAAACTTTGGAGGCTTTAGTATGTTACACAACACACTGAAATTTCACCTTTCACAATCCAAGAAATATTTTCATTGCTTCTCTTTATTTTAAACAATAACCTGCACACTCAAAGCTTGGGTAGGCTGCAGTGACCTTGCAACAGGAGCCCTGTAGCACTCAATTGCTTTTTCAGCATGAAGCGATCGTGTGTATTCAAAACCAAATGACAGACAGGAATATTAAAGCTCAATGACATTTACCTTTATTCTGCTGCTGCCTTTTATGCATTCAGGGATTTGAAGTTAAACCTCCTGGGAATTTCAGCCTCTTTGAGTCAGCATGCAATCACCAGTAACTGCACTGGAATCACTTCTACAGTCATATGTGATCTAATATAATAGCAGTGGCAGAAGATCTGAAATTTACATTTTTTACATTGTTGGACTAGGAATTCATTTTTTATCTTTTTGTCATAACTTCATACCCTATTAAACTTGTGATAACGTTTTTGTTGTTGTTGTTGTTGCGGTTGTTTACCTTTTTTCTCTTGGCCTTTCATGCGGTGTTTTATTAATTTTTCCTGGCCAAAAAGTCAGTGTAATTTTATTTCTTTATTTTTTTCCTTTAATTTGTGGATTGAACCTGGCACAAACACAGATATTCAACATCTAATCTGGCTTCGCACGAGATAATGAGATATCCGATTATTGGGTCTTTGCAATGTGGTGGGAAGGGATCAACATTATCTGCGCTGTAATTTGAAAATTTCAAGTTGCTGTATTTTTGTAAAAGTATCTCATACCAGGCGGCATGGTGGAACAGCTGGTAAACCGTTGGCCTCACAGTTCTGAGGACCTGGGTTTGATCCAGGCCCCGCCTGTGTGGAGTTTGCCTGTTCTCCTCGCGCCTGTGTGGGTTTTCTCTCGGGACTGTGGTTTTGTCCCACATCTAAAAAAAAATAAAAAAAAACATGCAACATTAATTGACATTCTAAATTTCCCCGACATGTGATTGTGAGTGTGGCTTTTTGTCTCTATGTGCCCTGCGATTGGCTGGCAACCACTTCAGGTCGCGCCTCCTGCTCATTGACAGCTGGGATAGGCTCCAGTACTCCTGGTGACCCTCATGAGGATAAGCGGTAAAAGAAAATGGATGGATGCATATCTCATACCATGGGTCTTACGACCTTGATACCCTGAGAACGCCCAATCTCCTCAGATCTCGGAAGCTAAGCTGGTTTGGCCCTGGTTAGCACTTGGATGGGAGAGCGCCTAGGAATACCAGGTCCTGTAAGCTTCTCTCCGCGGCTAAAATGCAGAGGGGTTGCATCAGGAAGGGCATCCAGTGTAAAACTGTGCCAAACAAATATGCGGGTACTCTGCTATCAGTAGCTAGCAAGCTTATTTAGAATAGATTAGAATGTCTTTTATTGTCATCATACATTGTAAAATGAGATAGGAGAGCTTCCCCTTTTTCGGTGCATATAAAAGTGCAAGATAAAAAATAAATATATAAAAATAAATACCAATAGATACGTAAAACAGAATATTTAAAATGTATTGGAGAAGATGTTGAAAATCTGAATTCATTATTGATGAATAGCAAGGCTTGAGAAAAAAAATGAGAGTTCAGTTTGGTGATGGCTCTTGGAAAAAAAATGCTTCTCAGTCTGTTGGTCCTTGTTTTTGTGCATCTGTACCGCCATCCAGATGACAAGAGTTCCAGGTGTTGTGAGTCAGAATCAGCTTTAATGGCCAAGAATGTAACAACATACAAGGAATTTGTCTCTGGCAGAACCAGGGTGTGTAGTGTCCCTAATAATGTTCCGAGCTCTGCTGAGGCATCGAGTGGAGAAAATGTCTGCCATCGAGGGGGGAGGGCAACCAACGATCTTCTGTGCTGCTTTAGGTGTCCTCTGAAGCCTTGCTCTGTCTGCCTCAGTATAGCTCCCACACCAGATGTAGACACAGTATGTTAGCAGGCTCTCAATGGATGATGGTAGGAGGCCAGCCACAACTTTGCATCCAGGTTGTTTTTCCTGAGGACACTCAGGAAGTAAAGACAGTGTTGAACTTTCTGGATCGCTGAGATATTATCTGACCGGGAGAGGTCCTCTTAGACTAGAACTCCCAGGAACCCGAATGTGTGTACTCTCTCCACACACTTGCCATTGATGAAGAGTGGAGGCGGTTCAATTCTGTTCCTCCAGAAGTCCGCAATGATCGCCTTAGTTTTTGTAGTGTTCAGTGCCAGATTGTTGTCTGTGCTCCATGTTGTTACCTTCTGGACCTCTTCTTTGTGGGCTTCCTTGTCTGCCTTTGAGATCGGCCCAACTACTGTGGTGTCATCAATGAATTCGACAATGATGTTATTGTGACTGGCTTGCAGTTGAAGGTATAGAGACAATATAGGAGGGGACTTAACACACAGCCTTCTGGTGAGCCAATGCTCAGTGTCCGGGTGGAGGAAAGGTTGAACCCAATTCTCACAAGCTGGAGTCTATTGGTCAAATAGTCCTTGATCCAGGTGCTTATGAGAGGAGGCAGGCTCAGGATGTCTAGTTTAGCCAACAGAATGTCCGGTATGATTGTGTTAAAGGCCAAGCTATAATCAACAAAGAGCATCCTAGTGTAGCTCTGTGATTGTTCCAAGTGGCTCAGCTCAGGGTGCAGAGCTATGGCAATTGTTTTCTGTGTTGATCTATTCACGGGGTATGCAACCTAGTGAGAGTCGACGTTGGGAGTGAGGCGGTCTTTGATGTGCTCGAAAACTAGTCTCTCAAAGCACTTCATGATGACAGCTGTAAAAGCAACAGGGTGGTAGTTTTTCAGGCTGGTTAATGGTTTCTTTTTGGGGATTGGAATGATTGTCAAGGATTTCACAAAGGTGGAGATGACTGCTCGGGAAAGTGAGAAGTTGAAGATCTTGCAGAAGACATGTTCAAACTGGTGGGCACATGCTCTTAGCACCTTGCCTGGAACTCGGTCCGGAGCAGCAGCCTTCCTGGGGTTCACGGACAGGAGCACACACCTTACATCGTGCTCCTGTACACAGTGAGTAGGGCGTTATTCGAGCCTGGTGGGTTGGGGGGAAGGCAGCAACAGCTATGTCACCGGGATGATTCAAAGCGTGCAAAGAAGCTGTTGAGCTCCTCTGCCAATGACTCGCGTGTGTCTCCTGGTGTCACATCACAGCCTCTGAAGTTTGTGAGTTTTTGTAAACTCTGCAACACCTCCAGAGGTCTGTTGCTGGGAAGGTGAGACTTTATCCTCCTGTAGTCTCTCTTGGCATTTTTAATGCCTATTTTTTTCCAGTTCAGTTCAGTTCAAGCCGGACTGTAAAGAGCTCTGTTACCAGACCTGAAGGCAGTGAAACGGGCCCTGAGTAGCGAGCCCACCTGCCTGGTCATCAAGGTTTTCTAGTTTGGAAAAACCCTGATGCTTTTCATCATCCACACAGTTTTGATAAAGAACTTGTTATCGTCCAGTATAGCACCTGTGTATGTATCCAGGTCCTGGTGTTAAAATAGATCCCACTCTGTGTGTTGAAAGCAGTCCCGAAATTCATTGAGGTCAGTCTTCCAGTCTTTTTGGTGTGCCTGCATCTGAGAGGGCGGGGGGATGAAGGGATGAGCAGCAGGGAGATACGGTCTGACTCACCAATGTGAGGAATGAATGTGGTTCTGTAGTTGTGCTTAATGTTTGCGTGGTTTACATGGTCTAAAATGCTTTCGCCTCTTGTTGGACGTTTGATATGCTGGTGGTACTTCGGGTGAACGGTTTTTAGATTGGTCCTATTAAAGTTGCTGGCTATATTGTGAACACCTTCAGGGTGGGCCCGCTGCTGTTCATTCATGATGTTCAGCCGGAGAGAGAGCGCAACGTTAGCATTACCATCTGGTGGGATGTAAACAGCCATTATGGCTCCCTCAGGATGTAAAAGGGCCGGCATTTGATGGACATGTACACAAAGTTGGGTGAACAGTGCATCTCGATAATGACGCTATTGTTGCACCAGTCATTATGCATGAACACACAGCGCACACCCACCTCTGCTTTTACCAGAGTCCTCAGTCCGATCCCATCGATGCAGAATGTGGCCTGCTAGCTGCACACTAGCATCGGAAATGTTTGGGTGAAGCCAGGCCTCCGTTATGATGAGGACGCAACACTCACGACCATGGCGATTAGTTGCAAGTTGTAATTCCAAGTCATCCATTTTGTTGGAGATGGCGCATGGTGATGGTGAGGTACAGGTATATGAAGCCCAAAAGGTCCTGGTGGGTGTAGCAGCATAGTGCCAAAGCATAACTTTGAACTTCCCTAGCAACCTTGGTAACTGCAGTTCCCCTTGTCACAATGAAAACTATATCAGAGTACGTAAGGTCCCCCCTGGATTGGTTTGTTACTCCTGTCAGGTAGAGTCTTGCGAGAACTACCAGGAAATCTTTAAGGGGATGGGCTGTGCTAACGAAGGTTAATTACTTGCCAGACCTCTGTAGGTGTTTACTTTTTCATTCACAGAGTCGCCATGACTGAATGCACTGTTACGCAAGGCTTGAAATCAGAGGATTAAAATACATTGAAAAGCAAAACTTTAAATCACTGATTGAGTGAAGCGGTGGAGGACGTCGCCACGGGCTCAGCGACAATATCTGCGACCTCCCTAATACAAACATATTTACAGATACCAATTACTTCACTCTGCTGTTTTTAAAAACTGATTAAGAGCTGTCCGTGAACTATTTTTTAAATGATTCATTCAATCTCATCCATGTAAGGTATTTGGAATGCCGATCTGGCTACAAACATAAAATAGAAGCAAACATACTATTTAAACTGAACTTTGTGATATACAATTACATCGTGGCACATGGTCCATAAAAGTCATTGAGTGATGTTCTCGAAAGCTGATGAACAAGATATTGAAAAAATAGATGAATATAGATGTTTTAAAATTTGTAGATGAACTGTCTAGGGCTTCAGGCTTATGTCCCTATTGCATTTTTAGGATAATGAGTCAAATCCATAATCACTGAATCATGTGACTGACTGTGATTTAGGTATTTCATTTTAATCAAATACAATACACCTATTTTAATTTACCCTTACCCTTACACAGCACAGGGGGTGACTGGTTAGGATATCTATCTCATAGTTCTGAGGATTCGGGATCAAATCTGGCCTTTGTGTATGGAGTTTCCTTGTTCTCCAAGCAGATCTTTGTTTTTTCTCAGATACTCTGGTTTCCTCCCACATTTCAAGGACATGCAAGGAAGGTTAATCTAAATTGCGCATGAACTAGTCACCAACCCTTTGCAAACGAACAACCATAACATAAACCAGAAGCAAACAACCATATATATCCATCAGTGCATTTTCTGTACTGCTTATCCTCACTCAGGGGGTTTTCCCTGGGTGCTCCCATTTCCTCCCACATTCCAAAACCATCCATGATAGCTTAATTGATGACTCGAAGATGTGCATAGTTGTGAATGTGGGTTTGAATGTTTTTTTTTTTTTTTTTTTTTTTTTGTCTACATGTGATCTACGATTGGCTGGCGACTATTTCAGGGTGTACCTCACGTTAATGAACACGACATGAAAGATGACACTCCTTTATCCCCAGTTTCGTGTTGTTCCGCATACCTGCCTTGGTTGTCCCTCTGACCCAATCTGAATACACAAGCGTTCAAAAGAAAGGAGAGTCTAGGGGTGGCACAGTGGCACAGCTATAAAGTGTTGGCCTCAGAGTTCAATCGCGGCTCCGCCCATTTGGACTTTGCATGTTCTCTCCATACCTGCGTAGGTTTCCTCTAGGCATTCTGCCTACATCCCAGAAACATGCAACATTAATTGGAGATTAACTCTGTGTGATTGTGAGTGTGACTGTCTATGTGCCCTGCGATTGGCTGGCAACCAGTTTGGGATGTACCCTGCCTCCTCCCGATGACAGCTGGGATTGGTTCGAGCACTCATGTGACCCTCATGAGGATAAGCGGCTCAGTAAATGGATGGATTGATAGTCTCTGTATCAAAGGAGAAGCATGAGAGGTTTAACATTGCATACAGATGCTAAATGAACTACAAGTCAGGCTGATGGAGTACATCAAAGACGATACATACACATTGGTTTTGCACTCGGATGCTAAATCGATTAACTTTGACCCCCAGCCAGCCTGAAGACTCTCACCAACAAATACTTTTTCTCTTCAGATGGTGGCTTGATGACCAAAAAGGTGAGAAATCCACTTTTTGGAGGCTCTTCATTAAAGGTCCACTGTCATGAAATACATGATTTTTAGTATGTTAATAATGAAAAAATGGCAGTCTGTATCGACTCTTCCATTTTTTCACCACAAAACATGATTTTGACGTATATGGCTTTTTGTAACTCAAACCAGCATGTTTTCAATGGCGAATGTCCCAGTGTGACGTCACATACAGAAGATGCAGCCAATATGGCAACCACTTGAATGTTGAATGAGACTTCCGCAACTTTGCGCATGGATGACGCACTCTACGCTCATATTTATTTTTTTGTGTAGACAATTATGAGAATAATGTTATTTGTATTTTAGATAACTATTTATATGTTAGAATGTTTATAGGCATGAGACTTGGGCTATAAACAAGAATTACATTTTTTCCGTCTGTCTGGGATCATGGATGGAGCACTAGTGACTCCCAGAGGGGCTGGAAAGCTACTGCAACTCCAGAGGGACTACATTAATAATTTTTCTGAACTGCTTATCCTCACAAAGGTGAAGCCTATCCCCGTTTTCTTTGGATGAGAGGCGGGGTACACCGTGAACTGGTTGCCAGCAAATTTCAGGTCACATATAAACAACCAATCACGTTTATATTGGCACCTGTGGGCAATTTAGGTTCTTCAATTAACTTACCATGCATGTTTTTGGAATTTGGGAGGAAGAAACGCATGCAGGCATGGGGAGAACATTGCAAATTCCACAGTGGTGTGGCTGGGATTTGAACCGTCGTGCCACCATAGCGCTCATCTGGTGATTGAGAAGTATTATTTATATATTCCTGTCTCAACCTTCATATTACAAGTAGTAACAGATTTGTCGACGCTTTCTCCTAAATTTTATGCCTATAAAAAGTGATGTAGTGCCCATTGACGAGACAAAATAGCATGATTTATCATGCTGAAACTACCCTAAATTACCCTAAACCGGATGTAACGCAGGCACCTCTTCCGGCTTATTCTTTTCTCTTAAATTAATTACATTTTTATCTCAACCAATATATGCTACACCGCCTCTCACACGGAGTCAGCTGAGATAGGCGGCAGTGATGAACAAACGCTTGTCGGAAAGGATATAGATCAATGAGGTCTGCGGACGCATTTAGGTCACCAATTTTTCACCATCTTACTTTGTATTTAGTAAGGATATACGGTTAATGTGCCAGTCATACACAGTTTGCTGAGTCATATTCCGCATGAATGATATTACGCTGCAAACTATTTATTGAGCTTTTAAATAGGAAGCAATTACCTGCTTCAATTGGACAATAATGAATTATACTGTGGTGACGCCCACACCCGTGCAGATGTCCCATTTTAAATGTGCAGGGCGTATGTCAGTCCATTAAAGTACCAAAACCGGGCCTTTCCTGCATCCTCATAGAGGGGGCAGACAGATTCATGAGATCCACGGACATGTGGGGTGTATCTGATATATTTCATTCTTAAATATGTAAACAGTGGACGTTGAACTCCGAGTCATTGTAGAAACCAATTTATTGATTGCATCAATATTATGATTGTCATTCAAAACCGATTTTTATATATTTCTTTAAATCACTTCACTGGCCAGCAGGTAGCTATGAGGGAGGGCAGCACATGTACAAATGATCATGCATGTGTGGGTACAAATTCAAGACCTGGACATACTTAAGTCATCTCAAGTTATTTTACAAGTCATCTTGTATTTAATCACATTGTCTTTTGCCACATTGGCCAAGTGACTAAGTTCCAGTCACGGTCACATAATGATGACTCTCTCCAAGTGAGACTGTCATTGTGCAACACTTTAAAGGGTTAAATTAAATAAACAGCTTCGATTGGCAGTGAATAAGGTTGGCACCCACTGGTACAGATATTTCTTTTTGTTAAGTACGTCCGCCACATGTGTCTGGGAGATTAAGACAATCTGGTCAAACACCCCTCCTTGCAGAGTTGCACCACGTGTCGCGCCGCAAAAAAGACTCCATAGTGTTTTTATTGGACATTTTAAGGTGTAATAATACTAATACGAATGATTTTATACAAGATTTGGGAACTATAATAACACAAAAGTAATTAATTTCAAATCAAATAAAATATTTTTTTTTTAAACGACAAAACTTCCCCAAATAAGCTGCCATTGGTTTCTGAACTGTATGTAAGAATTGGGGGGACCAGCATCTTATTATGTCAAATATTACACACTTGACTCCCATGCATAACAGTAGTTGATGAACATTATAAAAAAAAGTCTTTTGTTCACAGAAAGCTGATAGCCCTATCAAACAAAGAGGAAGAGGAACAAAATAAAGAGTCAGTAAAGTCGAGGTAAAATAAATATTGTGTAAAGGACCGACAGTGTCCAGGTGGCCGAGACCATATTTCACTTCCATGTTCACTTTATGAACTCTATCCAAACAAATGTTATGAATTTATTTATCAAGAAAATTAAACTGACTGTCATTTCCAGTTAGTCAGTTTTGGAGCAATCGATAACCGACATGTGATTTGACTGACTGAAAAAAGACTGAAAAACCGTGGGTCTGGGGGCTGCAAGCATGATCAAAGGATGATCACCAATTTTAATGTGCAAGTTTTATTAATTGTTTTATGAATTAAATATATTTAGTACATCTATAAATAAATGCTATATTGTTTTCAAAATGTATACAATATGTAAATATGTATATATACAGAAGCAGCATGTCTCGCTCGTCTTTGCTCTACGTTGCCCAGACTGTGTTGCTAACTAAATTGGTGGTGGTGGACAGTGTTTGTAATTATGAGTGTACCACTTTAAGAGTCGGAGGAGGGGTGGGGGTAGTCAGGTAAACGAGGAAGTAGAAGTAGGCTGAGGAGCAGATCATGTGCTTCAGTGTAAAAAAAAAAAAAAAGATGTCAGGCTGTGGTTCACTTTGAGGGATCAGTTTTCATGTGCACTGAGAATGTGCGACAAGTGCGCAATTGCATTGGCCAAGACTACACAAAATAGGCGACGTCTTTCAATATCTATGTATTTTTACTCGTAACAAATTTTCCGTGCATGATTTGTTCCACATTTGACCAATTGACAGACGCGTATAAGCTTTTCCGCCTCGCTTGCAAAAGAAAATCAGAAAATGAACGAGTGTGGATTCTGGCACGGGGTATAGTCGGAATATTGCAGAAAAACGGAAAATACATGTTTTTTAATTCATGCAATTTAAAAAGACGGAATTCCGCCTATAAACTTAAAAATCAGGTCTGGATAAATAGCTTGTTTCCAGAGATGAGAGTAAGCCACATATGTGCAAGTCACAAGCAAGTCATAGTTAAGTCATGACGTTCAAGTCTAAAGCAAGTCACTGCCGAATCAGAATCAGAAAAGAATCAAGCAAGTTGAATCAATTCACTACTTGGTTTAAGCAAATCGCAAGTCAAGTCATGTAATCTTGCTCCAGACGCAATATATTGGAGTGGTAATAAAATGTTTGTTCACATTGTTTTTGCCCATAAATAAAAATTTAAAAAACAATAATTCACTACTTATAAAAGTTAGATGTTCAACAACTGACGTTATGACTGATTTTTTTTTTTTTTTATTTTGCACTGAATTATCTTGAACTTGGCAGCACAGTGGGGGAACTGGTTAGAGGGTTGCCCTCACAGTGCTGAGAACCGGGGTTCAAATCCCAGCCCCACCTGTGTGGAGTTTACATGTTCTACCGGTGCCTGCGTAGGTTTTCTCCGGGCACATCCCAAAAACATGCGTTAATTAGAGACTCTAACCTGCCCTTACGTGTAATTGTGAGTGTAACTGTTGTCTGTCTCATTGTGCCCTGCGACTGGCTGGCAACCGGTTCAGGGTGTACCCTGCCTACTGCCCTTTGACAGCTGGGATTGGCTCCAGCCCTCCCACAACCCCCGTGAGGATCAGCGGCTCAGAAAATTGATGGATGCAATTTTTAAATTTGTATTTCAAAGTTAATGCATAACAACTTATTTTCTGGACAATTTATGCTGTGTAGTTTTTGGTGAAAGCCATGTTACCCCTACAGTTTTTAAAAGAACACAATTAAGCAAAAGCCAAGAGAGTTTTCTGGTTATCAAATATAATTAGCTTGTGTACCTAATGAGCTAAAGGAGAATGAAATACATTCCTGATTAAGGGAATAATATATGCCTTAAACACATTGCCATCCTTTAAAAATAATGTCAACAAAATCTGCATTTCATCTGTGTCTCTTTAATTAAATTACTCAATAGGATGTGTTATTTATTTTGAAATACTGACTCTGGACAATTGACAATGGTCATTAGATTAGAGGTTGTTTTAAAAACAGCGCAGACGAGTCACTGAGCTGACACAACAGATGACGGTGACACATCAATAAACACTTTTGGTCGTATGAAATTATGTGCACACGTAACTACTCATAATGTGTAATGCACTTAGTCATACTGGAATTCTCTTTCATCACTGACATTTTCATTGCTGTGATTTTAATGCAAAGAGATCCAATACGGAAGACCTATAACATATTTCATCACTTCTTTCGTCATGGCCGCAAACATGCCATTGTCTGCATTGAAGACACTTGTCGAAGGGAAAATCTTGGCACCTCCGTTGGCTTCAGCCTTGATTGAACTATGCCTGTACATCCTATATTTTTAACAAAACATTTCCAAAACCAGGCCAGTTCAAAGGTTATGTGTTCTTGTTTTGCACCCACAGACATCCAAACTTTGCTCACCACCCTCTATTTCAAGTTATCGTCCTAGTTGTAATCATTTCTTATTAATGATACTAAAGTAATTGCGTTAACATCTACAGATTGCGCATGTTTTGGTTTTCAATGTGGTGATGGGATTTGGCTGCTTCATTCAGTGCAGGGGTGGATTTATAACCCAATCTTGTTGTTTTATCCTTGATAACAGAAATCAGTGACATAGATTGATTTCAGCACATTCAAAAAATTAAAGTCAAAGAATTTCAAAGTGGCGCTTATATCCTTCGATTTTTGTGTAAGCAACTCTTAGAAGAACAAGTTTGGATGCCCCCGTACTGAACAATTTGTTGTAATGGAACTGATTTAAAATAACTATGTCTCAGCTGGAAAGTGTTGGCCTCACAGTTCTGAGGTCCCGGGTTAAATCCTGGACCCACCTGTGGGGAGTTTTCATGTTCTCCCCATGCCTGCATGGGTTTTCTCTGGGCACTCCGGTTTCCTCCCACATCGCAAAAACATGCAACATTAATTGAACACTCTAAATTGCCCCTAGGTGTGAGTGTGAGCACAATTGCTGTTTGTCTCCATGTGCCCTGTGATTGGCTGGCAACCAGTTCAGGGTGTTCCCTGCCTCCCGCCCGTTGACAGCTGGGATAGGCCCCAGCAGTCCCTGTGGCCCTTGTGAGGATAAGCAGCTAAGAAAATGGATGGATGGATGTCATTTCTCATCTGTAAATGATTTAATTCTATCTAAATATTCAAATTTTCTAATATCTGACAACTGACTTTTAGCAATATGCTAAATTGTTAAAGCAAAATAAAACAGTTGCTCCATTCTCTGTTGGACTCAAGCAGAAGAAAAAAAGAAACAATGAATGAAAGACCTTTTCTTTAAAGAGTTCAGAAAAGTGATCTGTGTTTAGTCAGGTGTGGAACCTCATGGGGATTAGGCAACATAGTAACACAGTGGCTGTGTCTGCCGGAAGCCATCCTGAACTAACAATAAATCAGATCTCAATAGGCCAATTAGCTCTCGGAGTTCCCATGTAAAACCTTTCATGAGGATCCTGTGATTGGAGGCCATTACAGACAGAGAACAGTGTCAGAGGAGACATTGCATCCCCAGTGGGATTTTTCTTCCATGTCCACTCAAGCTTGGACATGTGACAAGCAGACCCAAGTTACCAAAGTGGCAGTACCCCTTTAATTATAGCTTTTAAATTAAATTATTATTGACAATAAGACCAGGAAGTTATGGTTGATTGATTCCACTTCAAATTGTAATGATAGACAAACTCTAGCTATTAGACAAAAATTGTAATTGACATCGTGAGCTGGATCTTGGTACCACAACTAAGGAAAGACTCAGACCAGCTCCAAATTGTGAAATTCCACCCTCCATTGTTTGTTTGCTCTATTGTACAGTCAGGATCCTTTAACAACAGTCCAGACAAGAGCCTTGAAACATCGGTCAGAAATTTCAAATAATCCAATGTAGCGCATGAATTACCATTCTTTTTCTTACACACGAACATCCTATAGTCAAACTCAGGTTGCACCCTCCGCCCATGCGACTGCATTTTGGTTTGATTCAGTTGGTACTCTGGTTTGGAACAAGTCAATTGATAGCGTTCCAAAAGTACGCAAGAGTGGTTAGGATATGATATGAAAGCCAACCAACCTTGGTCTCGTACAATTTGCATATGATTGCATTGTTTGCCCCCGCTTGAGTCATCTCATATTTATATTCTGTAATGTTTTTGTGCCCAGCAGCGCAACATTAGCATTAGCTTCAACAGCTACAAGGACACATTAAGTGTGCCCATCATGCTGTAAAATAATTTTCCTGACAATAACGAAAGTGGTTTTTATTTTGTCTATTGATGATAACGAGACCGTGTTTGTCATCTGTTTTTGCTAATGCCCCTCCGAAGGACTGTGTGTACAAGACAAAACACTTCTTTTCTGAATCAGATTTTGCTAACACGCATGTATGAATATGTCGGCATATGTGTGATATGGGAATGCATTATGGCTTCAACCCACTGCACACAACAGAGGCTGAGGTCCTTGGAATTATGCACTTCTTCATACACTCAAACTCAAGGTTTGAGTCACTCTCATATTCAGAGGTGAGCATAAACTCCAGCAGCTTTTTATTGCTTATTTATTTATTTAATTATTTATTTATGTGGAAAAGAGAAAGAAATGTTTTTCTAGCACTTTGTTTTTCATGTTTCTTTGGTCTCCTGAGACACAGAAATCTAAAGAACTGTTGGGGTAACATCCTCAAAGCTTGGTATTTCCAGGGAGGATTAAATACTTGCATTTGAATTTGGTGGAAAATGAAAGGCTGCTTGCCTGCATCAAAGAGCATCCTTGTCATTATTAACTGTAGGGGGAGGAATATGCAACTTGACAGAAGTGAATATTGTGCTGTGCTTTCTTTTTTCAAGGTGTCCTCCTCCTTTCTGTCAAGCTTCTTATATAGTTTGCGTCTGAAAGTGCATTCATGTTACTTGTAGTAATTGGGGTTTTGTTGGAGTCAGTGTTCCATTAGTCCTGCAGTAGATAGGCTCCATCACTTGCTAGCAAAGCTGGCAAGCATGTAACTCTGTTCTGCAGTAGGTACGTTTGAACAGCACCCGATTTAACTCATTTTTGCCGTTTTTTTTTTTAAACATTTCAAAGGTAAACTGCTGCACTTTAAGAAGTATGGTAGTTGCGATTACCAAGCAATTTTAATTCTTCTTCTTTTTCTTTTGGCTTGTCCCATTAAGGGTCGCCACAGCACATCTAAGCTTATCTCGTGCATCCTCCTCTCTAACACCCACTGTCCTCATGTCCTCCCTCACAACATCCATAAACCTTTTCTTTGGTCTTCCTCTCGCTCTTTTGCCTGGCAGCTCCATCCTCAGCACCCTTCTACCAACATACTCACTCTTTTGCCTCCGAACATGTCCAAAGCATCGAAGTCTGCTCTCTCTAACCTTGTCTCCAAAACATCCAACTTTGGCTGTCCCTCTAATGAACTAATTTTTAATCCTATCCAGCCTGTTCTCACCAAGTGAGTACCTCAGGATCTTCATTTCAGCTACCTCAAGTTCTGCCTCCTGTTGTTTCTTCAAAGCCACCATCTCTAATCCGTCCATCATGGTCGGCCTCACCACTGTTTTATAAACTTTGCCCTTCATTCTAGCAGATACTCTTCTGTCTCATAGAACACCAGACACCTTCCGCCAACTGTTCCACCCCACTTGGATCCATGTCTTCACTTCCTTAACACACTCACCATTGCTCTGGATTGTTGACCCGAAATATTTGAAGTCCTCCACCCTTGCTATGTCTTTCTCCTGTAGCCTCACTTTTTCCCCTCCACCTTTCTCATTCACACACATATATTCTGTTTTACTTCGGCTAATCTTCATTCCTCTCCTATCCAGTGCATGTCTCCATCTTTTTAATTGTTCCTCTGCATGCTCCCTGCTTTCGCTGCATATCACTATATCATCTGCGAACATCATGGTCCAAGGGGATTCCAGTCTAACCTCATCTGTCAGCCTATCCATTACCGCTGCAAACAGGAAGAGGCTCAGAGCTGATCCCTGATGCAGTCCCACCTCCACCGTAAATTCTTCTGTCACACCTAAGGCACACCTCACTATTGTTCTGGTGCCATCATACATGTCCTGTACTATTTTAACATACTTCTCTGCCACACCAGACTTACGCATGCAGTATCACAGTTCCTCTCTTGGTACTCTGTCGTAGGCTTTATCTAGATCCACAAAGACACAATGTATCTCCTTCTGACCTTCTCTGTACTTTTCCACGAGCATCCTCAAGGCAATTAGTGCAACTGTGGTACTTTTTCTGGGCATGAATCCATACTGTTGATCACAGATACTACTGTCCTGAGTGAAGCTTCCACTACTCTTTCCCATAACTTCATTGTGTGCCTCATCGTCTTTATTCCTCTATAGTTTCCACAGCTCTTAACATTGCCTTTGTTCTTAAAAATGGGGACTAGCACACTTTTCCTCCATTCTTCTGGCATCTTCTCTGCCGCTAGTACTCTATTTGAGCAATTTTGATTCATATCTAATATTCATATCTCCTGAAAAGCCATCCATCCATCCATCCATCCATCCATACATCCTTTTTCATAGCTGCTTATTCTCACAAGGGTTGGAGCCTATGCGAATGGTCATTGGGCAGGAGGCAAGGTACACCTTCAACTGGTTGCCAACCATTCGCAGGGAACAGAGAGACAGACAACAGTCACACTCACAATCACACAATTTAGAGTTTCCAATTAATGTTGCATGTTTTTGGGATGTGGGAGGAACCTGGAGTGCCCGGAGAAAACCCATGCACGCACGGGGAGAACATGCAAACTTCACACAGGTGGGGCCATGGTTTAACCCGTGTCTTCAGAACAGAACAAACATTGAAGCAGCTCACACTTATAAGCAGTAACCTAATTGATGAATCTCAATCTAAAATTTTACATGCATGAAGAAGTTGTGACTGAAAGGACATGGGCATTGGAGCCAGAGGAAATGAATTTGAGTCCCTTGAATGAGGCATCGTCACTCCCTCTTCAACTTAAGTGGTGCAGCATTTTTTGTGCTCATCTGTCAGTCTCATTCACTCCTTGCATTTCTGCATAGGTTTAATCATTAACAAATTTAAAATGATCAATTAGTAAGTATCCTCCCTGTTGGATCAGAAGAACACAATAAATGCACATCTACGATAAATCTGTAGGTCAAGTTAGTCATCTAGTGACTGAAGGGTTGCGGGTTTGAATTCCACCACCGTCTGTCCAGTGTAACTGTCCCGCCAAGACAATTTAAAACCTCACTTGTTTGCCGACAGTTTAGATCAAGCACTATAAAAGGGGTCTCCATTTACCATTTTTTGGCAATAAAAGAATGTTGTCGATGTACTAGTTGTTGTTTTATTTTAAACCATAAAAAAAAAGTTTTTAAGAGGAGTCGGGACAGTACTCACTGGAGTATGCATGTATCTTACAGTAATGCTCAAATCAGTCAATTTCAAATGGATCATATCCACACACATATTTGTGGCAGGAACAGTGGGTCGTGTATGAGAGTCTGGTGTCTGTCTGTTCCAAGCTACTGAGTTGCCACCATTCTCTAAATACTATATGCGATCATATAGTGTTAAATTCAGAAGATCGATGCTTGCATTTTCCAAGGTGGAAATTTCTTAAAATGTTTCGACTTTTTTAAAGACAAAGAGATAGATCCTCCTGCCTACACTGCTATGGGCCCAACCAAAATCAGCCACTTCTACCATGGACCCATACATATAAAAACCTTGCGTTACTGGGCAGCTTTTGTCTTCTTCTCTGGCTATCCAACCAGAAGACACACATCTCGTGTGCGGCAGATACCTAGATAAGACGTCTGCACTGCACATTCCTTTGTAATAAATCCATTTGCTGTTAACTTTTTCTCATCATTGGTCATATCTTCCTTGACTCGTGAACACGCGTAGGGTCCAAACTCGCAAATCCCTACAATTTGGTGACCCCGACTGTAAGTCGCGGGAAGTAGACGAGCGTTGGCCGTCGACACGAAATAAAGAGAGACATATGAGAAACAAAGGAGTGTTATAGAAACAAGTCGAGGATGGTCGTCTGTGCTTCTGACTTCTCCAGATCGCGGCCAAAACCAAAAGGTAAGCAGGAGCCTGTTTACTGTCGAATTCTGCATTTTGAACTGCCTAAATTTGAGAAGTCATTGGTATCAGATTGTTCATGCCTCATATGAGTTATTGAGAATAAGAGATAAAGAGAATAAGAGAAGTTGTATATCCCGTCGTAGCTGACGTATATTGTAGACGTAAAATTCCACTGTGAGGTTCACCTGTTACACCTAAGGGGGATGGGATCCCTTAAAAACAGAGGGTTTGCCGTTGGTTTGAGCCTGGGACGTCACAAGATGGTGTACGAAAAAAACGAATAGTATAGGCTAATTTGTTGCGCGATAGGAATTCAGTTGGGTTTAGTCGAAGAAGAGTGACCACTAAATTAAAGAAATAATCATGGATGGTGAATTTGATCATGAATGTGGTGAATATAATGCAACTAAAGATTAAATATACATTGAAATTGAGCAGCAAATGATGTTTAATGTTGACAAAAAGATACAAGATAAAGAAACGAAGTGCGCATTAAAATAATGGCAAAAGCACAACTTGGGCATAATTCATGATTCAGACAAACTGACGATGAAGTTATAGGACAATGACAGAGACTATGTAAATATAATATAAATGTAAAAGACTATGAAAGATGTAAGTGACATATTAAATAAGGGCTCATGGAACTTAAAGAGGTGAACAGAGAAAGGTGCACTGCGCATTTAATGATGGTGACGGTGACGGACATTGGAACGGGATCAGGAAACTACCGGGCACTTTTAAGGTGGCATGTGACGTTGAGGGCATCAAGGAACCCATGAGGAAAAGAAGATGGAGCTGAGAAAAGTTGTATTTGTTATGAGGACACGAGTGAAGGACTGCAAAAATGAGCAAGGAGGCACGTCAAACACGCATGCGCCCTCAATCACAAGTAAGTACACCACACACACACACACATACACACACACACACGCACACACACACACACACACACACACACACACACACACACACATACACACTCAGAGGAAGCAAGAGGCGTTGAAGATGGGTTAGTGAAAACTGTCTTGTTGATGTAATATGAAGCGTCCTCTCGCATTGGAAATAACACAATGACAATTTTTATTATTATTATTATTATTACTATTATTATTATATTATATTATGGCAGCACGGTGGTGCAGCTGGTAAAGTGTTGGCCTAACAGTTCCCGGGTTCAATCCCGGACCTGCCTGTGTGGAGTTTGCAAGTTCTCCCCGTGCCTGCGTGGGTTTCCTCCCACATCCCAAAAACACGCAACAATAGTTGGACACTCAAGGTTGCCCGTAGGTGTGATTGTGAGTGCGAATGTTGTCTGTCTCTATGTGCCCTGCGATTGGCTGGCAACCAGTTCAGGGTCTACCCTGCCTCTTGGCCGTTGACAGCTGGGATTGGCTCCAGCACTCCCCGCGACCCTCATGAGGATACGCGTTAAAGAAAATGGATGAATATTATATTATATTATTATATTATATAACAAGCAAACCAAACACTACAAGGCTGAGAACTCTTCTTTTTTCTCAGGCTTTTTAGAATATAACCACTTTTTGATCATATTACTTGCATTGTATGCGGGTTTAATTGTCTTTTTTTAATTGTTTTTGTCATTTTTATTGTTTTTATCCCATTTTAAATGTTTTATCTGTTTGTTTTCCATTGCCTTTAATCATGTAAAGCACATTGCGTTACCTTGTGTATGAAATGCACCATACAAATAAATTTGCTTTTCTTTTCTTTACAATGTTGCCTATGATAGAGGCTCCGGCAGGTCCAATGTACAAGCCGTTTGATCTTAAAGATCTTGATTGTCTTGCTCGCTTGCCTCATCTCTTTTCTGGTGGTAATGCATGGGTGTCTAGTTTTGTGGAAACTTTACAGGGGTATACACTCTGCATGGGAGACTGGAGACAAGCAGCATCTAAATCATGCAAGTATTGAACACAGAGAAATCGAGACAACTGCAGGTATGCTTAACATACCTAATGGAACCATATTGGGAGCACACTTCCAGCGTCTGGCCACAGCTATCAGAGAAAGGTTGCCCACTCCTGTTACAGCCGCACCCACTTCTTTCCCCTATGTTAAACGACCCACTTGAGCACTTGACGAAGCTTACTAAACTTTGGACTGAATCGACTGGACAGTCTGGTAAGGAAGAGGCTATGTTCAGGACTGCAATCCTGGCAGGTCTCCCTGAACCAGTGCAGACCACTCTTAAAGCTGACCCTGACCTCCTGTCCAGAGATGAGCCTCGATTTAGACGACACTTAGTGCATCACCTCAAAATGTATTTAAGCCAACAACACGGTAATCATGAAATTACTAAACTCCAAAAACAACTCCTTAACTTAGAAGCAGCACAGACAAGACGTAAAGGTCCAAAACCACATCAGATGTAATTTTTTGGCAGACACAACCACCTAGATAGGCAGGTGGGTTCTAGGGTAATAGCCGGGGTGGATAGGCAGGAAGGCGTGGAGGGGCCGGGGGAGAGTGCAACATCAACGTGATCAAGGGTGCTTTGGTTGTGGTTCTCTCGATCACTGGATTAAAGACTGTCTTACAGCTCCTCCACCTCAAGCTCCAATGCAAGGGCGTGGTGGCTGGTCCGACAAGTGAGGGGGCCAAGCCATAAAGAGGACGCTCTCACTGGCCTATGGAATTCTGGAGTCTTGGAAACATCCACCTCCTCTCACCACTCAGGCCAGTTTTAAAAGCAGATGGTAACAGTTAGCGTATGGCACATGATTTGAGAGCTGTTAATGATGTTAACGACCACACCATTGTTACCTCTACCACACCCCCACAGAATGTTGTCTACCATCACACCTAATTTGAAATACTTCATAGCGATTAATTTGGCAAACGCATTCTTCTATGTTCCACTCACGCTCGAGTGTAGACACTTGTTTGCATTCAGATATCAGGGACACAATTTGCAATAAAACAGGTTGCCACAAGGCTTCCAAAATACACCTGGAATTTTTAATCAATCTTTGAAATCATTGCTGCAGGATCTAGATCTCCTAGATGGATGTAGACTCCTGATGAATGTTGATCTCCTGTTGGCAGCCCCAACAGCAGAGTTGTGTTTTTCTCTAACTGAACTTGTTTTGCTTCGTTTGCATGAGCTGGGATTCAAAGCTTCCAGAAAGAAACTTCAATATTGTCGCAAATCGGTGACCTTCTTGGGCAGAGTGGTGTCCTCTGAAGGATCCACTGTGTCCTCGGAGCATCGTTCTTCTATTCTAGAGATTCTCTTCATCCACGTGTTGATCTCTCTGTCCAACCTCTGACTAACGGCAGGGTTCTGTTCACTGATGTTCACATCTGCTCCCTCAGCCCAGGCAGTGGAAGTGCTCGCACTCTGTCTCGCACTGGAAATGGCGGTCGGAAAATCTGTCACTGTCTATTCTGACTCATCTTACGCTGTCTCTGTTGCTGTGTTGTGCCTCGAAACGGAATTATTTTAAAACAGCTAAAGGTACTCCTATTGCACATTTGACACTGATCCGACGATTAGATAAAGCTCTGCCCAAACCTTAGGCGGTGGCTATCGTCAAGGTCCCTGGCCACTCCAAATCCACTTCAACCACAGCCCTCTGCAATAATGCTGCCGACTTGCCTGCCAAGCAGGCTGCGGGCTATGTCCCTCAGATGCTTGTCCAATTATCTGACAAATCCTCTCCTGACCTGCCCGAACCTCCGTCTCATACTTTTTCTAATCAGTGGTCATATCTTCCTCGACTCATGAACACGCGTAGGGTCCAAACTCGCAAATCCCTACAGTACATACTTTGAATAGTTGTATGCAGTCATTCTTATCGCAATCCATTGGCTCGCAATTGGACATTGGCTCGCAGCCTTGCCCCAAAGGTGAAAATGGTGCGTGCATCTCTCAGAGTCTATTCATAATTTTAAGTATTCCATCCAATTTCCTGGAATTCCAAAAATGTGGACATATAAAACCTTTTCTGAAGAGCAGATCCCTTTTATGAGGTACAAGCAGCACTGTTTAACTCTTTTATATTTGATAGTGCACTGTGAAATATATTTGCTTTAACATGAAAATTGAAGTCATTCAGCTTTAAGTGATATTTCATGGCATTGATTTGCTGTGCGGGTACCACTTTCAGCAATTCCATCGGTCCCCAAAAGCTGACAGGAATGGATAGGCTCTATTAATGTAGGTCTAGGTGACCTGAGGGTGTGCTGTAACTAGTGCAATTAATCCATATAGTTGGTCTCTCGCAAGGTGATACCCTGTGTGCAGTTGCTGTCATACAAGCTCGCCCTGACTGTAAAGAGATTGTTCCAAGTAATGGATACAGATCTTAGGAAAAGGCCATGTCGACAGGACAATCCTCAGCAGTTTTGCCCTTTCTTATTCTGATGCATGTGGCCAATATGTTTCGCATGGCATGTGGTGTATTTTATCAAACAATCTCGACTTACTTTCTTCGTGGTTGGGAGAATACAAATGTGGACACCTAAAAAGCCATTTAGAGTGTTTCAACATATTTCACCTCTGTCTCAGGGGTAGAAGCATGACATGGGCTGGTCCTTTGATGAGCACTAGGACAACGAGGTCTGTCTCGATCTTAAAAGGGAAGGATTGGGTCGAGCCACTGCTCGTTAGCAATTTAGATATTCAACCTGAAAAATATTGGGAGGCATTTACATCGGAAATGAGTAATATATAGATAGATAGATAGATAGATAGATAGATAGATATAGATAGATAGATAGATAGATAGATAGATAGATAGATAGATAGATAGATAGATAGATAGATAGATAGATAGATAGATAGATAGATAGATAGATAGATAGATAGATAGATGTGTATATGGTGAAAAGTGGCTCAGAAAATGGATGGATGTTCTTATACTTATATATAATTTGTGTTTGAGGGTGTGTTTTTTTCTTCCTGTTTTCCTTCCTACTTTTGTGTTGTTGAAGTAATTTCATGATATTCTTTACATCATTAAAAAAAAAAAATGCATACCGATATACCAAGTGTCGCAGCATTTTAGCAAGACTTATTCAAAAGGTTATGCTGACATTCTTATTGATGTAAATGAGAAATATGGAAATGTAATTTTTAGATCATTGACGCTGGACCCATTTAATTGTAAAGATGTTTTTCTTGTCCTTGCTGGCCCTTCAAATTTATCAATTAAAAATACAAAAAAAAGAGAGAGAGAAAAAGAATGCTAATTCAAAGGGTTCTGAAGTCTACAACTGTATCACATTTGGTCTGCAAACATAACAAAATTCAATGGCTTGCACATTTGTTGGTGATTTCTCCAGGCAACCCAACAAGTTTTTCTGTCAGCTGGAAAATGTCTCCTGTAAAATGTGTAACTTTATTGATTGTTCTAAATGTTAATGCCTTTTGAGCAAGATATTTCACCATTAAGGCAACGATAGAGCATGTAGCACTGTAATGCTATTTACCAGCAGCTGTTCTCCCAATACTCCCTCGGGGGTTGGGGAAGGAATTTATGTGGCCCAAGTAGTTTTCTCTATTGATTTTGTGAAAAGGGGGTGAGAAAAAATGAAAATGTCAAGACAAATTTTCCTTAACTACGTTTTTATGACTTTGAAAGGCTACAACAGGTTGGCAATTTTACACCCCTGAAAAGAGAGTTTGATGAAATTGTATTTTCACTGCTATTCCAAAGTCATGCCTTTGCAAATCTATTAGAGTAGATATCATTGCTATTAATGAGCTGCATTATAGTTTACGGCATTAAAAACTGGGTTGTCTACAAATGATCTATGAGGTCTAAAGTCTAATCAAACCTTTGATGAAATGGTGGTGATGGACTTTCTGACATTGCTTGAAGAGTTTGATATGCTTGTACAAAAGAGTTCTGCTTCATCAAATGAAGGAGTTGCTGGAGGAATATGAGCTGTGCCACAACATAGGGGGAAGCGCTTCCCTTAATTGCTTCGTTAAAAACCAGTTGCTTTGTGTGTCCTGGAGTAATTAAGCAGTTGGAATTTTACATTACACTAGTGAAAATTAACAAAGAGCACATCTGGGTGTCCCATAGGTTTAGTCATTAAAAAGCCCATTATTTTTCAAATTACTTTTTCAATCTTTCAGCCCCCCTAATCTGGAAGAATTTCCCAATAGACAAGATCCTGTTCTTGTTTTGAATGACTCCTTTAGGAAAGTTAAACATTTGGACTATGCTGGCGATGGCTGTGCCTTCCTGCTCATCTATACTTGATTTCCGTGTGACAGGTGAATGGCTATATGGAAGTGGATCATAAAACTGGGATGCCCAACCACAGGGCCTTGGCCCAATATGTACAGGTATATAGACAAGGTTCTTCTCTAGCAAGGGTGTCCAATAGCCTGCCACTTCATTTTATGTAGCCCGTGTCTACAACCGTAATTCTTGCTAAAGGCTGTGACAAAAAAAATAATACTGAGTGATCGAAAGCATTTCATAAGAAATCAATCCCCTGTGAAGTTACTGAAGTCGAACAATAGATGAATAGTTAAACTCATCCTTGACTTCTGATTTCAAAATTAGTGGAGTTAGCTATCAATTTGCATGCATATATCATAACATGATGAGATAATAGAGTGATTTTTTTATGATTTCATGGTTATAACAGCACTGTGAGAAAAATTGTAACTACAATGTAGCCTGTAAGAAAAATGAGTTTGACACTCCAATGCATTAACCTATGAAAATATATATAACATGTGTGTGTGTGTGTGTGTGTGTGTGCGTGTGTGTACATTTACATATATGGTGGCCGTAATACATCTTTATGGACTATATTGGATGATCCTGCATCAATAAGTTCTTGGGACTCCAGAGACAGCATCAACTTCAAGTACTATACCTTCTTGAACTGTCAACATCCATCAATCCATCCATTTTCTTAGCCGCTTATCCTCAAGGGTCGCGGGAGTGCTGGTGGAGCCTATCCCAGCTGTCAACGGGCACGAGGTGGGGTACACCCCGAAGCCAATCGCAAGGCACATCGAAACAAACAGTCACACTCACAATCACACCTAGGGGCAATTTAGAGTGTCCAATTAATGTTGCATGTTTTTGGAATGTGATGGAAACCGGAGTGCCCGGAGAAAACCAACGCAGGCACAGATAGAACATGCAAAATCCACACAGGCGGGAGAGGGGATCGAACCCGGGATTCAGAACCGTGAGGCCAACGCTTTCCAGCTGACCCACCGTGCCGCCCGGAACTGTCAACATGGTGTATGTTATTTGCCTAAACAAAACTGTCACCATTTTTGTTGGATTGGAACAAAACCGTTCTCATATGATGAGTTTAAAAAGAAAAAAATCATTCCGTTTGCATTTTGGAACTATGCAACACTTGAAAATATCCTTTTTTTTTATCAATTGTGGATACAAAGTGTGACTTAATCATGTGGTTATTCCTCCCTTAGTAGATTGTTCTTAAAGTAGTCTCACTTTATCGAACATGTCTAAGATTTATATGAGTAATCTAAATAGAGAGGAGAAATTAAAAAAAAGAAACAAAACAGGGATATTAATGTATGACAGTTTGTATGTAAACAGTGTATATGAATTAGATTTGAAGTGTCAGATTCAGTAATTTTTTTCACAAATATAACTTGGGAAAATGATGAGTGCGTATAAAGCGCAAGAGAACAGATGTGGAAAAAGAAGAATACCAATGATATTATTTATTTACAATTGTCTGGTGATTCACATTATTGTATTATTAAATCATCTATAATATGCCATTCTAAATTATTTGTGTCATGATTGAAACAACAGTAAGTTTAACATTTCTCTCAACTTCTCTCTCTCACAAGCAGCATCCCAAAATTGGAGCGTATACAATCATCCTTGAAGTCTTTGAACTGAAAAACAAAAATTCATGGCTTGCATATCAACAACGTCTTCCTCTTCAGGGGCCAGTGCTCTTCAAACATCACACGCATTTTTACTTTGGTAGAGCAAAGTACATACGTAGTATAAATACATGAGCTGTGAAATATTTGATGTTGGTGTACATGCCACACTAACGCCGTCAGTCAGACTGGAACACATCCCCAGCTGTTACACTGTTGCTCTATATTGGATACTCTTGTGTATCAAAAACAAAGACTCAGTCACATTTAATCTGACAGGATATATTTAAATTTGCATGAAATAATGCCTTTTGAATATTTTAATGCCAAATTCTGTTCTCCCCACCAAATGATAATGTCATCTAAAAAAAAATAGTGAGAGAAAAAAAAATGCATTGAAGGGGAATCGCTAAAGCCGAACACAGGTTGTTGTGTGTATGGAAATTTTGCATTTTAAAAGTGAATGCAAATTTTGCATCTTAATAGGGGAGATAAAACAATGTTTGTTTGTTTTTTTTGCAAGAATACATTGTATGTGCCGCCGCTAACACAGTATTCTGATTAAAATTGTGTTCAGTACGGTGGAATAAAAATCAAACAGAATCATGAATGAATCCAGAGGCCTCCGTTTTGGGGAAATTCCCCCTCTACTGGTGACCAAAATTTACGACACAACAACCCCCGCCAACTTTGTGTATAGCACGTGACCAAAACTGGAAAAAACAGGTGAGCAGACTCCATGTGTAGGCTCCTGTTTGCTGACTTAATCATTTGATTTTAACCTTGCTAAAATGTTGTTTAAACGATCATGTCACCAATATGAGGCACGAAATATGACAATGGAGACCCAGGACTCCTGACCAACTGATGTTATAAATCAAGAACAAAAGGTAATTTCACTTACAAAGCTTCAACAGTTAGTGACTTTATTTCCCATACGGTCACTGAAAGTTGTTAAAATGAAAGGTCATGAAACACAATGGCAAACATACACCTGTCCTAGAAATAAATTGAATAATATATGGTACAAAGGATTTGCAAATCATTGTATTCTGTTTTTATGTATATCTTATTGAATTCCCTAACTTCATTGAAATGAAGGTTAGTACCAATGGTAGCTACTTGGGTTGTTTTACAGGTTTCACTGTACGATACTGTTCCATTACACAGTATGCACACCTTACAACGTTCACATCCTTCTACATGGTCAGTCTGTAGCTGTCATGTATTATCTTTTCAACGCCTCAAAAAGAGAGAACAATATCTAAGGGTTAAATTATTTACGGACATCAGACCATTTCTGGGGGGTTTGGAAGGGTGGTAAAGACTACCCAAGACTTTCATCCAGGTGAAATCCCTGCCGTGGTAAAAATCAGAGATGGAAATAAGAGGACACTTTGACCAGTCTTGCCTTCTCATGATAAATCTTTATCATTGTGGTTGATAGTCTGACCTCTACAATGTGTACTGAGGGTTGTGGGTGTTGTGGGGTGATGATGAAGGGGCTCGCTCATTAATACAACTTGAAATCCTCTAGGCTCATTCTATCTATTTTGTTGATATCTGTGACCTTTCCAGAATTGCCACTATCAAATAAAAGCATTTTTGGAAGCTCAGGGCCCTGCTTGGCCACAGAAGAAAGTGAATCTGCCTATGTGTTCTTTATCAATATCTATTACTTTCCTTTACCCCAACCCGTGTCCTTGCTTTGAGGAAATTGTATGTACTCCCTGGGATCCCTTCTTGTTACTGCGGCTTCCTTCCTCATTCCGAAACCTTGCAACTCACTGTATGTTAATTTAGGATTCTAGACTTTGGTCACACTGCAGATCAATTTTGTTTTGTCTTGCCCATATATGACATGAATCTGATTTTCAGATTTCAATGTCCGTTTCCTGTATCGCTTTTTCTCAGTCGGGTCGCAGCAGCTGTGCCGGAGCCTATCCCAGCTATCTTTAGGCAAGAGGCAAGGTATACTTTTCGCAGGGCTCATGTCAATACGAAACTTCTGATTCTGATTCTGTAAGGTACAATTCAGAAATGTTTAAATCCAACCCGGGCATTTCTGGTATGTGGGTATAAATCGGATATGGGTAGAGTAGGAATGCTCATGTCACCCTCCTCAAACAAATTCCATTCAGACTGACATTAAAATGGTTCCAAATGCTAGACTCTGACATTTTAAAATTGTGCTCTTAAAACTGAGAAACACCGAAATAGCTGAGCAACCCCTCAGAAAGATTAAACAGGAGGACTTGGTAGTGCAAACTTCACATACTATTTCTTAGGTATCCAAATACAGTACCTCAATAAATTGTGACATCCAAATGTTGAAGAATGATCTTGGCTGGAACTAGAATGGATAGACTGCAATCGCAAAGCAAAGCAAATATATTTGTATAGCGCATTTCATACACAAGGTGTCATGATCCTGCCGCTCCAGCCTAGGCTGTGCAGGTGTCCGCGCGGTTGCTCTGATTGGGAGGTGCAAACCTGCGCCTCATGCAGCCTGATTATGCTGTGTATTTATATGACCCCGATGACGACTGGCCGGCGCCAGTTCGTTGAGCTTCATGTCCCGTTCCAGCACTCTCGTATCCCTGATCGTCAACCTGTGTGTACCGACCTTCGCCTGTTCTCCGACCAACCTTGTAAGCCTGACTCCTTCGATACTTCTGCCTGCTTTGATTGTTCCCCTGTGTACCGACACATGCCTGCCCGCTCACCTGCTCTCTTCGCCCGACGTCCCAACTACCACTGCTGCACCGGACTGCCTGCTCGATCCCTGACGTCGGCATATAATAAACGTTTCTCCTTGAACTACCTGGCATCGTCCGAGTCCTGCATTTGGGTCCTACTCTCGTTCCGATGGGACGTGACAGAACGAACTGGCCACAACAGGACCGACGCAAGGTAGACCGTCTGCCGGAGGACCAAGCCAGTCCAATACGGGTAGGCTCCCTGACGTCCTCTGCTTCCGTGTCGTACGCTCCGCCAGCGAGGTATGAATACGTCCCGAACACGACCCGTCCGGCTCCTCATATTCTTCTGGACTCTGACTTTTCGGAATATGAGGAGGACCGTGATTTGTATGACCGGCTGCCAGAGTACGACTCCAATTATTCTGATTATGAATCTGCTCGTCTGATCTTTCATCCCAGTCAGTTTGTTTCACCTCCCCGCATTTCCAGCACCCGAGCGTCTTCGCCCGGTAGGTTTAAGTACACCAAATCCGTATGAGGGAACACCATCTACCCGGGACCTCCGCGTGGCGGCCAGAGGAGACACCCCGGCCAGGTGCTCCCCGGTGCTTCCCGCTGCGTGGCAACTAAGACATCATCCTCCCACTCCTCGTCGGCAACGGCAAAACCGGCAGACCCGCAGCTGGTGGCGAAGCTTCCAGCCCGGAGGGAGGAGGAGCTGCCAAATCACGAGGCGTTCTGCCATGAAATGTGGGCGCAGATAGAGCGGCAGAGTGCCGAATTGGCGGCTCTCACGGCCCAGGTCCGGCAAGGATTGGCGAACCAGACGAGCTACGCTGACGTCACAACTGCGACGGACTCGCTGCTGATGCCGGTTCACGTGGCAGTTGGAACTGACCCGCTCCCGAGACACGCCCACGTGTCAGTTTCGACTCACTCTCTGCCTACTCTCGTTCATGTTGCCGTGGAAACCGACCCGCCCCCTCGCCAAGTGCACGTCGCAGTGGGAACGACTCACCACCTTGCCAAGTGCACATCGCAGTGGGAACGGACTCGCCACCTTGCGAAGTGCACGTCGCAGTGGTAACGGACTCGCCACCTCGCCAAGCGCACGTAGCTGTGGAAACTGACCCGCCTCCTCGCCAAGCACACGTAGCTTTGGAAACTGACCCGCCTCCTCGCCATTCCCACGTCGAGGTTTTGTCTGTTCCGAGCAGAGTTCACGCAGCAGTAGGAACTGACCCGCTCCCGAGACACGCCCACGTGTCAGTTTCGACTGACTCTATGCCGACTCTCGTTCACGTTGCCCTGGAAACGGATTCACCACCACGCCACGCCCACGTTGCTGTCTCAACGAATGCACCGCAAGCTCATGTGGCAGTGGGGACCGACCCGATGCCGCTTTACGTCGCTGTCCAGGAGGTGGCAACGTCTCCTCAGCCGCTTCCTGTCCGTGCTCTGGAGTACCAGTGGCGACCGGCCCGCGGTCGCTCCCCGTTCCTGCTCTGTCGGCGACCGGCCCGCGGTCGCTCCACGTTCCTGCTCTGTCGGCGACGGGCACGCCCATACGTTCCTGTCCAGGAGGTGGCGACGGTGACACTGACACTGCCTTCTCACGTTGCTGTCCAGGAGGTGGCGACGGTTCCCCAGCCGCCTCACATTCCCGCCCAGGAGGAGGTGGAGTTGGTGATGCTGCCTCCGCCTTCTCACGTTCCTGTCCAGGAGGTGGCAACTGTTCCCCAGGTGCCTCACATTCCCATCCAGGAGGAGGTGGAGTTGGTGATGCTGCCTCCGCCTTCTTACATTCCTGTCCAGGAGGTGGCGACTGTTCCCCAGCCGCCTCACGTTCCTGTCCAGGAGTACCAGCGGCGACCAGTCCGTTCCAGCACTCTCGTATCCCTGATCGTCAACCTGTGTGTACCGACCTTCGCCCGTTCTCCGACCAACCTTGTCAGCCTGACTCCTTCGATACTTCTGCCTGCTTTGATTGTTCCCCTGTGTACCGACTCCTGCCTGCCTGCTCACCTGCTCTCTTCGCCCGACGTCCCAGCTACCGCTGCTGCACCGGACTGCCTGCTCGATCCCCGACCTCGGCATATAATAAACGTTTCTCCTTGAACTACCTCGCATCGTCCGAGTCCTGCATTTGGGTCCTACTCCCGTTCCGATGGGACGTGACACAAGGTAACTGAATATGCTTTAGATTATTGAAAGCATTCGAATACAAAGAAGTAAAACATTTAAAATGGGAAAAAAAAGAAATAAAAAAAAGAAATAAAAGTGCAATTAAAACAGCATATGGTGCACGAAATATCATGTAAAAGTTGTAATATAGTTGTAATAATAAGTAGTAACAAAGTGGGAGAAAAAAAATCAATTTTCTGGAAAAGACTCACACTTGGGTCTGAAGTCACCTCTGTTGGCAACTTATTCCATTTGTGTGCAGCATAATAGCTAAATGTCGCTTCACCATGTTTGCTTTAGACTCTGCGAGGCCTCTACCTCCCCTCAAATGATCATTTGCTCCACTGACCACATATATGTATGTATGTATGGTATGTAATGATGAATATAATAGCATTAGATGTCATGAATTGGGTGGTATGATGGACAACTGGTTATCGCGTCTACCTTACAATTCTGAGGACCTGGGTTCAAATTTAGCCTGGCCTGTGTTTGCATGTTCTACTCATGCCTGCGTGGGTTTGTATGGGCACTGTTTCCTCCCACATCCCAAAAGCATGCACGGTAGATTGATTGAAGACTTTTGAGCGCAGGTGTGATTGTGGGTATGACTGGTTGTTTCTTTGTTTGTATGTGCTTTGCGATTGGCTGGCAAACAGGGTGTAGGGCTGGTGCACCCTTCCTCTTTCCTGAAGATCGCTGGGATAGACTCCAGCACGCCGCGGACCTGGTGAGGAGAAGCAGTATGGAAAATGGATGAATAAATGGATTTCTTCATTGATTAAAATCCCAAAAAATAAAATGTATCTGCCACACATGGTTGAGGAGCTCCCGTATGTCCTGTTCTCAATTTTGGTTGGGTTGGATTGGGTTGCTTTTGTTTTTACTGTGTTGCATTTCTTGTGTGGTTATTTTGTCGGCTATGTCCATGTTTGGCAACCTCCCTTGTGTTGATCCAATCAGCTCCCTCCAGCCACTCATGGCTTGTCCAGGTGTTTGTCATTGTCACGTCATGTGGCGAGTTGCCTTGGCTTCCTCGCCCTTGACTAGCCACGACCATGACAGAACGGGCTAACCACTACAGGATCCAGCGGGAGGAATATTCACACCGCCAGTCTGGCTACCAGCACTTTCAGCCTGCCTGCCATTTGAACCCTGGTCCTCAGAACTGTGAGGCCAACACTTTACAGCTGTGGCACCTTGCCGCCCTATTTTAACATCCTCAATGAAAACCTTAACATTAGCATTACAACTTGAAAAAAAGCGGTCTCTCATCCCTGTTATAGTTCATTTCCGATTTCTTTCTAAAAAAAAAAAATGACGGTATGATTATACATTTCTTTGGGAAGTTGAGGTTTTGTGTCACAGTAAAGCCATTGGCTCTAATTATAGTGTGATTAATGCTGTGGTAATTGTGACAGTTACTCATCCCACTCTAATGTGGTCAAAATGATTCATGATGAGTATAAACCTGAAAGCCCAATGATGAATTGTCATTGTTAAGTGATAGCCGAACACTCATTCCCTCCAAGCCACCTTTCATGTTCACAGTGTGTTCAATCCATAGCGAGTCGGTCACTCATTAGAATGGCAGTTATCTTATTTAAAAAAAAAGTATCTGTCTGGTTTATTTTTAGCAATAAAATGCTTTGCTGTAATTCTTTTATTTACTGTATTGTTCTTTTAATAGTAAATTTGTTGGTCTAACAGCTGAGAAAAATTGGCGCAAGAGACCACAAACAGTGGTACCCCTAAGACATTTGTTTAATTTCAGTTTTTATTCCAACACACAAAATTAATTTCTCCCATATGGTGCATAACTGAAAAGTAGGAAATAATTAAGACAGTTTTCTCTGCATGACTTTGGCTTCTCATCCATTCTCCAAACATTGTCTTAAATTGTTTTAAAGCATGAGTCAACTTTACTACCATGAAGAATTAAATCCGGGAATTAATACTTATCCAAAATTTAATTTGATAGTTTAAAATATTGCTAAAATGTGTCTCAGTCTGTGTTTTCGTTTCAACTGTTTTGTTTTGTTTCATGTTTTCCACTCTTCATGTGGTATCTTGCTCGTCAGGTTTTATTTCCACCTCTTCTCGTTAACACTGCATCTTGTGTCGACCAATCAGCTCCTTCAACCCACTCTGGTCTTGTCCAGGTGCTCCTCGATGTCTCTTTAGTCTGTTTCATGTCAGTCTAGGTTAGTGATATGTGACTGTCGTCTGTCATAGTCAGTCATTATTTCTTAATCATGTCTTGTTTCCTTTTCTCGTGAATTTATTCCCAGTCTTTGTTCATTTTAATCATTTAATTTTAACTTTTTGATTTTGGTGAAAATCCTACATGCCTTGTTTGGCATTTTACTATTTTGAAATTCCTGCACTCCTGCCTTGCCTTGGTGCAAGTCCACTGTAAGAGACAATCTAAAAAAAAAAAATCTGGAAATCAAAATGTATGATATTTTTTAAATTGATTTTTATGCTGCTGCTGCAAATAATTATTTGAACACCTGTCAATTACCATACACTCCACTTAATAATCTAAATCAGAAGTACGTGTTTGACATAGTTAGCTGCATAAAGACAACTGTCCAACCCACACAATCAGGACAACACCACCTACTAACAGGGCGAAGACCAAAGAGTAGTCTAAAGACACAAGAGACAAAATTGAAGACCTCTGCGATGCTGCAAAGGGCTACAGGACAATTGTCAAGCTATTTGGTGAAAAAAAGATCAACTGTTGGAGCAATAATTAGAAAATGGAAGAAGCTAAACATGAGTGCTAAGCTCCCTCAGGCTGGGGCTCCAAGCAAGAGCTAAACTCGTTACCTATCAGAAATCCTAAGAAAGGTGAGGAATCAGGAATCAGAACTGTATTTGCTCAATGACGTGAAGTGAGCTGGCACCACTGTTTTCAAGGTTGCTGTGGGTATTACACTAAGACGCCATGGTTTAAAATCATGCATGGCATGGACGGTTCCCCTGCTTAAATAAGCACATGTCCAGGCCTGTATTAAGTTTGCCCATGACCATTTGTGTGATACAGAGGAGTCATCCGAGAAAGCTATGTGGTCAGATGAGACCACAATAGAACTTTTTGGTTATAATTCTACTTGCTGTGTTTGGAGGAGGAAGAATGAAGAATACCATTCCAAAAACACCATCCCTACTGTGAAACATGGTGGTGGAAGCATTATGCTTTGGGGGTGTTTTTCTGAATGTTTTTTTTCTGCACAGGATGACTGCACTGTATTAAGGAGAGGATGACCACGACCATGGATGACCATGTATTGCGAGATTTTGGGGAACAACCTCCTCCCTCAGTTAGAGGATTGAAGATTGGTCATGGCTGGGTCTTCCAAGATAACAATGACATGAAACACACCGCCAGGATAACCAAGGAGCGGCACCGTAAGAACCATATCAAGGTTCCGCGGTGGCATAGCCAGTCTCCAGACCTAAATCCAATAGAAAATCTATTCAAACTCCATGTTTCTCAGTGACAGCCCAGAAACCTGTCTCAAAATCCTTGCTGTGGTGTGTGCGCAAACCTGGTGAAAAACTACAGAAAACATTTGACCTCAGTAATTGCAAACAACAAATCTACCAAAAATTAACATTGATTATCACAAGTGTTCAAATACGTATTTGCAGCAGTAACAGAAAAAAAAATGTTTTAAAATTCATACATTGTGACTTCAGTTTTTTTTTTAAAGATTACATCTCTTAGAATGGACACTCACTTAAAATAAAAATTTCAGACCCCTCCATGATTTCAAAGTGGGAGAACTCACAAAATCACAAGGTGCTCAAATACTTCTTTTTTTCACTGCATGTCTTCTTGGGTCAACCCTCTCTAATAATAATCATGCTTATTATTATAAATATTAGTACAGTAATCCCTTACTACTTTGCGGATCACTTATTGCGGATTCAGTGCATCGCAGATTTCTGGACCCCCCCAAAAAAAAATAAAAAGCCGGATTGCTACGTCTTTATGCACCATCACTGCCGCAACGACATGGACCAATGAAGCAAAAAACCAAAACAAAACGCCATTTACCCCTACTTTGCGGTTTTTCACTTTTTGCGCGTGGGTCTGATACCAATTAACTGCGAAAAAGGAGGCATTACTGTAGTAGTAATATTAAATAATATAATGAGAAAACTCAATGTTAATGACAAATGATGAATAAATGACACATTTTACATTCCAAATTGTACGACCTCTCAGAATTCAACTTCCAGAAAGGTTTCCCTGTATATTATGCTTGGCGACATTGCACTGGATATATTTACTTGAAAAAAGTGTTGGCAGGGCATTGTTTTACCACCTGTTACAAAATCGGCATGTTTTGCATTTTTATAAAGAGAGTATTCTTTTACCTCATAAGTATGCAATATGCATAGAAGAAGAGAAAGCCCGACTTTGGCTCTCAGAGAATCGAAACATGTTACTGCCACACTTGAATAGTCTAATTGTGTGCAAGCGAAAGCAATGGAACATTATGCCACCAAAACTGTAGTCGGTCTTTGTAAGCTAAATTGCCAACTGAATGTGACAAAATTGAATCTACAGCTTTGATCAGTAACAATCCAGCTTTACTGGCAGATGAGTGTCTCGCAAGACAATGGCCTCTCTCTTATCATTGTTTATGTTCAAGACAGATGCTTGTACGCAACATCAGAGTAGGAGGCTGGAGGGAAACAAAAAGAGGTAAACTCTCATTTGATTGAGAAAGATCTCAACCCAATTGAGCCATAAAATAGTGCAGACAGGTGTTCTAGTTCTGTGGTGACTTAAAGATTTGTGACAATACCCTCGAGCAAAGGCTACAACTCCTGAAAGGACACCCAAGTGTGTTAGGGTTAATTGGATGACCTAATCCATCCCAATTAAAGATTTTAAGGCACACATTCATCCCCCACCCCTAGTGTGTGTATGAGGAAATTGAAATCCGCTGCAGATGGCTCTTCCTGTGGGGTTGCTCCAAATAATTGCCGGCAGAGACTGTGTGTGTGTGTGGCCGTGTGTACATGTCTCTCTGTTTTTCCATTGAATTTAAAAATAATTGAAAATATTTGGGTCAAACACAGTGCACATCCCCACTTTTTTTTCTCCCTCTGAAGAATGTTCTTTAAGCTGTAGTGCAAAAATTCATATGAGCCAATTCAAAACATGTCACTAAGACTGAGATTTAGGGGTCTTGGATTATCCTGAGACAAGCCAAATAGGCAGCTGCACTGCAATGCCCCTATACAACTGCCAGAATGCTATTACGAACAGTTATCATTTTTCAGCTTTCAACATACTTGTCCAACACGCTCACTCAACTTGGTCCTCCACTTGGAATTAGTATGCATTGCTGAAGAGAGGTACAACCCACATGACCTGTTTACTGATAAAATGCTGAATTATGCATTATGTTCTATGGAGTATGTTAACTCTGTTCTCCTCCTTCTCAGCTACACCTGCTGACTGTCACTCAAAAATGTTCTCGCTCACTTAATGTTGAGCATTAGATTAATTTAGAAACCACAACATTCAAGTTGTTCCCGGTTGATTCGATCCCATTCATATGCTTGATTTGAAGAATACTGTGGAAATTCAGGGAAACTCAATGATACGATTTGCACTGGCAGGTTGATTCAGTTAATCCATCTAAACTTTGAAAATTTAACAACTGCAAGGAACATCTGCAACTATGTCTGGGATTTATCTACAGTGCATCTATTTTAACTTTTTGAGCAAATATCTTTACTTTATAAATAAGTGGTCCACAAAGTTATGTATTTTTTTTTTACTGGCTACTTTAGTTAATTATCATAATTTTCATAGTGACAAGATAAATACAAATTATTCTCTTAGGGATGTGGAAGAAAAGGAACCAAGACATCATTCTTGAGACATAAAAATATGTTGCAAATGTGAATATTATTGGGGGTGTTATGAATCGTAATTTTATTTCATAACCCATTCCAGACTGTCGCGACTATAGACATTACCCTCATTCAATATAAAATGTACTTTCAGTAGGCCCACGCGGGAAAAATGCTTATCCCATCTGCAGTTTTTAGTGTCAAGCTGTGTGACGGGCCACATTTCAAAATTAACATGATTACTTATGACAATCCGACCACCATAAGTTTGGAGGAAAAAAATGAAATCATGACAAAAAATGTAAATATATACCACATATACAATTATTTTATATTTCTTTAAAATAAGTTAACGTTGAAAACACTGATCCATTCATCCATTTTATGAGCCGCTTATCCTCACGAGGGTCGCGGGAGGGCTGTAGCTGATCCAAGCTGTCAATGGGAAGGAGGCAATGTACACCCTGAACTGGTTGCCAGCCAATTACAGGGCACAGAGAGACAGACAACAGTCAAACTCACAATCACACCTAGGGGCAATTTAGAGTGTCCAATTAATGTCCCATGTTTTTGGGATGTGGGAGGAAACCGGAGTCCCCAGAGAAAACCCACACAGGCGCGGGGAGAAAATGGAAACACCACACAAGAGGGGTTTGGATTTCAACGCCGGTCCTCAGAACTGTGAGGCCAACACTCTCCAGCTGCGTCACGGTGCCTCTCAAATCACTGATCACTGAGCTAATTGACGCTTGCAACTTAGTCTCTTGAGAAAAAGTCTTGACACCGTGCTTCTTTGGGTCTTAGCTTCAGTGAGAGAAAGTCACAAGACTGTTGAATGAGTTGGCAGGCTTTAAGCTGTGGGCTGAAATGGATCACTGGCAAACAAACTGGAAAGTGTTGCAAATGTGTTGCTAGTGTTAGAAGACCCACTGCAGACACCACTGACCAATACAGTAAAAGAAGAACAAAAAAAGAGTCACAATCATCATGATTGTTTATTTATTTATTTAAAGAATATTTAATCTATGCAGGAAGCTCAGTTTGTAAGATTTTTGGGGACAAGAGAGTTGAATGTTCAAATGTAGTTGAGCATTTAAAAGGTCTCCTTCAGCAAAGAACCAAACCCTCATTTCGTGGGATAGTAGTCAAATGGTTTCACGTGAAAGGTGAAAGAGCTGTCGGCAGAAGGAAGTGTTTACCATGCAATGTGTCAACACCATTGCTTGAGATTTTTATGGTTGCTAAAAACAATTCCAGCCATCCATCCATTTTCCATAATGCGTATCATCACTACAATGGGGGCCTTCTGGAGCCTATCGCTATTTGGGACGGACATTTTGATACATCCCTGGAGCCTTCCTTACCCGTAATTCCGCATCCAATAATGTTAAAGCAGGGAGGGTCTTGCCGAGAAACGGCGTGGGATTTCTAAGAATGTCTTAAATGGAACGTACCTTTTTCCTATCGTCTTTTGGAATTATTGTGTTTTGTAAATGTGCTTCAGATTTTGTAAATTTGTCTCCTGAAATGTAAAAGTGTTTCATAACTTGTTATATTCTTTTACACTCCCAGGGTACCATAAAAAGTACATAGTAAACTGGAATTAAATGATAAAATCAATTAATCGGCCAACCCTACCAAAATCAACCAGATAAAAGAAAAGAAAATGACTCATGTAGGCTATTACATCATAACTGGGCTTGAAAATAAATTAAAAAAATGTGACTGAAATAAAGTCTCGTAAGACTGTTTACCTGCTCTCCACTGCACTTACAGTTCACTAAAGACGACTTTACTCATATGACACTGAGCAGCTTTCAATTTACAGTAGCAAATTAAGGGACAGCAAAACTGTAACCACGATAACTAGATGATTACTTAGTAATGACAACTATAGACGTGCTAAAGTTTGACAGAAAAAAACACAGAGAAATGTTATCTTGCTAACTAGCGACATAGCAAAACCTACCACTCTCCACTAACTCATAGCAATATCAGTAGTGTGACAGCTACAAACCTGTAATTACCAGAAAGACACCGCGAGGTATTGATCTAAAATCACCTTCATGGTGTTGAATTTAGTATGTTAACATAAACATTATGGATTATTTACTAGTGGGCACAGACACATCACTATTTGAGGAATACCACCATGCCTTGGCATCTTACTGTCATGAAATATTCCAGCAAAAATGTCTTAGTCATGTCATTGGTGAATCATTAAGTGTTACAAATCATATATTTGTAACTACATACCGTCTTCATATGCATGTTTTTTCCAACTTGTGTTTCTTTAACATTGTTTGTATTTTGCTCGGGCAGTGTTATCACAACTGCTGATTTTTTTCAGTTTGTTGCCAATGGCCTTTGTATACGCAGCTAGCACTTTCACATTTGACGGGAGGGGGAGCGCTAACTGATAAGGTTGTTGGAGGTGTCGGTCAATCAGAAATTCCTCGCGTTATCCCATCACAAGCCGTCGATTGCATTTGCTGTGTTATTTCTCCCTTACCCTAAACAGTAGACCACAAAGCACCTGCTTCTAACGATATATGGGCATACCAGAACACTTGGTAATTCAGCATACAGCAACATGCTAATGCATATTTCCAGATTCCAAATGGACGTGTTCGCCTTACATATTGAAATAGACAAATGCACAGAAGCAAACTCCCACATCCACAGTGGCTATCTGGCCCGGCTGTGTTGATACCCATAGAATTGATTTCCCAATGGCAGCACGGTCCATCAGTTGCCAGAAACATTGGCTTGGACTGCAGTCGCATCATGTTGACACAGAGCACAATCACTTCTGCTTCCTTGCATTGTTCCTGTGGCGCAATAGAAAACAGAGAAGGACTAGTGGATATCTGAAGGCAAGCTCCAAAAATTCTCATTCATTAAGATTCACTGATATGTTCTTCTTCTTTTCCTTTCGGCTTGTCCCGTTAGGGGTCGCCACAGTGTGTCATCTTTTTCCATCTTAGTGTCATGCTCCTGGTTTCCTGCCCAGGCTGGCGTGGCCAGTCAATCAGTCAGAGCACACCTGCCCCGTGTTACAGTTGATGACGCCCAGTATAGATAGGACGTGGGGGACGACTTGTCCTTCGCTAGATCGTCGTCCTTGATACCTCGTTCCCGCACTCCTGTTGGCCTGACTTCTGCTCTCCGTGCACCGACCCACGCCTGTCCACTGACCACCCTCGTAAGCCTGCCGTACTATTACTTCTGATTGTTTGGACTGTCTGCCTGATCTCAGAACTTGGACCGAATAAAGGTTTCCTCTGTACTGTCTGCTGTCTCTGGAGTCGTGCATTTGGGTCCGCCCTCGTGCCCCGTTCGTGACAGAACGATCTAGCCATAACAGAGACTCCGAGGCCATCCGCCGTGCGCTGCAAGTTCATGGCAAACGCCTGGTCGAGCAAGAGGCTGCTCTCCAGGGTACTAATCAACGGATCCATGAGCTCTGCGCCCAGCTGGAACCGTGGCTAGCTTCTCAAGCTAGTGCGGCTGCTACTGAGCCTCCCCGTGCCAGCATAACTCCGCTCTCCCGACCAGAGCGGTTCTCAGGCGACTCCGGCAACGTCAAGCCCTTCCTGGCGCAGTGCGATCTCCACTTTGACCTGCAAGCGTCCGCTTTTCCCACGGACCGCTCCCGGATCGCCGTCGTCATTTCCCACATGACGGGGAGGGCGGAGGCGTGGGCCACTGCCGAGTGGAGTCGTAACTCGGAGATCTGCCGCTCATGGGCGAGGTTCATCTGCGCGCTCACCCAGGTTTTCCAGTACGCGGCTCCGGAACGCCAGGCGGCGTCCTCGCTCATGACAATTCGTCAGGGACGTCGCCGCGTGTTCGACTACGCCATTGAGTTCCGGATCCGGGCTGCCGAGACCCGTTGGAACGAGGAGGCCCTCCATGACACGTTTTACCAGGGACTGTCCCCACAAATGCGTGGCCTCCTCGTTGCCATGGATCTTCCGCCTTCACTAAACTCCCTCATCGCATTGGCCCTCAAGGTGGACCAGCGCCTGACCGTGCAGAGGCAGATGGACGGCCTGAGGGAGGAGGAGACGGAGAGGCTCAGCCCGGTCGCTTCTCGGCCACCCGCGTTGTCTGCTGTTTCGGAGTCTAAAGCAGGAGCTATGCCGCCGCATCGGCCGTATGACTGTGCCATCGAACTCTTCCTGGGTACCTCACCCCCCAGAGGGAAAGTGTTCTCTTTGACAGGACCGGAGAACCAGGCAATGAGGGAGTACATCGAGAAGTCCCTGGCAACCAGACTTATTCGACCGTCATCCTCACCAGCCGGCGCGGGGTTTTTTTTTCATTAAGAAGAAGGATTCCACCTTGCGACCCTGCATCGACTACAGAGGATTGAATGACATCACGGTCAAGAACAGGTATCCCTTGCCCCTGATAGCTACAGCCTTTGAACTCCTCCAAGGAGCCCGGATCTTCACCAAGTTGACTTGCGCAGCGCGTATCATCTGGTGCAGATCCGGAAGGGTGACGAATGGAAGACGGCTTTCAACACTCCCACGGGGCATTAAGAGTATCTCGTGATGCCCTTCGGACTGACCAACGCCCCGGATGTCTTTCAAAACTTCATTAACGACGTGCTTCGGGAGTTTTGGAATAAATCCGTCTTTGTATACCTGGATGACATTCTCATCTTTTCGGGAGATCTAACCTCTCACATTCGACAGGTCAGAGAAGTGCTCCAGCGTCTGCTGCAGCACCAATTGTACGTTAATGTGGACAAGTGTGAGTTGCATCGGGCATCCGTGTCCTTCCTGGACTTCGTCCTGGCCGAGGGAGAGATATGTATGGACCCCGGGAAGGTCGACGCGGTGTGGCGTTGGCCTACCCCCGCCAACAGGAAGGACGTCCAGAGGTTTTCGGGATTTGCTCATTTTTATAGGAAGTTCATAAGGAACTTCAGTTCCGTGGCCGCTCCTCTGCATGCGCTCACCTCTCCACACACACTTAGCCTATCTCCTGCATCTTCCTCTCTAACCCCAACTGCCCTCATGTATTCCCTCACTACATCCATAAACCTTCTCTTTGGTCTTTCTCTCGCTCTTTTGCCTGGCAGCTCCATTCTCACCACCCTTCTTCCAACATACTCACTCTTTTGCCTCCGAACATGTCCAAAGCATCGATGTCTGCTCTCTCGAATCTTGTCTCCAAAACATTCAACTTTGGATGTTCCTCTAATGAGCTCATTTCTAATCCTATCCAACCTGGTCACTCCGAGCGAGAACCTCAACATCTTCATTTCTGCCACCTCCAGTTCAGATTCCTGTTGTTTCTTCAGTGCCACTGTCTCTAATCTGTACATCATGGCCGGCCTCAACACTGTTTTGTAAACTTTGCCCTTCATCCTAGCAGACACTCTTCTGTCACATAACACACCAGACACTTTTCGCCAGCTGTTCCAACCTGCTTGGACCCGTTTCTTCACTTCCTGACCACACTCTCCATTGCTCTGTATTGTTGACCCCAAGTATTTGAAGTCATCCACCCTCGCTATCTCTTCTCCCTGGAGCCTCACTCTTCCCCCTCCACCTTTCTCATTCACGCACATATATTCAGTTTTACTTCGGCTAATCTTCATTCCTCTCCTTTCCACTGCATGTCTCCATCTTTCTAATTGTTCTTCTGCATGCGCCCTGCTTTCACTGCATATCACAACATCATCTGCGAAAATCATGGTCCAAGGGGATTCCAGTCTAACATCATCTGTCAGCCTATCCATTACCACTGCAAACAGGAAGGGGCTTAGAGCTGATCCCTGATGCAGTCCCACCTCCACCTTAAATTCTTCTGTCACACCTCGCACACTCGCATCCTCAAGGCAAATAATGCATCTGTGGTACTCTTTCTCTGCATTTTTTGTCCGATCAGGCCCGCATACACTCATATACAAACTAGACACAGTTGATGATATGAAAAGTCTCCACACCTAGTTGAAAAAAAAAAAAAAACTACACCGGCAAACAGTGATGCATGATGATAGCAGCATCATGTTTTGGTTCAGTTATAAATGTGGCCCTAGACAAGGTGGAAGGAATTATAAACAGCTTAATTGTTATCACACAATTGTCAGGCTTTTGCTGTGAAGCAAAAAAAAAATTGAAAAATGGAAAAAATTGGAAAAATCATGAAATGTCTACTTCAAGATCAAGAAATGTATTTGAGGTAACGGGAGCACTCTAAATGGTTGCAGCTATGTGCTGACTCCGATTTAACACAATTCTGAATAGGATCAATTTGAACAGTACCACATCCCAGTTTTGAATGTGTACACCTCATTATTTTAGTTGTTTATTTTTATTTTCTCTCTCAAAAACATTAAATTGACCTGTACAGAGAGCAGGTCACCTTCATCAACCTGTACTTCTTCTGAGCTGCTTATCCTCATAAAGGTCGCATGAATGCTAGAGCCTATCCCAGCTATCTTCAGGCAGAAGACAGCGTACATCCAGAAGTGGTAGCCAGTCAAAAATCTCTGTATAGGTCACCTGAGTAGCGGCAAAAAGTTTCATCAAACAAAACTCGCCTTTGAATATGTGTTGCTGGACTTTTTATAGCCACTGCATTTCCTACTTGTCTTGATTGGAAAAATAAAGTTTCAACAAACTCAAAACTGATAAAAAAATGTCGGAAGTCTTGTCAACTCCTGTGACTTATCCAGAGAAGGTGTAGAGGCGCTCAGGCGGAACCTCAGGTCAATGCACTCGCATATTACTCCACACCACAGAGAAATACTCAGAAATTATCTGCATGTCAGGAATGGGTCTAGCTGCCTGTGTTCAAGGAGAATGAAACACTCTATGACATCAGCGACTGTGACCATGACGGCGATGCCTCACAACTCAGAAAAACTCATCAGATCTATATGATTCACGTAAATGTCCTATTTTGAGTTCAAAATGGCATTTGACCAATGGTTGACTGATTTGCATGAATGAAAGTCATCTATTCATGACTTGAGTTTGACTCGTGTCCATGTCATGTGACTTGAGTCCACAGCTTTGGTAAGTGCCACTGAGAAAATGTAGGAAGGATAATAAATGGAGTGTCCTCGTGTGGTGATAAAAAGGAAAATGAAATGCTGTGATATGGTTAAGAAGGCGCAGCAATATATGGACATCTTTACCGGGTTAATCCAAATTGAAATGGCCGAGGAGCGGTTTACCTCATATCCGAAACAGTGGGAAAAAGGCCCCAACACACCAACTTCCAAGTAAGAGCAAGCTTAAGAAGTGGCACCATCATCTCTACTCCGCCATGAATACCAAGAAAACCAAGTGCAGCGTGAAAGGCCTTTAGACAACTATAAAATTATGTTCACTCAGTAGTGGCTGTATCTTATTCAAACAGCACAAACTAATGGGACTAATGGGAAATGACATCATTTGCACAATATTCAAATCAAAGTTATTTCTCCACAAAAAGCTGGTTGAGGCTGACTGTAAGCGTTTTATAAAGCTGACAGGATTTGAATAAATGAAAGAAGTACAGACGTACAGGAGAAACCTTAACTATTTTCTACTTTGTTTATATTATGGTTGTATGTAAGCTGGAACTCCAGATGACTTTGAGAATGCAAGACACTCGCAGCCACATGTTGACCTTTTACCCTCACATTTACACAGATTGAAATTTAATGTACCGCACATGCATGTTTTTGAAGTCAGGGACAAAGCTGGAAAACTGTAAAAAAAACCTGCATGAACACAACACAGAAAGGCAAGAAGCAAGATTCAAATCCCAGTCGGATACTGTGCTGACGAAATTGGAAATCAAAGTGAATCCAAAACCAAACTAAAACTTCTGATCACCTTAGCCTCTTTGAAAAGAATAAAATGTGGTACTTTTAATTTGGTATCCAACATTTTTAGGCAGTCCTGCACAAAACTGTGCCATAAAAAAATACCTCATCAAGACCACTGTTTCCCAACGTTTACTGAACAAAAGTTCCCATTTTGCATTAGACCAGTCTCATGGCATACCAAAAACAAAAATGTTGAAAATTCACATACTCGGATCTCGTCTTATTTTACTCGAAAATTGAGCTAGGATTACTTCATTGTAAAAAAAAAAAAAAAAAAAAAAAATCAAAGGGCAACATTCGTTATGTAATCAGGATGACAGTATCTTTTGCCACCTAATCGACAAGTATTTATTTGCTCTAAGTTACTAGCATTCATAAATTAACAAAATATTTAATAGATGGATGGATTTTAAGGATCCCTCCATTTTTTATACCACCTGTCTGTACTTGGTTTGGTGGTCAACTAAAGACTATTCCAACTAACTTTTGGACAATAGTTGGCAGTATTTTATTTAGGAAATAATTTTCCATATGAAATGAAATTGGATAATTTATGGTGGCACTCCTGATGAGCGTTCACGCCAACCTTGATGAAATATAACATATGTTTAATGTCAAAATGGACTGAGCATTAAGTCATTTTCAGACTATCATCCAGTTTGCTGAAATGTAACACCAAAGTTAGATTTTTTTTTAATGATTATCCTTAAGCCATTGCAGTATTTATAAATGAAGTGCTTGTAAAGCCATCTAATATTGGTAATCGATTCAATTATGCCGTGCGCTGTATTGATATTTTGTTACGACAAACAATGTAGCAATTATTAATGAAGACATCCTGCAGGTAATTACAACACTAATTTGGTCATGGAACATTGGGTAAGTATCTGATTTTTCTATTGAGCAGATTTGTTTGACCAAACAAAAGCCTAATTAGCCTCACAGAGGAGGTGCAACTTCTCTAACAGTCTCAGATCGTAAGGGCTCTTCAAAAGACTAACATTGGCTTCAGTAGTCTCTGCTCTGTGCAATGAAATGTTTCGTTGGGATGCTAGTCGCGGTAATAGTTTTTTGTGAAAAGTACGCAGCAAAATGTGCATTTTTGTGCAATGAATATTTTAGGGTGGACACGCCGTGAGGCATGCAAATGTTTGCGGTTATCTGCAAACCTGCCAGAGAAACATTATTCACTTATTTTCTTGGTTGTCTATGCTAATGCAGAGTCATGAGTAAGCAGCTAAGTTTGGCTACGCACAATTGCGCTTGAGTCATAAGGTTAATCAAACTGTTTCTACATGGTCAGACCAATAGTGGTTCACTTTGCTGAAGCATCTACTTCAACGCTTCAATTACAGTTTCTTTTTAAAAAATCAATCATGACCAAGCTCTCCTGCAATGAAAAATGTAAGACTGCAGAGACCATATATGTCACTAGGATGAGTGCATCGCTTTGACCAGCTGTTGTCCCAAGTAAATTAGTCAGTGTATTCGAGTAATAAATGCACAATTAGTCTATCTAACGGCAGGACCAGTCCATTCAATGGAAGCCAAATGTCATTGAATTTATTGTCCAAATTCCAACTGAGCCCTCCATTAGCTACACTAAAAATTCAACATCTGTACAATATTCAAAGCCCTGACTTCAAAAATTTCTCACACTCTTAGAACATCTTTAATATTCTTCCCCAGCTGATTTTGGATGAGAAATGGGTTACGCCCGGTGCTGGTCTCCAGCCAGTCACAGGGCATCGACCACTTCAATGCCACGTGCTGAAAATACTTTTCTTTGCCCCTGTCGGTCTTGGGTCCTTCGTCATCACTTTCCACACCTTTTCCGCTTGTGTGCATACAATGTATTTGTACAGTTACAATCTAAATTGTATAGTTGTTCTTCCAAACTTATTTGGCTTTGTATCTCTCACCATATCCTTTATCTGTATCGCAAAGCAAAATGCTGGAAGTGGGAGACATTGAGCAGGTTTCTCAGAAAGAAATGCACTCATGCGCAAGGATCTATACACACACACACACACACACACATAATGTACTTGAAGGGAAAAAAAAACATCAAATTAGCTATTGCCCAATACAGTTTTTGGTCATAATAATATGAAGTACTGTCTATTGATTGTATGCCACTTTCAATATAAAATCCAAAAAAGTTGGATGCAAAAAAAGTAGGATGCAAAAGTGCATTAAGTTAACTTTCAGTGATTTCAAAGAAGTAAAACCATGGCATCACATTTTTTTAGAATGATTAATGGAGGTAACAACAAACAACAAGACAGCTAGTCACAGAAGAGGCAGTGGCAGACTGAGGCGCTACGACCACCTGGTCCCAACTCTACTCTGAGGTAATGAGGAAAGGGCACTTGTAGGACATGAGGAAAATAAAATAAAATGTATGAAAGAAAGGAAAGAGGTGGGGAAGAGGTGAGAATAGCACGGAATTTGAATTCTGAATTTGATATAGAAATGAGGAGGAATAAAAAATGACCTGTAATAAATGGAAAAATATGAAATTGAGAAAAAGACAATATGTGGAAGATGGCTAGGGACATCACACCTAACTGTTGTAAAATCTGTGTGTGTGTGTGTGGGGGGGGGGGGGGGTTGAATGAGGCTGCTGCAGTCACAAATATTCCAACATGTACAGATGCAAGGGTGAAGAAAATTACACTTGCATACTGAAGCCTAACCCTTTTGGGAACAATAGACTACCAATACGAAGAATATCTATACTCTGCACCAGAGGTTGAACTGCACTATTCTGGTTTCATGCTTTTCCTGAAGTTCTAACAGTCTGTAATTGTATACGTTGCTTGTCAATGCCATTTCAATCAGCATTTTTTGTAGTGCCATGAAAAATACTGTAGTTGTTTGAAATCTCATACTGTAGATGGGATACTCAAGCCAATTAACGTTGTCAGAGTTCGTTTTAGTGCCATAGTCTGTTGCTGTGGAGATGTAACTGCTTCTGAGCATGCATTCACTGTGCGCTGAGCATGTGCCTGACCAAATGTGGCCGCATGTCGATGGACGACATTACGTTTCCTGTCTGCGCTCGTAAGTGCATGTGCATAATGGTGTGTAATCAGGAGCCCTTTGGATCTTTACAATAAGTCACTAACAGTCAAGACTACTGTGCAGTCGCCGTGATTTCGAAAATGTTCCGCAACAGCTTGTGCGGCATGGGCTGATTGAACTGGCACACTTGAAAGGGGGAGAGAGACGTCAGGTTCACAGCATCCTGTTGTGGCCCATCTGCCTCGCTCTCTGCTCCTGCCGTCAGACTCCTTTGTGAAAAGGAAAGGGTTTGAACTTCAAAGAACAGCAATGCTACCTGGGAGACAGAAACAATTAGAACATGGTCTGGTGAGAGGTGGAGTGGAGGAGTTTTACTCATCAGTTAGGGTTGCTGAGGTGTCACCTCCTCTCCACACAGATCCACCAAGTGGTACACTTCAGTATAATTTGCAATGAAAACCTTGATCTGCTGGGCAATCGGTATCTCAGTGTTTCACATAGCTGACTTTGGTGCAGCTGGTGGGAGATAAATTTCCCACATAATCCTCCATTCACAATTTTCAAGTCAAGTTCACGACATGTTAGTCTTTAGGCGAGTCCAAGACTGAGAAACAAGTATGCAAGCTCTAAAGCTTTTTCTATTCGGGGCCTAGCACGACATGCCCTACCGTAGACATTAGAGCTGGTACCTCAGTAGAAATGTTAAATCTTGACTTTAGATTTATTTTTCCCCCTTGGCATTTAGATTAAGTACAGGAAGGCCTATTTTACTACCGCTTGTTCTTTCTCCTCCCGGCTCCTCTGCTTCTCGGAGAGGGGGGTAGGTGGCAATGTCAGAATCTGAGGCAGTTGCTGTATGGGTTCGAGCAATCAACTAAGACCACATCTAAAGGGGACCACTTCCGTGGAGACGTCCCTGTGGAGGATTCTGCTCTGACAGAGTGAAGCAGGTCCTGAGGCAGAACCACTTTACAGAAGGCATCTTACCTGTGGCGCTTTATCTAATTAAATGGACTCTTGCCAGCTCTCAGTAAGATTGTACAGTACCATTGCAGCCTGCTCATCCAAGAAAGGGGATCCCCTCCCCCCATCTCTGGCCCCTTTTCAGGATTTCTTCCCTCCTACCCAAATCGGGTTTTGAGTTTTTCCTTACCGGTTTGGCAGATTTAGAGCAATCATCAATCTTTGTCAACTTGACTCAATTTTAATCTAAAGTTTCAAGAAAAATACAGTCCTAAATTTGAAGCCTCAAATCTTATCTTGGCTATGTTTGCATCGCCCATGTGGAACGCAGCCCCTTGAGTGTTTTGCCACTTTTTGAAGACAATGGGAGAGTTCTGATGTTCGTCCATTGGCAAGAAATGAACCTTAAAGCTACAGAGGTAGAGAGGTTGAACAAAACATGTTCACTTTTTGAGGGTCCACTGTATTCTTCTATTCTTTTCCTGTCTTCACAAGCAAAACTTCAGTGACCACTTGTTGTTTTTATTTGTCGCTCTTGTTTTATTGTGATTGCCTACAGTGGAAACATTTACGTAAGGTCATGATCAAACTCATAATTAGATAAATTTACACCTTTAACACCTTACTCCGATACGACCTACAATTGTCGTGAACTAACCCAGATGAGAGCACCGAGAGCAAAGACTTGTGGCTGTAATAACTATATTCTCATTAACACTTATATCCCAGACTTTTTTTTGCCGCAGCAGCCCAGCTCAAGTCCAGAGCAAATCTCAGGGGAATGCTGCCTTATATAGAATACCCTTGAGCCATTTCACCACGCTCTAAAATTTTCTGCATGTCTTTGCTGGCTCGTTAAACAGCTCCACCTACTTTCCCCTCGCTTGCATTTCATTACAATGTGAAAGTTTTAGTTAAAGAGCCTTTGCTCTTTAATAGCACCTTCTCAGACCCCAGGCCTGACTGAGCAGATCACCCAGAAAAAGAATTAGGTTAATAGCACTTTCTTCTCTTCATTAAAAAAAGTAAAACAAAATATAAGCGAGATACTGCATGAAAAAAATGGAGGTATCGCTCTAATCAATCACTCTGGACTTCTCTGTCCCCACTGAATCAAAAATCCTTTGTCTCATCAAGACATGAACACTTTTTTTTGTGGGGAAAAAAAAACAGTTACCTGGCCCATTGTGAAAAAAGTAATAACCCATTGTTATATTATCAATTGTGGCTAATCACAATTTTTGGTTAATTTTCACTGATCACACTCAAGCCTGATTACCATCACACCACTTCAATCAATAAATCACTTAAACAGACTCTGCCCTGTCCAAATCAAGTCAAACATAAGAGCTAATAGAGATACAACAAATCCCACGATCTGAAGAAATTCCAGAACAGTTGAGACATAAAGTAATTGACATTTATCAGTTTGTAAAGGGTTGCAAAAGCCATTTAGGATTCCAGTGAACTATATGGAGGGCAAGTATTCTCACATGGAGAAAACACATACTTGTTTTCATGGACCACAATCAACAGTGTACTGAGAATGGCGTGTTTATATACACAAAGGAACACTGTGTGTCGTGTTGGCATGTCAAGTCGGCACTTGGTTGTGAATTTAATGGGGCTTCAACTGCACAAAGATTAAACTTGTTGCTTCATGTTGATTATGTCATTCTGTAACTTGTATGACGAACATTATCAAGTAATGGGTCGGTTAAGCGAGTTTTTTTTTTTTTGATTATGTGGATAAGTGATATCCCTGCCAATTTCCCCCCGCTCAAATAACTAAAAGGATGTTTTATTCTAATTTGGTTACTTTTGCAATCAACATTGTAACTAAGGTACTTTTAAGCTTAGGGAATCAGTAAAGTAACTAAGTTAGTTTTTCAAGGTAACTTTGGCAACAGTGCCGAGGAGTTTCTGGCCTGCAACAAATATGCAAAGCGAACAGAAATGACTCATCCATTCGGGAAAACTTCTTAAGAACTGCAGGTCTCCCTTGCCCATTGTTCATAACAAGGAAGACAATGGCCAAAAATGGCATCCACGGGAGAGTTTCAAGGCAAAAACCACACCTGACCAAAAAGAACATAAAGGCTCATCCTACTTTTACAAACAGAAAAAAAAAACAAGACTTCTGAGAGAATATTACAGTGGCTGAAATAAGTATTTCACGCCACACAATTTTTCTCACTACATACAATTCTAAAGGTGCTATTGACATGTAAGTTTCACGAAATGTTGGGAACAACCCAAGTAACTGGAATGGATCATCAGAGTGTCCACACTGGCCAACCTTATGTCACTGTTTATCTTCTTAGGCCCAGCGGAGGATAGCACGCCCCTGCTTGGGCTCAGACCTCCACTGCTTAGCAGGACCAAGTGAGCCACTTGTGGATCTTGCTACTTGGGTGGCAGTGGATCTCATTGCTGATCCCTTGACAATATATATATATATATATATACACACACATCTATTTTCTGAGTCCCTTACCCTCACGAGGGTCGCTAGTGCTGGAACCAATCCCATATATCATCGGGCAGGAGGCAGCGTACACAATGAACTAGTTTCCAATCAATTGCAGGGTACATGGAGACAGTCACACTTATAATCACACCTAGGCGCAATTTAGAGTCTCCAATGAATGCATGTTTTTGGGAATGTGGGAGAAAACCGGAGTGCCCAGAGAAAACCCACACATTAGTACACGTACACAGAAACACACAGTGGAACCTCAAGAGTGCACACATAATTTGTTCTTGTGAAGTGTACAAAATCTAATTTGTTTAACCTCTGAAATATTTTTTCCACAGGAAATAATGAAAATTAGTTTAACCTGTTCCCAACTTCCAAAAAGCATTTTTTTTAGTATATTTTAATTCTCATTTATGTGGAAACATGTACACTCTGGATTTAAACAATAAAAAATTCATGAAGTTAAAACAACTTAAATATGTAACATTCCCCATTTTGGTTGTGTGATGGCTCTAGAGGGAAGGAGGAAGGGTTGCGTCGAAGTCACCCTCCATGATTTGACTCCGCTTAATTCTCCAGTAGCTTACCAATTTCTTCTATTATCTGTGGCTTTTGCTTTGTAATGCTAGTTACTCCTTAGGCAGTACGATCTCCCTTTTATTGCATTTTTACTCTTGTGGCTTGTCCAAATAGTTGACTTAGCCATACAGTGCTTGGATGGAAGGATCGTAACAAACACACCACATTTCTGTACTTAGCATACTCAGATCTACTTTTGTGCTCATTTTTTATTTTCCTTCGCTGCTGGTAGCACCGCTGTCTTTCTTTTGGCCCCCAAAAAATATTCGAAAAAAACTCAAAATACAATCTTGAGAAGCACGAGTGAAGAGGTGTGCTCACACTAAGAGCACACACTGGCGTGCTAAGAGTGGCTGCTTGAATCAAAGTTGGCATCACCTCATCTTAGCACCGCCCCATGTGCATTTGTCATCACTCGGCTTGAGTCGGCTACCCGGTCAACATGGGTTTTGCTTTGAAGTTTTGGTGTTCTGACACCGAGAATTGGGTTGAATTTTTTTTTTTTTTTTTGTCGAATGCCAATTCGTACAACAACTGAGATGTTTGAAATCCGATGTTTCACTGTATATATAATTTCCTGTGTTTAATGTGCATTTTACCCACAACATGTAATCAAAAGTCAATATTGCATATTACACATCGGTATTAGGAAAACGAAAAACATCTTCCACCTATGATTTGGGAAAAAGGTTTCTGTTTTCATTCATATTTACACATTTATATATATTACGGTAAACTGGTGTTGCTCACCAGAGCATCCTGATGTTTGGGTGTCAGCCCCCCATATTGCTATTATTCTGCTGCTACTGCACGCAAGTAGTCTAGCATGAATGCTTACTCGTGAGTTTGTTAAACCTTACCTTATACATTTTAAAATAGATATTCTTATGAAAACTACATATAATATTATTCACTTCAAATATCTATGCAAAAAAAAAAAAAATGAGCCGAGAGCGTGTCATTCCTGAGCAAAGTTACGGACGTCTCAGTCGAAATCCCAGTGGCAGCCACATTGCCTGCAACGTCATTTGCAGATGTCAAACTGGGATAGTCGCCATTGAGAAGAGGCTGCGCCACCTGCTATGGCAGAAGAGAGATTTTCAGATTTTTCTGACACCCCTTCTGACACTGAAGCTCTTTTTATGAACAAGAGAACATCTCTGAAGCAAGTGAAGTGATTAGGGCAATACTACCTTATCATTTTGAGCCATATTAGATGATATGCGGATCACTTCTAATTGACAAGAGACTCCCCGACAGACGGACGAGCAGGGCGAGGAACCCGATGAAATATTCAAAATGACCAAGGTTTTTATTCATCCTGCTGCAAATGAACAAGAAAACAGACACTACTGATATGTAGCGGATCTTTTGTTACGTTCTGAGAAAAGGATTACGTCGTCGGACGCCAACGGAGCTCTTTATTATTGTTGCTTTCAGAGACATTCAAGTTTGGTGACTATATGTCTAGTTACCTAGTTAGCTCGTGTTACATGCGACTCAACTGTCTTTGTACTTCTATTTTATTGTTTTGTGTTGTATTGTGTGTGTGATTAAATTGTCTTAAATGTAATACAAGTACTTTGTTATATGTTGCCGGTTTGACCAAAGAGATTTATTCTAAATTCACACATAACATATGCTATCAACTGTGAGACAAATTAGTCCACCACAACTATTATTTTTTTTAATAGCTCTATACACACCGACCTGTCATTTAGAATCCACAAAGATTTCATCCTTTGCACCTGTGCAATCCATTTTTCACGATGAACCAGGCTTTTTGGAACAGTGTGAAGAGTGAATCCATCCTCCCGAGTTTTTGATCAAAATCCAGCAATACGACAGAGAGCTATTTTGACTAACACCATGAACAGTAGGTATAAACCAATATGAACACTCGGCCCCGCGACTGCATAAAACGACACTTCCTGGTTCTTCTCCAACATAAATGCCTCAACAGGATTTTCATGCCCGTCCTCAAGCCATCACCTTATCGTGGTGGAGGGGTTTGTGTGTCCTGATGATCCTAGGAGCTAAATTCCCTGGGGCTTCATGCCCCTGGTAGGTCACCCATGGCAAACAGGTCCTAAGTGAGGGAGCAGACAAAGTACAACTCCAAAACCCCCTATGATGACTACAAAAATGGGATCTTGGTTTCCCTTGCCCAGATGCGGGTCACCGGGGGCCCCCTCTGCAGCCAGGCCTGGAGTTGGGGCTCGAAGGTGAGCACCAGGTGGCCGAGCCTGCACCCATGGGGCCTGGCCGGAAAGGGTAATATGGGTCCCCCTTCCCGTGTGCTTACCACCTGTGTGAGGGGCCATAGGGGTTGGGTGCAATGTGAGCTGGGCGGTGGCCAAAGGTGGGGACCTTGGCAATCCGATCCCCGGCTACAGAAACTAGCTCTAGTAATATGGAATGTCACCTCTTTGGCAGGGAAGGAGACCGAGTTGGTGCGTGAGGTCGAGAAGTTCCGACTAGATATAGTAGGACTCGCCTCTACGCACCACTTGGGCTCTGACACCACTCCTCTTGAGAGGGGATTGACTCTTTTCCACTCTGGAGTTGCCCACGGGGAGAGACGCCGAACCGGTGTGAGTATACTTATTGCCCCCTAGCTCGGGGCCTGTACATAGGGGTTTACCCCAGTGGATGACAAGGTAGCCTCCCTCCGCCTGCACGTAGGTGGGACGGGTCCTGACTGTTGTTTGTGCTTAAACCAGTCCAACGTGGCAGGCCCAAATGTATTGTGAGGGTCTGCTGGGAATGGCTGGCAGATTCCCTTGTCAGAAGGAATTTCAACTCCCTTGATTGATTGACATTGATTCCGAGTGGACGATGTTCCGTGCCTCCATTGCTCAGGCGATCGACCGGAGCTTTGGCCGTAAGGTGGTCGGTGCCTGTCGTGGCAGCAACCCACAAACACCTTGGTGGACACAGACAGTGAGGGATGCTGTCAAGCTGAAGAAGGAGCGCTATCAGGCATTTCCGGGCTGTGGGACTGCCGAGGCAGCTGATAGGTATCGACTGGCCAAGCAGAATACAGCTTCAGTTGTCACTGAGGCAAAAACCCGGGCGTGGGAGGGTTTCGGTGAGGCCATGGAGAATGACTTCAGGACGGCTTCGAGGAAATTCTGGTCCACCATCCGGAGTCTCAGGAGGGGGAAGTAGTGCACCATGAACACTGTGTATAGTGGGGACGGAGCGCTGCTTACCTCAATTCGGGATGTTGTGAGTTGGTGGGGAGAATACTTCGAAGACCTCCTCAATTCCATCAACACACCTTCCCACGAGGAACCTAAATCTGGGTGCTCTGAGGCGGGCTGTTCGGGATGTTGTGGGGCTGTCCTGGTTGACATGCCTCTTCAACACCGATTGGACATCGGGGACAGTGCCTCTGGATTGACAGACTGGGGTGGTGGTCCCCCTTTTCAAGAAGGGTGACCGATGGGTGTGCTCCAACGACAGAGGGATCACACTCCTCAGCCTCCCTGGTAAGGTCTACTTAGGGGTACTGGAGAGGAGGGTCCGTCGGGAAGTCGATTCTCGGAGGAGCAATGTGGTTTTTGTCCTGGCTGTGGAACAGTGGACCAGCTCTACATCCTCGGCAGGATCCTCGAGGGTGCATGGGAGTTCGCCCAACCAGTATACATGTCCTTTGTGGACTTGGAGAAGGCATTCGACCGTGTCGCTCGGGGAGTCCTGTGGGGGGTTCTTCGGGAGTATGGGGTACCAAATCCCCTGATACGAGCTGTTCAGTCCCAGTCTGACCGCTCTCAGAGTTTGGTCCGCATTGCCGGCAATAAGTCGAACTCATTTCCAGTGAGAGTTGGACGCCGCCAAAGCTGCTCTTTGTCACTGATTTTGTTCATAATTTTTTATAGACAGAGTTTCTAGGCGCAGCCGAGGTGTAGAGGGTGTCTAGTTTGGTGGCCTCAGCATTGCATATCTGCTCTTTGCAGATTATGTGGTTTTGTTGGCTTCATCCAGCTGTGATCTCCAGCTCTCACTGGAGCGATTCTCAGCCGAGTATGAAGCAGCTGGCATGAGAATCAGCACCTCTAAATCCAAAACCATGGTCCTCATTCGGAAAAGGGTGGCGTGCCCTATCCAGGTCGGGGATGAGATTCTTCCCCAAGTGGAGGAGTTTAAGTATCTTGGGGTCTTGTTCACGAGTGAGGGAAGAATGGAGCGGGAGATCGACAGACGGATCGGTACACCATCTACAGTGATGCAGACTTTGTATCGGTCCGTTGTAGTAAAGAGGGAGCTAAGTCGAAAGGCGAAGCTCTCAATTTACCAGTCAGTCTATGTTCCTACCCTCACCTATGGGCATGAGCTGTTGGTCATGACCGAAAGAACAAGATCCCAGATACAAGCGGCTGAAATGGGTTTCCTCCGCAGGGTGTCCGGGCTCTCCCTTAGAGATAGGGTAAGAAGCTCGGTCATCCGGGAGGGGCTCAGTGTCGAGCTGCTACTTCTCCACATTGAGAGGAGCCAGATGAAGCGACTGGGGCATCTAATTCCGATGCCTCCTGGACGCTTCCATGGTGAGGTGTTCTGGGCATGTTCCACCAGAAAGAAACTATGTCTCTCGGCTGGCTTGGGAATGCCTTGGGATCCTTCCGGAAGACCTGGAAGAAGTGGCTGGAGAAAGGGAAGTCTGGGTATCCCTGCTGAAGCTACTTCCCCCGCAACCCGATCCGGAAAAGCGCTAGATAATGGAGGGATGGACGGATTGATTTTCATGGCGGGAGATGCAAAAATCCATATAAAACAACATCATGACAAGTCATGAAAAAACAGATGGGTCCATCCTAACCTGCTTTTTTTTTCAAAAATCATGTTTTACGTGTCAGTAGCCCTTTAAACCTAATGCAGGACCTATCTATTAAAAGGGGTAATTACTCATGACCCTTAAAAGAAAATGTTATGAATGTGGCTGAAGCCCACAGAGCATGGATGCAGTTCAATGAGAATGAATCAAACAAAAGATTATGGATGAACTCAAAGGAGAAAACCCTCTGAGGAGAGCCCTTTGGAAGAGCTTTGGGATGAGGGAAAGAGGCGGAGTTTTCAGAAATGAAGGAGGTGCTGCAGAATGTATCATAACTGAGGGCGAGTGACCCTGGTAGGCTGCCACTGATCATACTTTAAAAATTGGGCCTTTACAATAAATAATTGTGATTGGAATTGGCAGTGTCACAATTTTTGATAGAATGCTCAATTAACCTCGGCCTAATGAGTGACTGGCTATAATATTCCCATATATTGTTCTTGGATAAAAGCACAGATTAAGCATAAGCCTCAATGTCCAAGTAATAACCCTTTTGACTTAGAATTCGAAATGATGAAATATGGTTTAGGAAAGCAAACCATCTAAGTTTGCATAAAGCAAACTTTCCTCACCATTAATGTGTTTGCTTTGAATACACAATTTTGCCTGATACATTTGATGTATAAAATTGTACACGACTAGAGTATATAGAAATAAAATAGATGAAATAACATGTCATCTTTCGCCACGCCAATCTATAGCGATTAGACGTACATCTGGATGAAAGAAAAAAATGTTGTTGTTTTTTTTTTTACAGGAAATGAGAACATACAAAAATCCAGACACCCTAAATGTGGCTACAGAAACGGAGTTGGAGAAAGAGCGAGACGAAGTAGATGGTAAAATGTAATTGAAATTAAAAGACCAGAGAGTTGCATTCTTCATATTAGCGTATGTTACATACTGTGACTAAAAGTCTGGAGCTATGTTTGTTTCAGACTGGCAGGGGGCTGTTAAAGTGCAGGCCATTGGGATATCTGTACCCCAAGGAATAGCCAGTTTCAGACAAATATAAATTGATCCAATTTAGCATTTTTTCTTTGCACCATGACCTTGTCCTGCTGAAATCGCTCCAATAATTTCTATGTGCATTCAGTATACTTTGTGTGTGGGACAAATTGTTTTATTTCACTTAATGAAGTCAAATGAGTAAATGGATGTGGCAGGACAACCACTAGTTCATTCTTAAAATAATGCATCTTCTTCAAGAGTTTTCCTCCTTCAACAGTACGGTGAGAAGACTCTCAAGGTTACTGGAGGTACACTCTTATTTTCAACCAGCTCAATGTTGAAGAGGAGATGAGAGAAACACACGGACGCTGGCTTTCTGGCGAGCTTGTTGGACGTGCTGGGGACAAGAAGAGTGGAGGTGGTATCAATCTCTGGAACGGGGCCGATGACCGTTTCTGATTCAGGGCCATATCAAAGAATGTGAACACAGCAGCTAACAGGGATGCTGGGGGTCAGGGACACTGGCTGAGGGATTTAGTCATTTCAGGGCTTATGTGAAGCACCATGGAGAGCAGCAATAAAAGCTCAATGTCACTTTGTGACCTGCATTTGGAGCGCTACAAACTAGGAGCCATGTGAACTGGATGATAGTGTTTTGACAGACTCTACCATCAGCAGGGTTACTGAGCTGTGCAAACAAAATAAAAAAATAAAAATAAAAATCACAGACTTACTTGTAGAGATACACTAACACAGTCTACACCTAGCAACTCCGTATTCCTTTGTAATAAACACGCATGGCAGCCTGCAACCAATATCAACAAAAGGGTGTTCATTTTTTGTTTGGTTCCGCATCATAGGCTACCAGGAATTGTTTCTAATGTTTTACATTTGAAATTTAGCTACAACATAATATACTGTCGAAACATGTCAATTTTAACTGTGCTTCTAAGAGTCCCAACACTTAAAACAAAGTTAAATAATAAATGTACGAACATGTTTTCAGGTTTGAGTAAAGATTGTACTTTAAAAGAACTCTGAATTCAAGAATTGCAAAAGAAAAAAAGTGCACTCCTCTTTGACTTCTTATAGCTTCTTACATCATCTAACATGACCTAGAAGGTATGTTGCTGGCAAAAAATTTCTTTGGCATTTGCAAATCCTGACTGAGTGCTCGTTATATTTGCTAAGCACAGACATTTGGATATGTGGATTTGTATTGGGTCTAAAAAGTCCAAATGTACCTATTGTTGTGGCTAATTAGTAAGTACGTATACAATCCATAACAGAGGTTTTCAGTGGATTGTGCATGAATGCCACTGGGCTTGTTTGCCAATTTTTTCCCATTGTCCAATAAATATGCGGCAGTTTCTGGTTTGGCGCTGTATGCTGGCCATATCTTCTACTTCTGTGACATTTACTGAGCACAATGACTCTCTCATGACACATTCACATCAGTCTCATCTGTATGCATCGCTCCACAGAATCCATCCAGGAATAGGTAGGAAGCTTTTAGTGGTGATAAAAGTCATCATGTGCTATTCCCGTGTCCTTCGATATCATGCCCCCCCAAACACACATACTTTATATTTGCTTTTCAATGAGCTGGAGCAAGCGTGGCAGTACCACTGCAGGACAGGCTGCATCTCTATTACATCACAGGAGCCATTGTGGCATCGGCATAGCTGACATCTAAAATCTCTTTGACTATAATATACTTTTTTCTCCACGGTTAATATCCTACTTGAACTGTGGCTGTCATGCAAACCCCTTAAGCTCAAACTCCAAACTTTTGTCTCTTTTCTCCTTATTTGTTAATGAGAGCCGCTACTCGTGCGGCTAGCTGGCAAGCCTCTCACATCCTCGCCTACTTGCTTTGCTGTAATGAAGCGTATTGTAGCATGCCGAGGACAAGCTACTTAGAGGCACACCTCAGCTGAATGGATTACATTGTCAGGAAAGAAAAAAAAATCTGCTTTTTATTTATTTGTTTTATTCACCTCTTTCCTTGCAGCTGCACATCCACACTCCTTTTTGTGTTGTGACTGATAGAGCCCTAATATTGCTGGAGTTGTCAGCCAAGATGCTAATTTAAGTCTCCACGCATACGTTTAGAGTCCATCGTCATACAGCAATGCTGCCCCCCAGTGCATTCTGTGGTTGACGTTGATTAAAAAGCATTGCAATGCAAGCCCTTTCGAATAAAGCTGCACATCTTCTCTTGCTCGCGTGTGATCCTTTAACGAAGTGACATAATTTGTTTGTACCTTTTACATAATGCATCAGTTTCTCAAGCGCTGATTACACTTTGCAAATAAGTCCGTGGAGAAAGAATGCAAAGAGGACTGCATTGCACTGTGATTCACCGTGGCAATGGATTTATTTATTTTTTTTTTTTTTTGGGGGGGGGCTTCGGATGCCTATCTGGCAGCCATCCAGGAACATGCCATCCACTCCATTCTTCAAAGTACATTTATATTAGCGGCACTCTTGGCAGGCAGGCAGGCCTCTCTGGCGGTTAAGGTTGAAGCGCCTCCCGGCCTGACTATCATTACGGTGGCTATGACATAAAAACTGTTATTGGCCTTGTTTGGTGTTGGTTATTGGAAGTTAATAAAAAAAAAAATAAATACTCCGCATACATCTCATTCTACCCCTCCTCTTCTGGGATATAGCCATATATAGGCACAAATAAATAGGTGATTTCAATGATTTGACATTTGTCATCAATATTAAATGGCTTTGGGTGCCCTTGATTACCTTTGTTTCAGAATAAGAAGCTTTATCGAGGACAGCACTTTGTGGTCTTATTGACAGGAGACATCTCCTTGCTTCACATCACTGCGAAAATAAGCTTTAGTATTTTTTATTTTTTTTTTTTACATGTACTCAAGGCTAATATGATTTACCTTTTGCAGTTGGGATCATTGCCTACTGAGGCAATAAGGAATTTGTACGCTTGTTGCATCCTGGGCTCACCGGATGGATGTGTGTACTTTGAAACCATTAAAGGGGCCATCTTATTTGAACTTTATTTTCTTAATTGTTCTTCTACAAATAGTTGGAAATCCGGATGACCTGTCCACCTGTGAAAGATGAAATTGAACAACAAAGTAAATGTTTTGTTATGAGCCTATTTCCAAAAGTGTTTATGACAAAGCCTTACTGGCTTTGCTCTAATAAAAATAAATAAATAAATAAAACCAAACCCCTATATTGTTTCTGCACCCATGACTCAGCAGCTAGGCTGATTGAAGAGCTGCCATTCTCAAGTCATTGCTGGGTTACACGGATCCACTATCACGATACTGCCAAAGGTAAGCAGGGCTTAGTTTTTGCACAGATTATCATTAGTGGTGGACAGGCAAATGTTTGGAATAGTGGTATTTGTGTTTGCTGATGTGTCTGCCGCCTTTGTGGAGGTAGAGGGCTGAACAGCAAACTCTGGACCCTCGTGTCAGAGATTCCATCAAGATGTCTACAATACAAACCCCCCAAAAAAAAAAATAAATAAATACAATGCTAGATTTGTTGCAAGATGCTTTAAAAAATCACTAGAGGCATCAGAAAAGTTTAAATATACAGCTAAGTTGACAACATTGATTAGTAGTTTATTCATTGAATGCCCTAGTCCCTCCATGGTCGTCATGGTAACAAAAGCCACCGTCTGCAATGTTGTAACATACACATAAGAATGTCAGCGACCTTTTATAAAGACACCTGGGAACTGTTTTCAGTTTAGAAAATATGCATAATATGCCTTTGTGCATCATAAGATCCCGTAAATGTTTGGAAGCGAAAAATGTTAAACAATCCTAAACAGAACAAAACATGTATGTTTGTAAATGTATGGTAAAATCATATTTAATAATACAAGTCATTTGATGATTTTAAGAGTACGATAATGGAGAGGAAAAGTGTGGTAAATTATGGAACTGTTAATATTGCAATTAACAAATGGGTTGGGTTTTTTTCATCTGACATTATGGTTTTGTTTGATTGTTTTCAATACCAAAATGTATTTTTAAAATAAAGATTTAAAATGTGATGGGACAGTGGTACAACTGTGATCCTCACAGTTCTGAGGACCGGCGTTCAAATCCTGGGCCTGCCAGTGTAGAGCTTACATTTTCTCCTTGTGTGGCTTTTTTCCGGGCACTGTGGTTTTCTCCCTCATCCCAAAAACATTAATGCATTCATTGGAGACTCTGAATTCCCCCAGGTGTGATAATGAGTGCGACTATTGTTTGTCTCCATGTGCCCTGCGATAATCTACTAACGAGTTCTGGGTGTACCCTGACTCCTGCTCAATGACAGCTCGGATTGGCTCCAGCACTCCCGTGAGGCCATTGAGGATAAGCGGCTCAGAGAATGGATAAATGGACTTAAAGGTGTCGTGAAAATTGGAACGCAAACATATTTTTACAAGGCTAAACCATGTTCCAATAATTATGTCATGTAAATGTTTTTAAATATAGTAAATGTTGAAGGGGTGGCACGGTGGAGCAACTGATTAGACCATTGGCCTCACAATTCTGAGGACCGGGTTTCAATTCCCGGCATCCCCTGTGTGGAGTTCGCATGTTTTCCCAGTGCCTGCCTGGGTTTTCTCTCACCACTCCGGTTTCCTCCCACGTGCATTAATTGGAGACATCAAATTGCCCCTAGGTGTGATTATGAGTGCAACTATTGTTTGTCTCCATTTGCCCTGCGATTGCCTGGCAACCCATTCAGGGTTCACCCCGAGTTCCTGTCCAACGACAGCTGGGATAGGCTCCAGTACTCCTGCGACCCTTGTGAGGATAAGCGCCTGAGAAAATGGATGGCTGGATGGATAAATGTTCAAGAAAGTATTTTTTGAATCAGAAAATTCCATTGTCAGTCACTGAGAAATTTTACAACTTCTAAAATCTAAATGAAACAATTACACCTCTTCTATTCTACTTCTATTATGTGTACGACTCAGTCATACAATATTCCTAATTCCAGGTAGAATAACACATTATTCAGATGACATTCAAAACCTAGTCTACTAGTCAAGTTAACCTAACTATAAGACATGACCATAAAACATGAATATGTACAACACTAGTATTTGTATTACAATTTTTAGGACTGCCAAATTTTTCTTTTGAAATCCAACACTATGTGAAATCATTTAAAAATAAATCCTTGATCAAGGGTTGATGAAGTCAACACAGCTACAGCATGTACTTATTTCAGAATAATAAAATCTGAAACTTTTGTGCACAAAAATCACTGGTTGATTTGGTGCACAAAACAACAAATCAGTCACCCAGAGCAATTTTATTTACAAAACCCAATGGACTTAATTTAGCCTGCACAGTCGTCACCAGATAACATGTCATTAACCCACGCAAAAGTATTTCATTTGTTTACGCTAGCCTGTGGACAGTAAGCACTTGAAGAAACACACCCCCACATTTCTCACGGCAGGGAGGCCCGAGCTGTAAAATACCGAGATTGATAGAGTAACGCTCAATTCATCCCTAGAGGAGAAGGGCAAACCGCTGTGGCGCCGCTCGCATCAAGCGCGCCCTTCCCGCGACTCCACACCGGAGATAAACTTTTCCGCACAACAATGGCTCTTCAGCGGCAACAATGATGGGCGCCTCTTGTATAGCCGCGGTCTTTGATGGCGAACAGTTAACATCTCAACACAATCACGAAATAATGAAATAGCCACGTAAGTGTGGCTTTTTTGCCTTCGTCCACACAACCTTGCATTGCATTGCATGTACTAATTGTATAAAAATTACCAACAACACGCAGAGGCAGGAACAAATAAATGTGATTTAGCCAAAAGAGATCATGAGCGATGGCTCTCATTAGCACACAGTGGAGAGTAAAGTCGAGGTTTAACTGAGAAAGATTCCTGACCATTAGCTCACTGGCAGCAGCTGTATTGATAGGATTTTAATAAGATGTTGCATTAATGGGTATCATGAGTGAGTGGCTTTATGGTAATGGGAAAAGGCAGAGGAGGAGGATGTGTTTTCTGTCACATTCTTCCTGCGCTTGAGGCCACAGATGCCAACAGATTCCAAAAAATTGCAGCTAAGTAAAATGTTAGAAAAGTACGTAATTATGGTAATGTATACCTTTTAAATCAATAATGGAAGACATTACTGATAAGATGTCTACAATATTATACCCATTAGACTCTCAGGAATACATTTTTATTGCAATACCCAAATATGGTCTTGTTAAAAAAAAAAACAATACATTTTACAATTCTTGGGCAGCATGTCCTGTAGTCTTCCTCTTGTGACCTGTATTTCTATTTAAATCCCCCACAGCACCTTTTTCACCATGGTAGGATTTTTATTTCTCCATTAATTTGACATAGTTTAACATAACATTTGGATGGTAAATGTAATTTTTTGACTTTTAAAATTTTTGTTTTTCAATAAATTATTGAGGCCAAGCATTGAAGAAATTCTTAGGATTTCTTGTCCAAAGACAAATGTATAACTTTATGCCATGGATCTGTAATTATAATAAGGTCTGGTGTAGCAAAAAATAAAAGCAAATTATGAAAAATTCAACACACCATTATGCGGAATGTTGGTGTTCTACTATAATTAGTGGGAGATTTCTGCAGGTTTTTCTTCCACAAAGCCGCTGCAATATTGGGATAATGGGAGTCACGTCAAATCTATGCTATAATTTTGTTTTAGTTGCCATCATTGCAGAAACTGTGCAGGCTAAATTAAGTCCATTGGGTTTTGTAAATAAAATCACTTTGGGTGACTGTTCTCAGACTCTAATGATCAATCAAATATTTTCTTTCCAATGCAGTCCAGTATGGATTGTCCAACAGAGCAGTAGTTTGTGACCTGGTATAAGGGGATCGCTGATCTATTGGATTTGGATTATGTACAGTGAAAGAATATCAGGAGGACTGAAAGCTAACAGTTTCTGTGGCTACATAATATGACATCTACAAGGAATTGTTTGATACTGTGGAAAAACTACAAAGCAAAAACAAGGAAATCGTCCATATAGGATTAATATCATTTCAAATCAGCTGTATCAGCATTGCTGCCTTGTTAAAGATCAGAATTGTATTGCTTTTACATTTTATTGAAAGTAATTCAGACTATACACAGTTTAGACTCTGATAAATTATTTGTAATGATAGTCATTAGTATTACCGTTAGTACTGTTTATTGCTTGATAGTTTGAAAATAATTTCCTCAACACTGCTTGTGAATATTGTGCACCTTTACTGGTTCACAATGGGTGCAACAGAGTCTAATTGTGATGTATGAGATTGTGCCGTTTATAGCTATAAATTGAGTGAGGGGAATGAGGAAGAGGTGATATCAGCTCTGTCTCCTGTGTGTGCAAAAGTCTTAATTTCCTTCTGTTAATCAGTTGGACTAATTTCCCCCTTGTTCCATTTTTAACCTTACAGTGTCACTGCCTCCAGTAGCTCTAATTGAAATATTAACAGCCAGTTAAGTAAATGAAGGCAATTTAATCAGCCCCCCCCACACTTCTTTTTTTAATCTTTTCCCCATGTGATGGAGTGATCTTTTTTAATGAAGACAGAAGTTGAAAGATCAAATTAGATCATCTTTTTTTTAAACTAAACTGACATTTCTATAATCTCATCGCCAAAACACTATAGGCCTTTTCATTCTGCACTTTTGAAAGCGTCTGACACCCTCGACTTTCCCATTCATCGTCAGTGTGATGATGGGGGAGTCAACGCGTTTTGATGTGACACCGAGACTCCATCCATCCATTCGTGATCTGAGATGCTAATCCTCACAAAGGTCATGGGAGTGCTGATGACTAACCCAGCTGTCATCGGGCAGGAGGCAGGGTACACCCTGAACTGGTTGCCAGCTAATCGCAGGGCACATAGAGACAAAAAAATAGTTGCACTCACAATCACACCCAACAGCAATTCATAGTTTCCAATACACGCATGTTTCTGGGATGTGGGAGGAAACTGAAGTGTCCGGAGAAAACACACGCAGGCATCGGGAGAATATGTGAACTCCACACAGGCAGAGCCAGTACTTGAAGCTTGGTTCTCAGAGCTGTGAGGATGCCACTCTAACCAGTCATGCCACTTGCCGAGAATCATGATTAAAACAAAACAAAAAAGAGTTGTGTTCTGCCATTTTATCCTATACCTATGTATTGTGCGCACTATTGACTTTTGTCATTTTTTTTTTGGGGGGGGGTGCATTATATATGAGAAATTATGGTACATATTTACGAGTTGTGGTCCACTCCACAGGGAAAAAACCCCGACTTACCTCTACACTGTGTGTCACCACACCACCAAATATGGTATGGCTGCACCCCCATTGTCACCTTTATTGTCGTCCTTTCACACCAAGCTAATACAGTATGAAAAAATCTTAACTGTCGTGTAAACATATTCAAGGCTTGACGTGAACTTTTTTGCTCACCAGCCACTTTGACTAGTTTCCCAGAGTTACTAACCTCTAAACAATTTCACTCATGACAATTTTGTTAACAATGAAAAGGGTTATGTGCAACCAACTTGTGTATTCTGTAAAACAGAACGAAGCACTTATTTGACAGAGCTTGGAAGTTTGGAACAACAGAACCGGAACATAGCAACTCAACTAATATTAAACATCTGTATTCTTTTTTTTGTTCAACACAAGATGTCAACTTTTATGAAAAAACTCATAGTCCTTTGCAAAACACATACGGTACAGTGTACAATAAGAGATATAAAAGGAAAGTGCATCAGGAAAATGTTTGTTTTATGACCCTAATTAGTTTTTACAGGATTCTTTTACAAGAAAATAGAAGCATCCAAGAAATTTCAGAATCCAGATATTTATTTTGCATCTGCACCAGATGAATTTTGTTCCCAATAAAGTAATGGAAGGGATTTAGTTCTGGTTCAAACCATGTCATCATCTTGAGGCTTTGGTGCTAGTTATTTCAGCCTACAGAGGAACTTCTCAAAACTGTTTTTCTTTTCTTCTCAGAGCTGTCGAAGTGGAGTACACCAACATTCCACAAGCCACAATCAGCTACTTTCACACAAAGAAGATGTCTTGCACTTTGTGTAGCAGATGGTGGTCAAACCAGGGGACTGAATGGTTTTATGACACCCCCACCCCCACCCAGATCCTCCAACACAGAATAACTGCACAAATTAGAGCAACGTTTTATTGTGGGTAGGCAAAGACACACCTGTGGGATCACTGGGGATGTGCTGCACCTGATGTGAATGGATTATCTCAGCAAAGAGCAACTGCAAACTAATATACATTTACACACATTTTAGGCAATATTTCAGAGAGCGAGCCCTTTTGTGTAGATAAAAAAATTATTTATGGTCATGATAAAAAGCACTGAACAACAGCAATTCAGATTTTTTTTTCTTTTCGAGGTGGTGGTCCATTTATTATCACACATACTAAACCTACTCGCCATAGAAACTTTTGTTGTTCAAGGTAAGCCTATCCCAGATGACATTGTGCAAGATGCGAACTCTCAATTGATCACCTGTCAATCACAGGCCTGACAGATCAAGATGAACACTAATTGGTCATTAGCAAGCGGAATACCTGCACAGTCAAATAAAAGTTGCTTAAAAAATGCAGCCTTTACAATGATAGTAACTATTTGATTGACACTGCGAGGGGTCTAGTGAGTTCATTACCACATTTATTTATTTATTTATTTATTTATTTATTTATTCCAGAAAGCTTAGGTCTGTTTAGAGATAGTGAAAAAAATGCAGGTAAGAAAAGCATCATTGCTTCGATTAATGATAAATCATGATGGCATAGTAACAGTATTTATCACCCCGTGTCCTTATTTATCCTGTCACAATGACAAGACTGGAGAGTCCCCCAAACATAAATGTATTTTTTTCAGGAGGTCATATAGGTCCACAGTACCACAAATCAATGCCAAGAATGACAACATTTTATGATCATTTAACAGTCTGATAACAGCCATGCTAGATGATATATGGTTTACATTAGTAGAACTGAAGCATAATTTGAACATCAAAATGTTAAGGTAAATGAATGTGGGGGGGGGGGTGTGACACATATACTGTATGCAGTGTAATTTGGGGCAGCATAATATTTTAATGCCTCACTTAAAGATTTTACTGTTGACATTATGATATTTCCTCAGATAGTGGCCTCTGCAAAAATGGGGACTGGGCCTCAATTAATACTCAAGCTTAATTGTGCACTTGAATAAATAAGTGTTGCGAATGTGACAGATGGTGCCACTCAGTAGCTGTAATTACCTAGACTGTTAATGATACCCAAATGTGTCACACAAGACCTCGTAACCACAACACACCCCAGAAATATGGCATCTTTAAAGCTGGTCAGAAAAGTATGGAAATATACTTCACATGGCAACGAACAATGAGTCATTTTTGTGATCAAAATAAATTACATAAGTGTAATTAGTTCCACCCGAGGTGTCAAATCTATAGCCAGCGGGCCAGAACTGGCTCGTCAGGGATTCGGATCCAGCCAGTGGAAATGGAGTACACATTCAGTCATTCAATTTTTCAATAAAAGTAACTGTTGTCGCTAATTTTGTCCACTAGTTGTTGCACTGAGGACATTTAAAAAGAGTGACACTCTTGGGAAAGCTTAGCGATGTCAGGTTTCAGGAGCACACATGTAAAATGCTGTGACGCCTTAGCACTACAGTGTTGCGATGACATGTACCTCATCTAGAAATCTTTTAAAACACATTGCAAAACCTGGTGGAAACTGCTTTTTCTATGCACTGCCAAAACTTGAGATTTTATCTAAACATTTACAAAGAATAGATATTTTACTAGTCCATGGTCAACAGATTAATAATACTGTTAAAACTGCAATGGTTTGTTTTAAAAATGTCAGATTGCTCATGCTCTATGATATGCAACACGTTAACAAACAATAAACGTGAATATTTTTCAAATGTCCTTGGAATTATTTGCACCAGACCAATGAAAATACATTGGAACTTTTTGTCGCTTTTAAAGACACCAATGTACTTGAGATGAAATTGGGGCAAATTTCGCCCGCAAACTAGTATGAGTGTGACACCTCTGATTCAACCTTTGGTAATATGTTCAATGAATATACTTCAAAATAAATGCAATTGGCAGCAATCAGCTTCTCGTTCAGAATCATCTGGCATAGGCTCCTCATCGTCCACAATAATAACACCCCGTAATGTAATAATGTCCTATATCACGAGAAATTCACCCTTTTTAAAATATTACACACACGAAATATAATAGCTTTTGTCTTTTACCTTACTGGCCTGGAAAAAAATAATACTGTACACTATACTGCCAAAAGTATTCCCTCATTCATCCAAATAATTGGAAACAGGTCTTGCAATCTCTTCCATGGGCAGAGGTGAATAAAATCTAACTTCTCAACATGCAGATGTTTTTTGAAATATTTGTTAAAAAATATGTTGCTTTCATGAGCTCAGTGATTTCCAGCGAGGAACTGTGGTAGCGTATGACGTGTGATACAAGTATAATCGTGAAATGCTCTTGGTCCTAAATATTACGCAGTCAAATGTCAACTCTTTTATAAGAATGTGGAAGTGCATGGGAATGACAGAAACTCAGCCCCGAAGTGATATGCTATGTAATACTAATGGAGCAGGTTAGTGAACATTGAGACGCATAGTGAGGAGAGTTTGACAACATTCTGCCGAGTCAGTCGTGGCAGATTAGCATTCAGATTATTTTAAGAAAGGTGCCCAGAGAGCTTCACGGAATGGGCTTCTATGGCCAAGCAGCTGCATCCAAGCCATACATCACACCAAGTGCAATGCAAGGTGTCAGACGCAGTGGTATAAAGCATGCTGCCAGTGGACTCTAAAGCAGTGGAGACACTTTCTCTGGAGTGAGTAATCATGCGTCTCCATTGAGCAATCTGACGGATGAGTCTGGGTTTGGTGATGGGAGAGAATAGCACTTGTGTGACTTCACTGTGCCAAGTGTAAGATTTGGTGGAGCGGGTGTTAAGGGAAAAGGGGCTTGGTTCCTTAGTTCCAGTGAAAGCAGCCAAGATATTTTGGACAATTCCATGCTTCCAAATTTGTGAGAATAGTTTGGAGCTGGCTCATTCCTATTCCAACATAAGTGCACAAAGAAAGGTCTATAAAGACATGGATGACATTGCCTCACATGGACGAAGTTTATTTGCCTGCACAGAGTTATGTCCTCAACCCGATAGAACACCTTTGGGATGAATTAGAGCTGAAACTTAAAGCCAGACCTTCTCATCCAAAATCAGTGTGTGACCTCACAAATATACTCCCGGGACAATGGAGGGAATCCCATCACAATACTCGTAAACATTGGGGACAGTCTTCCCAGAAGAGTTGAAGCTGTTATAGCTTCAAACTGTGGACTAACATCATATTTAACCCAATTAATTAGGAATGGGATGTAACTGAAAGATCCAGTGACACCAAAAGCATGATTTTAGTATGTTTTTAATTTTCATTTAATTGAATATACTGCAAACACAAAATAGTGAATTCTCAAACTGATAAACTTTATTTTTAGCAAATAATAATTAATTTCTAACAAGTTGAGGGATTTGTCATAATGTCTTCTTCAATATGGGTTGCTTGTGTTTTGACAAGTACAGTATTCATATAGAAGTAAGTAAGGTATATCCAGTAGTCTGTCTTACTTCTGTAGATTAAAATGAAAACAAGAACACCCAAGGCAAAAGTGTTTTAAATCCTAAATCAGTACCAAGATTTGGAACATAACCATCAAACCATCCATCCATTTTATGAGCTGATCCTCATGAGGGTCACGGGAGTCCTGTAGCCAATCCCAGCTGTCATTGGGCATGAGGTAGGATACACCCTGAAGTGGTTGCCAGCCAATCACAGGGCACATAAAAACTCACATTCACATCTACAGGCAATTTAGAGTGTCCAATTAATGCACGTTTATGGAATGTGGGAGGAAACCGGAGTGCCTGAAGAAAACCCATGCCGGCGAGGGGAGAGCATGCAGACTTCATACAAGCAGAGCAGGGGATTTAAACCCCGGTCCTCAGAACTGTAAGGCAAACACTGTTCAGTTGTGCCACTGTGCGCTCTGAAATATAAGCAATCAGTAGACATTGGAGAACTCCAGAGATTTCCATTAATTTCACTCTCATCTTTACCATCCTCTTAGGTGTAATGTAATACAAAGAATAAGATAGTTGTCAAAAAGGTGTGAACTTCACACTGTCAGTGTACCGTCATTTCATGAACACATCGATCTTTCTTTTGAAGTCACACTAGAAGGAATATTGAGCTACATGAATAAGTATTTTAGATTGCTTCCTAACCAGGAAATCAGGACTTTGTTTACTTATAGGCTTTTTACTGTAAAGCCTAAGCAGAAAAGTGAAACAAAAATTGAGGCGAAGCAATCAGCTGATAATCTTTTTTTTGGTTTCCCTTTCAGACGTGAAAGCCTGATAACCACTGCCCCCACCCTTCCCATCACACACCCCTCTCTCTTGCCCTTCACATCTGTGTGTCTGCACAGCCGAGATAAGCAAATCAATATCCTGTCACTTCTCATTTTTGCTGGCCCACTTCGGCTCTTCGCACCATCCACAAGGTGACAGTCTCCCGCCTGGCTTTCCTGACTGGACAATCCCTGTCACCGCTTTGTAGAATATTGTCCCTCAAGATCACACTCTATCACTGGTATGATGTCACAATCCTGGTGGCCGCTCAGTCAAGGTCCTGAACTTTTACCCACCATTGGATCTTGGTCCATCAGGTAATATCAGATCATAACAAATAAGGGGTTGTCTTGCAAGATTAGTAATGCTCTTGCGTGGGGGCTCCAATACAAGTGAGGGAATAACTTGTCACTATACATACAAGACAGCTAGAGCAATTCAGTAGTGGTACATTGTTAGCCGCCATGTTGGGGTTCGTTCGCCTGACTTCCATGCAGTCAATGTGGTCTCAATCCCCACTCAGTGGCGGTGTGAATGTTGATGTAAAAAGGCCGAGTATCTCTGTATGTATCCTGTGATTGACTGACGACCAGTCCAGGATGTAGTCTGCCTTTTGCTCGAAGTCATCTGAATTGGTTCCAGCGTACCGCAATCCTGAACATGACAAGGAGTATTTTTGATGGATAAATATTTGCCTTCTGTCTGGTATAATTTCATACAATCTAACTCTATCAAATAGTGTATGTCAGCCAAAAGAGGTCAAAGGTTGTATAGTTCTAGCTCTGGCTCAAAAGACTTGGCTGGGGAATGTCTTGAAAGCCCCAAATGGAGGAAGTCGGAGTGACGTCACAGAATTTCGTCTAGGAGTCACTATACTGGTAGGACACTCTCCTTCTTCTTCTTCTTTTCCTTTCAGCTTGTCCCGTTAGGGGTCGCCACAGCGTGTCATCTTTTGCCATCTTAGCCTATCTCCTGCATCTTCCTCTCTAACCCCAACTGCCCTCATGTCTTCCCTCACCACATCCATAAACCTTCTCTTTGGTCTTCCTCTCGCTCTTTTGCCTGGGAGCTCCATCCTCAGCATCCTACGACTAATATACTCACTCTCTCGCCTCTGAACATGTCCAAACCATCGAAGTCTGCTCTCTCGAATCTTGTCTCCAAAGCATCCAGCTTTGGCTGTCCCTCTAATGAGCTCATTTCTAATCCTATCCAACCTGGTCACTCCGAGCAAGAACCTCAACATCTTCATTTCTGCCACCTCCAGTTCACCTTCCTGTTGTTTCTTCAGTGCCACCGTCTCTAATCTGTACATCATGGCCGGCCTCACCACTGTTTTGTAAACTTTGCCCTTCATCCTAGCAGAGACTCTTCTGTCACATAACACACCAGACACCTTTCGCCAGCTGTTCCAACCTGCTTGGACCCGTTTCTTCACTTCCTGACCACACTCTCCATTGCTCTGTATTGTTGACCCCAAGTATTTGAAGTCATCCACCCTCGCTATCTCTTCTCCCTGTAGCCTCACTCTTCCCCCTCCACTTTTCTCATTCACGCACATATATTCTGTTTTACTTCAGCTAATCTTCATTCCTCTCCTTTCCAGTGCATGTCTCCATCTTTCTAATTGTTCCTCCGCCTGTTCCCTGCTTTCAGTGCAGGTCACAATATCATCTGCTAACATCATGGTCCAAGGGAATTCCAGTCTAACCTCATCTGTCAGCCTATCCATTACTACCGCAAACAGGAAGGGGCTCAGCGCAGAATCCTGATGTTGTCCCACCTCCACCTTAAATTCTTCTGACACACCGACGGCACATCTCACCGCTGTTCTGCTGCCATCATACATGTCCTGTACTATTTTAACATACTTCTCTGCCACACCAGACTTACGCATGCAGTACCACAGTTCCTCTCTTGGTACTCTGTCATAGGCTTTCTCTAGATCCACAAAGACACAATGTAGCTCCTTCTGACCTTCTCTGTACTTTTCCACGAGCATCCTCAAGGCAAATAATGCATCTGTGGTACTCTTTCTAGGCATGCAACCATACTGTTGCTCGCAGATACTTACTTCTGTCCTGAGTCTAGCCTCCACAACTCTTTCCCATAACTTCATTGTGTGGCTCATCAACTTTATTCCTCTATAGTTCCCACAGCTCTGAACATCCCCTTTGTTCTTAAAAATGGGAACTAGAACACTTTTCCTCCATTCTTCAGGCATATTTTCGCCCGCTAGTATTCTGTTGAATAAGTTGGTCAAAAACTCCACAGCCATCTCTCCAAATTGCTTCCATACCTCTACCGGTATGTCATCAGGACCAACTGCCTTTCCATTTTTCATCCTTTGTAGTGCCTTTCTGACTTCCCCCTTAGTAATCATTTCCACTTCCTGGTCCTTCACTCTTGCCTCTTCAACTCTTCCTTCTCTGTCATTTTCTTCATTCATCAACTTCTCAAAGTATTCTTTCCATCTATTTAGCACACTACCGGCACCAGTCAACACATTTCCATCTCTATCCTTAATCACCCTAACCTTCTGCACATCCTTCCCATCTCTATCCCTCTGTCTGGCCAACCTGTAGAGATCCTTTTCTCCTTCTTTCGTGTCCAACCTGGTGTACATGTCTTCATATGCCTCTTGTTTAGCCTTTGCCACCTCTACCTTTTCCCTACGTCGCATCTCGATGTACTCCTTTCGCCTCTCCTCAGTCCTCTCAGTATCCCACTTCTTCTTCGCTAACCTCTTTCCTTGTATGACTCCCTGTATTATGGGGTTCCACCACCAAGTCTCCTTCTCCCCTTTCCTACCAGATGACACACCAAGTACTCTCCTGCCTGTCTCTCTGATCACCTTGGCTGTCGTCGTCCAGTCTTCCGGGAGCTTCGGTTGTCCATCGAGAGCCTGTCTCACCTCTTTCCGGAAGGCCGCACAACATTCTTCCTTTCTCAGCTTCCACCACATGGTTCTCTGCTCTACCTTTGTCTTCTTAATCTTCCTACCCACCACCAGAATCATCCTACATACTACCATCCTATGCTGTCGAGCTACACTCTCCCCTACCACTACTTTACAGTCAGTAACCTCCTTCAGATTACATCGTCTGCACAAAATATAATCTACCTGCGTGGTTCTACCGCCGATCTTGTAGGTCACTATATGTTCCTCCCTGCTTTTACTTTTACATACTGGTAGGACACTGGAATATATTTTTTTGGTTTAAAAAAAAAAAAGGAAATTTGGAGTGTATTATCCCAAATACCAATATGGTGACTATTCAATAACATTGGCCTTAACACAAAGTACTCGTCTACACCCCAGCTGATCACAGCTTCTGATGTTATTTTGTTTTTATAGGTGCTATTTCTAATCATCAAGGTTTGGGTCTGGTTTGATGAAGAAAAAAATAATGTTTTGCTATTAAAAGGGAAACATTTCTGAATCAAGGCAGGCCGAGGCAGTTTTTGTAGTAAGTAGTATAATTGTACCGACTGTGGCACTACATATAATGGAACTTGAGCCCATATAGCCATACCAAAGCCCTCCCGAAAAGAAGAACAAGGTTGTTGGAGTTAAGTTGGCGACATAGTGGGGCAACTGGTTAAAGCGCTAGCTTCACAGTTCTGAGGACCAGCGTTCGAATCCCGACATTGCCTTCTGCCCAAAGATAGCTGGGACACACTCCAGCACTCCCACGACACTTGTGAGGATAAACGCCTCTTAAAATGGATGGATATACTTAGAGCAAATAAACTGGACTTTTTAAATCAATACGACTACATGTCACCCATATTCAGTTTTTGTCGGATAGTTTTTCCATGGCAGTGAAAGAACTGCCATGATTTATGATGAGTTCATTTTTATCATTGATGTCTGAGCTCACTAGGGTGAAAGTTGTAACTGTCAAGAACATTTTTTTTGTCTGTTGTATCATAATTTTCTAATACCTGACTAAGGAAGCTACACAGAAAAATGATTTCATGTATTTTGGAAATTTCTTTGGGAAACGAATATCTTAAAAATCATAACTGGAGGGACGATGAGCTAATCATCAGCCACTGAAGAGTTATAATGTGTCTCTTAAACCAGTTAGAGCTTGTTTTCCATATTGCTTCATCTTGTTAAAAAAAAAAAAAACACACACAAAAAAAGGAGAGCTTCAAGTCTTTGACATATTATCACTTCCAAAGTAATGATGATTTATTCTTAAAGGGGAATTCCATTGGTTTGCATTAACAATGTATCCAATAGGTCTTGTAATATGTACTCTATCTTGACAATGTGATGTTAAATCCTCTCTCGTTTAATAGTTTTTTGAGAAGATTTTTACTTCCATACAGAGCAGCAGAGCCGTGAGCTCGCTCCCCGCCAAGCCAGGAGCTCGCTTGTCTGGAGAGCGAGTTTCGGGGCATGCCGGGGAGCTCGCTCCGCCAAGCGGCGGAGCCATGAGCTCGCATCCCACGAGCCCGCAGCGAGCTCATCAAACTCCGCGTAATTCCGCCCGAAGAACCATCCGAATATTCAACATTGGTTACAGCCGAGCAAGCTCAGCTCACGGCTCTGCCGCTCGACTGCATTATTTACAGCCACAGGTTCAAATCTGTATGGAAGTATTCCTCCGTCTTCCCGATCAACCGATACTGCTATTTCTTCATCAGATGAGGATAAATCAGAGGAATTATCACTGGACAAAATGGTGTGCTATGTAATCAAGCGTGTAACACGTCACATACGCCCACGTGGGTCATGTGACTCGTGAAAATGGCACTGCCCCTGAATATTGTCGGTAAAATTCTTTTCAAAACACTATTAAATGAGAGGGGATTTAACATCACATTGTCAAGATAGAGTACATATTACATGACCTATTGGCTACATTGTTAATGCAAACCACTGGAATTCCCCTTTAAATAAAATGACGCAAAACTGCCAAGGATGGTCATTTTTGTCACACAGTACTAGGATAAACAAAGATAATGAACAGACAACTGTGGCCTGCTCATTTTGCCATTAGTCAGGGTTAGATTTAAATTATTTTTGTTGGGTCCACTGGCTTTTAATCTGTCCAATTCTTTTCCAGGGACAGCAAAGGAAAGTTTTTTAAATATTCAGTGCCTAAGGCAATGTCAAATAACAGCAGCACCTGATAAGATTCCCAAGGCTTACTGCAGAAATTAATGCCTTAAACAATTAGTTCTTGGAAGTATTTCTCAGGCGCATGCTTTATGGTTTAGAAAAAATAACTCTGGAACACAAAGTATGATATGCCACTCCATGGGCACTTTTATATTCTCCTGAGTAGAAAATGCTACTCATGGAGTGGCCATAATGAATTGAGTCATGGACCATCACTTGCACATTAATGATGATTTTACACCAAATGTGTATCCTGAAGATTATTCGTTATCACTACCAAGACACATGCTTTCCTGTATGGGGTAAATGAACAGCAGCATCTAAATGGAGAGGGCAAAGCACAAACAAGATGGCTTTGTGTCCATTTTGAAGTTCAGGACCACGGGCTAAATGGACCTGACAACCATGCATAATCACCTGCAGTTTTTCGCCAGGGGTGCTTTGGCTGCAGGAAGCAGTCTTGATGAGCGCTGATTCAGCTCCAAAAACCCCATTAAACTCTAATCCTAAATTGGGTTCCATGCCCTGACCATTTAGGGGAAAACAGTTGTAGCCATTGCTTTCTTCCCAACTGGGGACAAACTGAATTGTGACAATCTGCTTGTGATGGAAATAGGATGGGGATCTAGTTTGTTTTACATCCTGTGGTCCACATAATGTCTACAAAATAAATACTGGATGTACATTCAAATTTTCATACTGAATATGAAATAGTGTCTTGCCATTTCATGTCTGCCTGAAAAGAAATGCCAGCATTACCTTTTTCATTGTGTTTGCTCTGGAGACCACAGGTGATGAAAATTTAATTGATTCACCCTTTCAAGAAACTTGAATAATGCAATTGTTCCTTTCGTACACATGAACCTTCCCCATGGGAGTTGCTCGATCAATTAACATCAGATGAATAGCCGCTTTCATTACTGCAGTGTTCAGCAGTCAAAGTTAACAGACAGTCAACCGAATATTTGGAGGCTTCATTTGAATCTTCATTACATTTGGGTTTGACTTGACTTACTTTCATGTAAATATGTGGCGCCAGGATTTGAAATAAAAATGCCACTGAAAATTGTATTTAAAAGTGATCACATTTTCAATAGCTGTATTTCAGTTTAACTTTTCAAAGTTAACCAATTAGCCATATATAAAATATTTCAACATTTAAAATTCAAACGCAATATTTTCAGGCTCTTGAGATTCAACTGGCTACAATTTGCTGTTAGAAATTCAACTGGCTACAATTCAGTGCTAAGAAGGCAGGATTACTTCAGGTCAGAACTGACACCCAGCCAATCAAGTTACACTTTCTCAGTCACGTGACCTCACATACTAAGAAAGCGTAACTGGATTGGGTAAGTGTTGGGTTCTGACCTGAATTAACCCTCCCTTCTGAACATTGAATTTAGACAGTGAATTGTAGCCAGTTGAATTTCAGACAGTAAATTATAGCCAGTTGAATCTCAGGAGACAGAAAATATTGGGTTTGGATTTTAAAGTTTGAATTTTTTTATATTATTTGTTAACATTGAAAAGTTAAACTGAAATACAGCTATTGAAAATGTGATCACTTTTAAATAATAATGTGAATTTTACAACATAAAATTTTCAGTGGCATTTATTTACTTCCATATATTTTGTTACACTCATGAATAAAATAAGTACTGTAAATGTCAACTCTGGGAGCAGAGCTCGAAAGGATTGAGAATAAAAGGCGGCGAGGAACGCACTACAATTACTCCATTACTTTTACTGAAGTAGCATTTTGGACAAAGCTTAATAGTCAGCAAAGTCTTAATGTATCATAAACTTTACTACCTGCCACTAACTACTCACTTTATTTTTAATCATACTGTCTGTGATCTATTGCATGACTTAGCCTTCGACTTCCAAATTGTAATGTTATGTTCATGAACGAGCCCTCAAGAAGAACAAATCTTTTCAGTAAACGAACTTAACCGAATCAGTTTATGAACGGATTTTTTTTCTTTTTGCTTGGCCGCCGCCCACCATAAGTAAGTCAGCGGGAGCGAAAACTCAACTGTTGAACCATTTTACCACTCAGTTCTGAATATTCAACCAATGAGCAGCCAGCGTGCAGGTAGAGGAGGGACACAAGTGAACTGAGTGATTATGAACTGGTGTACTGAGGAACTGAAGAGTGCTATGTAAGGTGCAATGTTCTAGTATGATGACTGATTCATTTGCCAGGAAAATGTTGTTGTGTGCAACGAGGGTTTCAACTGCAAGTCCTGGCATATTCACGGGGATAGCTTTCACTAGCAACAATTTCCTCAAGGTAAGGGCTAATTTTGAGTCAGTCAAGCACATATTTTTAAAACAAATGGAAATTGATATTATATGTAGATAAATACACATACATACTGCATCATTCCCTGTGTCTCTAATGTGATTACTAAAGACTTTTTAATAATAATAATACACCTATATACCGTTTCTTATCACTCAGACACTTTCCACTAATTGGATAAGGATAACAGTTAGGTGAGCGAGTTACTATTATTATTATTATTATTATTATCTATCCATCCATCCATTTTTTGCCGCTTATCCACACGAGAGTCGCGGGGAGTGCTGGAGCCTATCCCACCTGTCAACGGGCAGGAGGCAAAGTACACCCTGAACTGGTTGCCAACCAATCGCAGGGCACATCGAGACAAACAGCCGCACTCACAATCACACCTAGGGGCAATTTTGAGTGTATATTTTTGGGACGTGGGAGGAAACCGGAATGCCTGGAAAACCCCACGCAGACACAGGAAGAACATGCAAACTCCATCCAGGCGGGTCCGGGTTAACCCAGGACCTCAGAACTGTGAGGCAGATGTTTTACCAGCTGATCCACCGTGCTGCCGTCATTATTATTATTATTATTATTTCAACTTTATTTGACCACTTAAACGATCGATTGGGACAGACCATCCCTTATGCAAAGTTGACCTAAACATGTTTAAGTCACCCTCTCTCTCAAAAAGATTAATCACAAACAATAAAAAAAAGAATACATTCACTTGGGTAAATTCATTCACATTAAGGTTAGAAATTGTCTTTAACTTATTTATTTTGGTCTAAATTATGATATATAAAAATGGCATTTGAAGAAGGATGCATTGATCAATATCCACTGCAGTTGGTGTTTTTGTAATCACCTCCCATTGAGCCTATTTCACTGTTTAAAAAGTGGAAACAAAATAATATAAGCCCGTTTGTGGACTGAATTTCATTTATTTATTTTCTTTATTTTACAAAGATTGTATTCATTGTGGCGGCAGTTCTGAGGATGGAAGTTCAAATCCTGGCCCCTGTCTGTGGGGAGTTTGCATGTTCACCTCGTGCCTGTATGGGTTTTCTTTTGAAGGATTTTTCCTTCCACATCCCAAGAACATCCGAGGTTAATTGAAGACAAAATTGTTCGCAAGTGAGAATTTGTGTGTGGATGGCAGTTTGTTTATATGTGCCCTGTGATTGGCTGGCAACCAGTTCAGAGTGTATCGACCCTCCCACCTTAAAATAGCTGATATTGGCTGCAGCATGCTTACGACCTTCGTCAGGAGAAGAGTTACAGAAAATGGATAGATGGCTATTGCAAAACTACTCTGTACAATGTATCCAGAATGTTACGTGAGTAAATGTTACGATTAATTACCCACCTTTTCTTGTGGTAATAAATAAATGAATGAATAGATAAATCAGTAAGTATACTAAATTTGCCCTTATTTTGTCTGAAATTTGAAATTACTCTTTGTCTTCAACCTCTTCTTCCTCCTCGACCACTAACGCTTTTTCTCCCTCTGTCTCTCCGGTTGTTTCTATCTATAGGGAAATTTCAAAAAGCAGTAAATTGTATTTCTTCGCATTACACGCCACAAGCATTATCACTTTTCAGTTGTTGTGTTTATGTTGAGACACTTGTACTTTTAATTGAGCTTTACTTTTACAACCTGTGCTTGCCATTCTGCAACAGAAGTGCATCTGAGTGCAAAATGTTTTTGTGCGTGAAAGTATGTTCACAAGTCGTGTCTAACAAGATGAAAAGTGCTTAAGGTTCCAGTTCAAGAAGTAATGTTTAATTCATTGATTAGGAAGCAATGAAGATGAATTTGTGGTTAATGCTGATAAGATGCTTTTTTTTCAAACAACAGCAATACATAGACAGATAATGCCTTTTTATTTTGATTTTTTCCTCGTTTGTGCTGGAAAAATCTTCCTCAATTGGGTGGCATTGTATTTGATGTGTTTAGGGATCAAAACTGTACTGAAGACTTGAAACTCAGTCTGGCTCAAAATATTGATCGCTTAGAAAATAATTCCACCTCTGGTGCTATTTCCAACTTTCTGATGATTCAAGATTAGCTTGAACTAGACCTTCAAATGTGAAATTACATATTGATTTAAAAGATCGCAAACGCAACTTTTGTGATCCTTCATTCACAGAAACAGATGATTTTGAGAGAATGCTGAAGGGGGAGGTGTAATGACTTATCTCTCTTATTGAGGCCTGCACAAAGAAAGTGGGCCTGAGTGTGACGGCTTTCATTACATCATGCAAATTAACAAAAGTGTGGCACGGAATTATGTGTCCTTAAGAGATGTGACCTTGGGATGCACGTGGTAAGCAAAGCTAGTGCGGACACCAGTGTGTGCAGATGTGTCTTTCAGCATAAGCAGCACTGACGCACACGCACCACCACTATTTACACTCCCCCTGACTCGGTTTCCTACCTACGTTCGCCATTAGTGCCCACACGAATGCACAAGTTAGTGCTCTCTTTATCTCATGAAGCAGTTGACTGAACATCTATAAATAGGCTACAGGGCATTGCACAACCTCATTTTGCCTCCCCCATACACTCCTACAGCAATTATCCAAAGGTTTATTGGAATAATTGACTCAGCCCATTCGGCAGTGGTTAATAGTGATGTGGATCTATGAGTGAGGAGGAAGTTCAACAAATTCCTTTGTTGACTTCCTCTGATGTAGTGCTAAAATAGTTTAAAATGTCGTTTGCAAATATTTTACAGTAGAGGAGAGTAGAGTATGGCAAAAATCTGTCATTACACGCTGTTATCTGTCAATCATTTTTTACAGTACAGTGGTGCTTCGGTTTTCGAACGTCTTGGTTTTTGTACTAATCGGTTTTCAAACGAAAATTTAGAGATTTTTTTTGGTTTGCTTTTTGAATGAAAATCAGTATTCGAACACCCCGCCCAGCTGACCCACGATGATTTGTTATTGTGCTTTTGAACGCACCCCCGAAAAAAATGGAAAAGACGTAACCCGTGCGACCGCGCGCAGCGCAACCAGATGACTCACAAATTCCTCTGCTCATGGACGTTTCCCAGTACTGTAGTGACTTTTTTTTTCTCCAAATTTAGCAACATTAATTGCTGATCATGGCTTCAAAGAAGGCAAGTGGAACTGCTGGTGCTGAAAAAAGGAAAGTGGTGCGTTAAACTGTCAACTTCAAGAAGGATTTGCAAGGCGAGCATGAATCTGGTGTGCGTGTTTCTGAGCTATCGAAGAAGTAGGGCATGGTGAAACTGACGATCAGCACCATTCTGAAACACAAAGATGCCCTCAAAGCAAGTGAGCAACCTTGTCGACCAAGCAGAGGACACAGATCTTGGAGGGACTCAAAAAGTTGCTTTTTATTTTCGTAAATAAGCAGCAGTTAGCTAGGGATAGTGTCAGCGAGGAAGGGAGAAGATGTCGTCTGATGAGACTGAAAGCAGGAGGGATGTCTCACGTACCAATATTAAAGCTATCTGCGGTAAATGGAACGACATCCATAATTTTGTAGAATTTCATCACCCGAATAACGCTGAATGTTGCAGAGCACTGCAAAATTTTAATGATGTTGTTATTAGCTACTTCAGAAAAGTGCTTAAAAGACAGCGGAAACAAACATTAGATTCATTCTTTGCAAAAAAGGGATAAGTCACTCCCACCGAAGACATTTGAAACTGTTGTTTTGCATTGTTTTTTTCTTTTGTTCCATTAACCCTACCTCTAGTTGAAAGTTATTTGTTTTTACGTTATGTACTTTCTGTGCAAATACTTTATATAATAGTTTTTTCCCCCTCATTATTGCTTGTCTAAAGTTATTCTGCACATTTGTCAATTAAAAAATGTGTACAAGGCTGGGGGCCGAGTCCCTACAGATACGACAATGCACAGCCTAGCATACTCTACTAGGCTAAAGCATACATTTTAAGGATAAAATAAATATATTTCTTAAATGATTTAATTATATAAAGTAGTTAAACTATACATGTATTTCTACTATGCAGTTTAGTATCAGGAAAAGCTAAAAAATCACTTATTTAGGCTTAGAACACATTATTTAATTTTCCATTCATTGTAATGGGAAAACGTGCTTTGGTTTTAACGTTTTGGTTTTCAACCATACGTCTGGAATGTATTGTGTTCGAGAACCAAGGCACCGCTGTATTTATTTTCTTTCTAAGAAAGTTGCAGTCATAACTGTGACTTTGTGTTTTATGCATATCATTGAATCCATCCATTTTCCGAGCCCCTTATCCTCTAGAGGGTTAGGGAGTCCTGCAGCCAATCCCAGCTGTCATCAGGCAGGAGGCAGGGTAGACTCAGAACTGGTTGCCAGCCAATCACTAAGCACATGGAGATAGACAGCAGTTGCACTCACACTCTCACCTAGGGGCGATTTAGAGTGTCCAATTAATGTTGCACATTTTTGTGGGTGGACCCGGTGGATCTGGGAGGAAACCGGAGTGCCCAGAGCAAAGCCACGCAGGAACAGGGAGAACATGTAAACTCCACACAGGCGGGGCCGGGATTTGAACCCCAGTCTTCAGAACTGTGAGGCCAACGTTCTACTGCTGTTCCACAATGTCACCGGCATATCATTAAATACGAAGCGCCAAATTTGGTTGTCATTGAAGGCCAAATGATGTCATGTCAACCTTTCATGAGATTATGTGTGTGTGTGTGTGTGGGGGGGGGGGGGGGTAAACGACTTAGTGTCTTGTTTGTCTCTCCATATTGACCAGTTTCTCCAAGGACCCAGAGAAGCATGTTTTCTTCCCTGATGCTTGTTAGGTTTATTTTATGTTGGGTGTTGTTTGTTCTCTTGTGGTGCCTCAGACGTTCTTGTTCAGTGAAAATATCTTGACTAATATGCTTTGAAGTGAAACTAAATGAGTTTATCTTATGCTTTTTCTAAGATTACAAAATATTATTGCTTATATGGGCTAATTTACATGACCAAAAAAAAATCAACTTCACTGATTTTAATTTCCCAGTATTCTGGCTGGCATTAGAAAACAGAAATGTCTCCTCATTTTCCTGCTGGGTAATCTATACTAACCAGGGGCAAATAGCATAAAATCAAATTTTTCCCAGGTTAACATTGTTTAGAAACTTTTTGCTGGCTGGGAAATATTCCAAACCCTTACTAGGATTCCAGGTCTGACAAAAATTACATTGATTCGGAACCGCAGGAAATATAAAACTGAATTATTTTCTATTGCTAGCAGGACCTATTTCTAGCAGAGAGCCGAGAAACCTTGCAAAACCAAACCTAGGTCCTTGGCTTTGCCCCAAAATGCCATTAAATCCAACTCATCCGAGGATCTTATTATTGCACCTGTTGCAACATATTGTTTTGTAGTACCCCTGTTAGACAGAAACAAGCATTCACATCAATGCATTTTTGTACAAGTGATGGACAAAGCACTTCCTTTGCATGTGCTGAATCACGAGAATCAATTAATTAAAAAAGATCTGTTAGAAAAGTTTCATTCACAGAATTGTTAATTCTTTTTCACAAACTCATTCAAGTGCTTCCTCATTCAGTTCATGATTCAGCCGTGAGCTCCACATTCACAAACCTAAGCTATGAACTACCTATCTCACACTCTGCAAGATCTCGAACGCCCGGCTTCGATTAGGGACTCATGAACACCGGTACGGTGCCTGATATCATCTACCCCTCTCATCCATTTGCGTCCCACCTATACCCACCCAGGCTCCCGACAGCCGGCGAGACTTACCTGTATTCCACTGGAGCGGACAGTGTTGTTGTCACCACCTTTCTCTTATTGTCATCTGACTGACGTAAAGCATCTTTGAGTGTGCTATATAAATTTAATGTATTCATATTAATATTATAAAAAGGTTGAATAATCACATTGGTGACAAAGAAAGGACGATATGTCCTGTATGTATACATATCTACCTTTATTGTCAATTTTCAATGTATTTTAAATCTATGTGCTTGGTCAACATTATCAGTGTCAGGGGCATGGCCTGGCCACTGGCTTGGGCGGTGCCACCTCTGACAGCTGTCACACGGCTGTGTTGCATGTTGGACACTAATTGACCAGGCACTTAGGTGGTGAAAGTGTCAGCGGCATCTGCCAGTTGTGGAGCATGCTTTACTGCATCCTAGGACACTCCGCCACTGTGCGTAAGTCGCAAGTTTAGTGTAGAGCAATCCTTTGTCACAGCGAGCCTGTGCCTCTTTAGTTTGACCACATCTGAGTTTGCCTTGTTGTCATCGGACCTTGTGCACGTTTTTGGATCTCGTCTGTTGCCTAGCGTTTTTGTGCTTCCACTTGTTTTGGACTGCCTTTTTGTGTTTGACCTTCTGGATTAAAACCACTCTAAATATCATGCCCTTGCCTCGTAGTCCTGCATTTGGGTCTGCCCCTGTGCCACTGGCCTATGACAATCGGTTACCGTGGAGGAACAGACGTTAGTGAAAGCTGAGATGACGAACAATCCAAATTAAAAACATCTCTGTGTACCTCAAACTCAAGTTGGGATGTAGTGTTAAAGAAAAAAAAGAGTACATGGATTTGCAAATCATGTTCAACCTATATTTAAATCAATACACTATAAAGAAAATATATTTAATGTTCATACTGATGAATTTTTTTTCTTTTTTTTGGCAAATTATCATTAAGATGGAATTTTATGGCTGTAACACATTCTAAAAAGCTGGGACAGGGTCATGTTTACCATTCTGTTTCATCGCCTTTTCTTTTAACATTTAATATACATTTGGGAACTGACAAAACTAATTCTTGTAACTTGTTGGTGGAATTCTTTCCCATTCTTCTTGATGTACAGCTTGGCTTTGTATGTTGTTCCTTGTTTCGATAAATGAATCATCGTACTTGTTTGCTATGAACTTCTGCATAAATCATTCATTGCAGAAAAGTTCACTGCATTCATACTAGTAATATGTCTCTCCTTGGTAGATCGCGATCGAAGAAAAAACAAATCATTCCTGGCTTACAGTTCAGTTAAGTCCCTTCAATGCGTCTGGCAAACCAAACCTCATTGGTCATTTACCAGAAATCCAGAATGAGTGACCAGTAAATTGCAGTTCTACTTTGCCACAGTTGAGCTCAACTGAAGAAAAAAAAAAAGAACATCCCACAATCACCTCCCTGTTTGCATGCACTATTGACATACAATATTCATCCATGATGCAAACCACTCATCCTCACAAGAGTTGTGGGAATGCAGGAGCCTCTCCCAGCTAACTTTGGGTGAAAAGCGGACTACATCCTGAACTGGTCGACAGGGTTAGGGTTAGGTTAGGGTTATACATATCGATACCATCAGTGAGCGGGAATCGATCCCACGCTGCCTGCACCAAAGCCAGCCATTTGTACTACTACACCATCAGCGAACTTCCACTATTTATATAATCATATATAAAAGGTTAATATAATATGATGTAATCCCTGGTAGGCCTAATCAACCCCAAACATGCATGTTAGTCAAATTAACAATTAAGATGTAAATATAAATGTCTGTGAGATTGGTTGGCAACCAGTTCAGGGTGAACCCCGGCTACTGCTCGATGAAAACTGGGATTGGCTCCAGCACTCCTGCAACCCTTGTGAGGATAACCGGTGAAGAAAATGGATGGATGGATGATATTGTAGTAGAGAGAGGGTAATATAAAATTTCATATTTATCTTTTCAAATAAATCTGCCTCCTTAGCTTCCTGCTGCTGCCACTTCAGCCTGTCTTGCACTGGCAAGTCTAACATGCATTTCAGTTTCCTGTCCTCTCATTGCTTTGTGTGTAGTCTAAGATTATGGCAACACCGTCCAACACAACTGTGTGCTTATTTTTATGTCTGACTTAGTCAGGATTAGCTATAAACTTGGGGTAACCAATGGTCATGAAAGCTAACCCCGTGAGGATGAACGGTTAAAATCACTCATGAGTATGTTCACTACTTAGCGCGTCATTGTTTGCATAAATGCCATGAACTTGTGCATGAGTCACTCATTGGAGGACAGTTCACTAAGTACATACTAGAATGTCGCTCCGGAGGGAATCAGGAACAAAGTAGTTAAATGAATGGATCACCTGTACCTGAGAGTACTCTCGGTTCAATTTAGTTCAGTTCAGCCTAGTCCCTCCCTCGCATGCATGGTGCTGCCTGTCACTGGCTGCTCATTGGTCATTTGTTGAAGTGAATGACCGCGTGCTGCAGTTCCGCATCCTGGTTCTTTGGCAGATTATGTATCACATGGCAGTATGTTGACTGACGTCCCTCCCCTGCCTGACGACTAGCTGCACATTGGAACGGAACACTGCTGCAGTTCCTTTTTCACTCCTAGATGACACGTCCACACCATCAAAGATGACACGCAGGACCCTAGTCTCTGGTGATACTCGGTCTTCCCATTGAGATAGACAACCACTCAGTGGCGAGCAGTGACTTCATATCCAGGCCCGAAATGAATCAACAGTCATAACCAACAAAAGCAAGACAGAGATTTGCTTTTGTCCACCAACACTAAGTGAATTACTACCACTCAGACATCAAACCAGAGACGAAGTATATCTGGGTTGCACCAGAGTGCTAAATTAATTGGCGTCCACCACCAGCCACCTCAACAGGTCCATAATAACAAACATGTCTCGTATTTGCTGCGCTGGGGTCACAGTTGGCCAAGAAATCCGAGATAAAAGTGAGGCTGATTGCAAACCCCACAGGCAACGGAACGTCACTGAGGATGTGGGTTCAGTAAGCATAGTCTCTGACGGACTTGACTGGGATTTCATATTTTAAGAACTTTACAAGAATGTCCCTTGGTGATTGCATCTCTGCAAACTTGAATGTCTGATGTTGAATCTGTAGTCAACTGAGCCAGATGAAATTCATCACACCACCAAACATATGCCACACTTGCCACTCTTAGCATTCTTAAACAATCCAATAAATATTAAATGAATTCAATAAATATTTTAATATTTATTACAATTAATAAACAGGATGAGAGCCGGACAATGCAATTCGGGAAAATTATCTCGTTATCCTAAAGCCAAGCTTGATGTCACATTTCATTGGTTTTAAACCACAAAATAATACCCCAAAATGGAAATTAACACCCAGAGGTAATTCAGTTCCCCTTTTGGTCGGACCGCACAATGGGCACAACGCACCTGTTCCAAACGTCTTGCGAGCTGAGACACCCGGACTCCTGCCGTCGTGCCTGGGAACTTTTTTTGGTCTCCCTTTTTAATTTTTTTTTCCTGTTTCTTCTGCCTTTCCTGCCAAAGCACCTGATGTCCGGCTCGACCCCGGAAGCTTGACCCGCCTGCCTCAAACTACATATACAAAACAGCTTAGTGCATATTTGGGTTTAAGTTAATCAGAACAGGAATCCCCACCACCTTTTCTGTAAAATCTCCATTATTGCTTGTATGTTTGGGTGACTGAAATATAGAAATAAAAGGTTTCTTGTCATTTTCCCTAAATTTTATACAGATAAAAAGTTACCTGGTGCCCTTACAAGACAAAGTTAGTCTGATTTTTAACAATGCAATTTAAAATTGTACTTAACTGGAAGTAATGCAGACATTGCTTCCATCTTCTTTATTCCTCCTAAATTAGTTACTTTTCATTTAAACCCCAGTCTGGTGGCCATCCAGGCCACCAAACGCAAGGCGTCCGGGTGGACAGGTCAGGAGGACGACCCGGACGCCAAGCACCAGGGTCCCCACGCGGCGATTCGGGCGGACGACCTCTGTGAGGAACCAAACGGCGAAGCAGGAACCAGACCGAGGTAGGCAACTGCTTCGGACGAAAACCTCCCACGCCGTGGTTGCGAGACGACCAGGGACTGGTCGCCACCAAAGCTTGGTCAGGAGGCAGCCGTGGATTGGTCACCAATGAGGCCAGGTCATGAAGCGGCTGGGAGGCATCAGGAGCGATGAAGATGATGGAGAGAAGGACCAGAGCCATGACCGCCACCATCACAGCCATCCCGAAGTCTCTCCAGCTCCAGGAAGGCTCATCAGAACTCTCCAGCTCCTGTCGCTGTCGAGACAAGGGCGTGGGATGGCTGTGGACGGTCGCCGCTGGTACTCCTGGACAGGAACGTGAGGCGGCTGGGGAACTGTCGCCACCTCCTCTTGGACAGGAATGTGAGAAAGCGGCGTAAGTGCCACCTCCTCCTGGACAGGAACATGAGAAGGCGGCGTAAGTGCCACCTCCTCTTGGACAGGAACATGAGAAGGCGGCGTCAGTGCCAGCTCCTCTTGGACAGCAACGTGAGAAGGTGGTGGCACCATCGCCACCTCCTGGACGGGAACATATGGAAGTGCCCGTCGCCGTCGGAGCAGGAACAGGGGACGACCGTGGGGCGGTCGCCGATGAAGCAGGAACGGGGAGCGACCGCGGACCGGTAGCCGACAGAGGAGGAACGGGGGGCGACCGCGGGCCGGTCGCCAACAGAGCAGGAGCGTGGGGTGGCCGCGGGCCGGTCGCCACCGGTACTCCTGGGCACGGACGAGAAGCGGCTGCGGAGACGTCCCCACCTCCTGGACAGCAACGTGAGGCGCCATCGGGTCGGTCCCCACTGCCACGTGAGCTTGCACTGCATTCGTTGAATCAGCAACGTGGGAGTGGCGCGGTGGCGGATCCGTTTCCAGGGCGACGTGAACGAGAGTTGGCAAAGAGTCAGTCGAAGCTGACACGGGGGTGTGTCTCGGGAGCGGCTCAGTTCCAACTGCCACGTGAATCTGCGTCAGCAGCGAGTCCGTCGCAGTTGCGACGTTAGCGTAGCTCGGCTGGTTCGCCAATCCTTGCCGGACCTGGGCCGTGAGAGCCGCCAATTCAGCACTCTGCCGCTCTATCTCCGCCCGCATTTCGCAGTAGAACGCATCGCGATTTGACGGCTCCTCCTCCCTCTGGGCTGGAAGCTTTGCTACCAGCTTCGGGTCTGCCGGTTTCACTGTTGCCGGCGAGGAGTGGGAGGATGAGGACGGATTCTTTGTTGCCGCACCACCGGAGGCACAAGGGAGCACCCGACCTGGACGTCTCCTCTGGCCGCCACGCGGAGGTCCCGGGTAGATGGCCAAGCGGGTTCCCTCAAACAGATTGGTGTACTTGTACCCACCGGGCGAAGACGTTTGATTGCTGGAAACGCGGGAGGTGGAGCAAACTAACTGGGATGAAAGACCGGGCAAAGAGATTCATAATCAAAATCATCGGAGTCGTACTCAGGCAGCTGGTCATACAAATCAAGGTCCTCCTCATATTCCGAAAAGTCAGAGTCTAGAAGAATATTAGGAGCCGGACGGGTCGTGGTCGGGACGTATCCATAGCTCGCTGGCGGAGCGTAAGACACGGAAGCGGAGGACGTCAAGGAGCCTACCCGGATCGGTCAAGCTTGGTCCTCCGGCAGACGGTCTACCTTGCGTAAGTCCCGGCGACGCCGGGTCTTTCCTGCTGGGTCCTGTTTTGGCCAGATCAGTCTGTCACGACCCATCGGAACGGGAGTAGGACCCAAATACAGGAGGACACAGAAGATGCAAGGTAGTTCGGGGAGAAACGTTTATTATTCAATGGTCGCGGATCGGGCAGGCAGTCAGGTGCAGCAGCGGTAGTTGGGACGTCAGGCAAAAAGAGCAGGTGAGCGGGCAGGCAGGAGTTGGTACACGGGAGAACGATCAAAGCAGGCAGATGTGTCAAAGGAGTCAGGCTTACGGGGTTGGTCGGAGAACAGGCGAAGGTTGGTACACATGGGTTGTCGATCAGGGATACAGCAGTACTCGAACGGGACATGAACCAAAAGGATCTGGCGCGGACCAGTCGTCTTCGGGGTCAAATAAATACATAGGATAATCAGCCCGCATGAGCCGCAGGTGTGCGCCTCCCAATAAGCGCAACCGTGCGGGCACCCGCACAGCCCGGGCTGGAGCGGCAGGATCATGCCAAATCTCCCATTCATAGCCAAGATGATTGTGAAAACTCAGCAATTTCTTGAATTTAAATTGATATTTTTTGACAAATTTCAGTCAGGTTTCTGAATGAATCACTATACAGAATCTCCTCTTATCAAAGTAATTAATGATATAAGATTGAATAGCCAGCACGGTGGCTCAGCTGGTAAAATGTTGGCCTCACAGTTCTGAGGTCATTCAATCCCGGACCTGCCTGTGTGGAGTTTGCATGTTCTCCCCGTGCCTGCGTGGGTTTCCACTGGGCACTCTGGTTTCCTCCAACATCCCAAAAAGATGTAACATTAATTGGACACTCAAAATTGCCCCTGTGATTCTGAGTGTGACTGTTGTCTGTCTCTATGTGCCCTGCGATTGGTTAGCAACCAGTTTAGAGTGTACCCCGCCTCCTGCCTGTTGACAGCTGGGATTGGCTCCAGCACTCCCCGTGACCCTCGTGAGGATAAGCGGTTAAAGAAAATGGATGGATGGATGGATGGATGGATGGATGGATGGATGGATGGATGGATGGATGATGGATGGATGGAGGTTGAATACTGAGTCAGGTCAGTCTTATTGGATCTTAGTGTCAGTGTGGCTTTTGATACAGTACATCACAATATACTGCTAAACAGGTTGTAAACATGGGTAGGACTAAATGGTTCCGGTCCTACCTTTAGGAAAGGAGCTACTTTGTAACCATTGCAAATATTCCATCTCAACAAATGGCGATGACAGATGGGGTTCCTCAAGTGTCAGTTCATGGCCTCCTGCTATTCAGCCTATACATCCTATCCTTGGGTCAAATTTTCCACAACTTTAGTTGTGATTATCATAGCAGATAACACACAGTTATATGTAGCAGTGTCTCCAAATGACTACAGTTCATTTGAGGTGTTGTGCCACAAAACAGATAAATAACTGGATGAGGCAAAATGCCCTTCAAATAAACCACAACAACACTGAGATAATTATTTTTGGCAATAAAGAATAAAATGATTGCTGTTAGTAAATACCTCGACTCACAATCTTTAAAAAGCAAAGACAAAATCTGAAACCTTGGTGTTCTGATAGATTCCGACCTGACCTTCAACAGTCGTATCAAATCAATTACTAAAATTGTCTTTTGTCATTTGAGGAGCACATCTAGAATGAAGGCTTGCATGTGTCAAGCAGACCGGGAGAAGCTCATCCATGCTTTTATCTCAAGTAGACTTGATTATTGTAATGGTCTTTTGACTGCGCCCCCCAAAAAGAGCATCAAACAACTGCAGCTCATTCAGAATGCTGCAGCTCCGATTGTAACCAGAACAAAGCGGTCAGTGATTATACCTTAAATTCTAAAGCCTTTACACTGGTTTCCAGTCAGTTTTAGTAAAGTCTGGTCTATAAATCACTAGATGGTTTAGGTCCGGAATAAATGAAAGAAATGCTAATAGAATACAAACCCTGTAAGGGTCTGAGATCGACTGACTCATGTCTAATAATGCAGTTCAGAGTCCAAAGGAAAAATGCATTTAAAAAATAAATTGTCAACAGAAGTGGAGTCAACCCCAAGTGTGTGTTTTCAAATCAAGATTAAAAAGTCTCTTTTTTTCTCATGCATACTTCTACTTTTCAGTGTTATTTCTTGAACTAAAAGGTTTTTTAATTGTAGTTTTTCAAATGTTTTCATGTACAGTATAAGAATATTAATCATGGAGAGCGCACTGAGCTGCAGACCCTTTGTATGGAAGGATTAATGCAAATAAATTTGCTTGGCTTAGCAATGTTCAAAAGAAGCACAGTCTGTAAGTTTTCATCATTGTTACCCATTCTCAAGATGTTTCTGTTTTGGAAGCTCAACTCTGACTTTCTCTGTAGTCTTTCTTTGTTTTTGTTTCTTAAATGATGCCAAATTGTGAATTGGTGTGACAATGAATAGACTTTGGTCAAAGTGAGTCAGTCCAGTGATTAGGAAAGGATCTGTACATTGTGCACAATGGTTCTCAAGCTTATAAACCTCAGGTTGCCTGATCCTGTACAAAATAAGCAGCACAGAGAAGAGATGACGTGATGATTGCTCACCATGCTCACATTACTGTATCCTTAAAACAATGCAATTTCAGTACTTTTATTTCTTTTTTTTAATGATTGTACATTTCCACAGCTAAACATATGATAATCCACACTTATCTAATTGTGTATTTTATATGTATTTGTACGGCAGTGTTAACTAGTCACTACGGAGTCTAAACATACGACAGTAGCTTCCAGTGATGATACTGTTGCTGCTCAAACATGAGACAATGCCTCCCTTGGCACAAGTCGCGTTTGCTCTATTGCCGAAGCTTTGCAGCTGTGCAGGCTGCAAGGGGGCCCATTCAACATGAAGATCTGGAGGCAGGGCTGGAACTGACTGTGCTACGGGGAAGTGAAGGGACTCATATCAGGACTGTGTTGAATGAAAGACACAAAGATTAAGGGAGAGGTGAAAAAGATAGTGAGAGGGAAGTTGGCAGGGGATCTAGAGAGAGAGAGAGAGAGAGGAGAGAGAGAGAGATAGAGAGAGAGAGAGAGACCTGGCTGAAAGAGAACATAAAGTGACAGAGTTGCTTGGCTTTGATATCCCCTCGGCTTCAGCTCGACCTTCACCTGCTCCACATAAACCACGGGAAGAATACACAAGGTGAATGGACTGTTCCCTGAGCTGTCCTTTAGCTCACACCCTCGTCACTTTATACAAATGGGATGTGTGCTTGTGGCAGAGTGAGACAGGCGAAAAGCTCCAGTGACCTGAACATGTGACCTGTTTTAATGGGAATAAAGAGGCACCAGTGTGAATAATAAAACAACAATAAAATGATGGAAGTACTTTGATGCAGGGTTTGTGGCCCATCACTGTCACTGTGAAAGTGAGAGGTATTGTTTTGATTTTACTGTCCTGTTCGTAACCTCTTACATCATTCTCATGGACCAGAAAGTATTCTATGATCTGAAAACTTTAAGGAAATGACTTGACAAATACTACTCAACTGTGGTGTGGGGAGTTAATTTGCAGGATGGCCTTGCTTTGCAAAAAAGGAAATATTTACCTTCTATAGACCAAAAATATTTTTCCACTTTTGTTAACAGTTCAACCTTGGCTGAGTTCTGTGCTTTACCAAAGTTTTATTGTTGAAATAATTGTGATAATGTAATATAGAGGCGTAAGAGTGGCAAAACTCGTTAGAGCGTTGGCCTCACAGTTCTGAGAACCGGGGTTCAAATCACAGCCCCGCCTGTGTGGAGTTGGCATGTTCTTCCCATGCCTGTGTGGGTTATCTCCGGGCACTCTGTTTTTTTCCCACCTCCCAAAAAAACATGCATTAATTGGAGACTCTAAATTGCCCCTAGGTGTGATTGGGAGTGTGAATGTTGTCTGTCTCCATGTGCTCGGAGATTGGCTGGCAACCAGTTCAGGGTGTACCCCACCTCCTGCTGGATGATACCTGGGGTAGGCTCCAGCACTCCTGCGACCCTTTTTGAGGATAAGCCCTTAAGAAAATGGATGGATGGATGTATACAGAATGAAACAATGGTTTACAGTTCAACTGAGATGCCAAAGCAAAGCACTTCAGATATGGCTTTATACTGAATCAATTGTATATTGCTCTTTCTTTGTTCCTGCAAATCACAACCAATAAAAATGTTTCCTTGTACTTTTATGTCTTAATAATGAAAAGTAATGTGCTCTCTCTTAGAATGCATGCATTTTGTTTTGTTTCTCTGGCAAGCATCTCATTTACATTGTTTCTTCGTGACTTCTGACAAGCATTTTTTTAAACAGAGCTTTCTACAAGTTCCTTTGTGATGCCAACGATGAAATGTAATCCTGGCCTCTGTTTGTGATTTAAACCTTGTACATCGAGAAACTCTTCCTCCTCCGTGATCATCCGTGACTCCCCCAAACTTTCTTGGCCTCCTTCACTTACTAAAACTTAACTTCCTTTCTTGAGATGCGCTGACACTAGAGCAGATGCAAAGTTTAAAACTGATGAATTCAGTGTATGTTACTTTGCTCAGGAGCTTAAAAAGGCTTGATGCCAGATTTCAGATCCACCAGTGTATTGCTAACTGTACAAAATATTATTCCACAGATAATCTCTCCTGAGATTCCTTTCTCTATACCCTTGTAATGTGAACTTGAGTCTCTCCAGTCATACGGAGCGGCTTTACTGCTACCATATATCTACTGATTCCTTCTCCTGAAATATTTATCATGGGGGTGAGAAGGGGTTAGAGTTGTGCCAAGGGGATCTTATCCACCTGCTGAAATAGTCAGACTTCCTTTATCTTGAGACACAAATCCATGGACTGTATCATGTACTTTACGAACCGCCAGAGAAATGAATAAGTGGCCTGCAGGAGGAGACACTATTGTTTGACACATTTGATTTGTGTACGCATGAAAACATCGATTTAAACCTGCATGAAAGTGACTTAAAAGTAAAAGAGGACTAATGTACGATAATTACATAATTACTTGAGTTGTTATGTATAAGGGCAGACAATAAGCAAAAATTCTGATACGTCCAAAGCAGTCTTACTCCCATGAGAGCTTTATATTTCAGCACCGGTACATATTTGAAGGATTAGTGGTGTGATTGCTGTGAGTTAAGCATTTACACTGTTATTGTGCAGCAATAAATAGTTTTATGATTCTTCTTAGTTTGAATAGGGTCCATAATACAGCTATCCATTCTGCATTTAATTTTAATCCAATCAAATAACATGTCTGGCTTGTTCAACATAGGTGGGGGTTTTTTTCTCCAGACACATATTGGTAGAGCAGGTTGTCCAGTGACCAAAGGGGTGACAGTTTGTATTCCGGCTCTAATTGTCACAGTTGAAATGTCCTTGGGCTAAACACTGAACTCTGAATTGGTCTGGCAGTGCCTTGCATGGCAGGAGCCGCCTACTGGGTTATGAATGTGTGTGTGTGCGTGCGCATGCGTATATGTGTGACTGTGAGCCTCTGTAAAGAGCTTTGGCCACTGCAATGGTGTTGACAAAGTTCTATATGAGTGCACTCCATTTACCATTTACTTTTTTCTCCAACATTTGAAAGGAGCAATGTACCAGTGATGCAATGGCAATGTAGAAATATCCAAAGACTAAAGACAAGTCCATTCAGTAGCATACCAAAGGCATCCCAATGGTGCTCACAACCCTGAAGTGTTATAGGTTACTGGTATTGTATGTGGGGAGTCCATTCCTGGTAGTATGTTTCACATAAATGACTTCTGTGCAGTGCTATGGGATCTATTCCGTCTCAATCAAGTATGCACAAAAACCTTGCGATTGATGTCCAAAGTTTAAAGTGATATGTAAGACACAAAAGGACAAATTTTTAGGCATAACAAATGTTCAAAATAAGTCAGTAATGGTGTAGTGGTACACCCATCTGACTTTGGTCTCAGTGGCATTGTGAATGTCAGCGTGAAAAGTTGTCCCTGTCTATGCTCTGTGAATGACTGGCGGCCAATTAAGTATGTACTTCACGTTTGCCCAAAGCCAGCTGGGATAGACTTGAGTGCCCTGTGACCCTAACTAGAATAAGCGGTGTTGAGAATGGATGGAGGAAATGTTTCAAATATAATCTTCTAATGTGATGACAAAAAAACCAAAAAATAATGACAGACCAGAGCGACGAAATAACAAAGACGTTGATGTGAAATGATTATTTAATGTGCGATGCATTCTAGATGAAGTTGCAGTAATACTTGCAGATACATTTCTGAGAATGCATTTAAAATTTGTGACACACTATCTGAACGCAAACTCGGTTTTCACCAGTCAAGAAAAACCTGCAATTATTTCCTGCCTGTGAATGCATGAAAGAGGTAGATTGATTTTTCCCAGTGGATGTATTTTCTGAATGTATTTCAATTGCTACCCACATACACATACATACCACAAAGTGAATCACCTCATTAAGAACAAAATGGTCCCAGATTTCCTGGCTTAGTTGGTCGAAGCCGTAATGATAACGGATGGTTGCGTTTCGGTATTGTAGTGAGACAAAAACACACAGGGAAATTAGGTTTAATTTAGTTATCCAAACAGTGCGAGACACCAAAGCTTGTCAAGGAGACGCAGACTGACATTTTTTTTTTCTTTTCCCCCCACTGGCTAATGAAGTTCTTGAGTAGTGAAAAACGGGAAGAGAGAAAATGAGGGTGAGAGAGGGAGAGCCGTGTCCATTCCCATTTAGAATTCAATGACAGGAAAGAAATTAGTCTTGACTCTTCCTCTATTGGGAAAGCAAACTGCTGTGTATTAACAAAAACAACATCACTGAGGCTTTGAAACGCCAATGCACTTCTCTTCATTAGTCACTCCAAACCATTGACCAGACATTCACTTTCATCATTCAGACACTTGGAGTAAGCCTTTGTTTAGAACACTTGTGACCGCTGCCCAAATTGGTTTTACTTCTGTTGTACAGCTGACATGTTGAGGCTCCAACTGGAGAGCAGCTATAAATAAAGGCAGTTCATATTCTGCAATCTGAATTGGTCATTGTTTAACTTCTGGTATGATCCCACTTTAATAAAACCAACCACAGAGGAACCTTGAGATACAAGTGTCTTGATTACTGACCTTTTCCACCCATTGCTTGGCCAATTTTTAATTTTAAGATTTAGAGACAAATCAGAGATAAGGAGTATGGTTCAACCCCCACTGCTAGACTACGGCAGCAAAGTTCACATCTGCCCACCATCAATTTACATTGGTGCCCTTGCGGTCGAAGGATAATATCAGCTGGTGGCGCTGGAACACCAATAAGCCAGTTTCATACCTGCCAATAAATCCACAAAAGAAGAAAGTAGTACAAAACATCAGATATAGTCACAGGGATGTGTTTCCACAGGCAGAAGTAATGCTGGCAAGAGATAAGAAGACATAATTACTACTCATTTCAAAGCGTCCAGAAACCAGTCAAATGCATCTGTAGCTTTTCTACAAATGTCCCTTCATCATCAGTCCCAAGTTTCAACTGTAAAACATGCTTTCTGTTGCGGTGCATGAGTATGTAGTCGAGCTGTAATAATTGAAACATGTCTCAGTGCAGTATGTCGAACAAGGTCGCCTATTGTTTCTCCCACCAGGGCCATGTAGTCCTGATAGGATTTTTTTCCAATATGGGGCATGGCGTGGTGGTTTAGATTTCATGGACAACCAAAGTTTGATCGATCGATGTTGGATGTTTTTTTTTTTTTTTTTGTTACTTTTTACACCAAAGTCATATAAGTGTTGGCATTAGTGGGGTGCTCATACACAAGCAGGTGCATGTGCTGCCACCATCGCCACACAAATGGCATGTTACAGCACCTTGACATTGTCGTGCTCGCGGGGTGAAAAACGACGTCACACTTCATTAGGTCTCCGCTAGTGGAGAGCTGCTCATCCCATTAGGTGCTCTGGCAGATCGCAGCATGTTACTTGCAAGCCTCATTGCCGTTTATTTCACAATCGGCCAGATGAAACGGCTGATATCAACAATCTGTTCCTTTATGTGTTTCTTTCACTCCCACACACCTGCTCTGACACTTTTTATTTTCCTTTTCCTCCATGTCTTTGTCTTCTTGATTCCCTCACCTCACCAATGAAGTCATTTGTCATGTCGGGTCATGTTTCAGGAGGCAAGTAATGTGGGAGAAGCGAGTGGACAGGTCATTTGAATCATCAGCTCCATTTGTTATTTACAATTGTCAATTATGCTAGCACTTGTATGTTTGACAGTTGCCAATTATTCTTCTGCATACCTCCGTGACCTCCCAGCACATGGAGAGTTGGGGGGGGTCAAACACGACCCCGATGAGATGTGAGGTATGCCAGCCATCTGCCACCCGCATTCATACAGGACAGAAAAGTGAGAGGGGAACAAAGAGATCGAGGGACAGAGAAGTAAGGAGGAAATGAAAGCTGATGAGTTCATTCAACAATAGGTGCAAAAATAAGTTACAAGTGACACAAAAAAAGACCTTCTATTTTGTGGAATCTGAGGTGAATACATTTTAGTCCAAGCAGAGCAGTGGCCAGATTTTCACCTCTGCCTTTCAACTTATTTATTAATGCCTGAATCTTTGTGCCTACGGAGCCCCTAAAGTACGGAGCCCCTAAAGGGACATTGAAAAAAAAAAAAAACTTACTTGTTTTTCTCATTGTAATGAGTAACTTACTCACTGCAATGAGTAACTTACTCAATACAATGAGTAACTTACTCATTGCAATGAGTAAGTGTCAGAAACGTGTACCTATGTGTCGTAGCTTATTGAGCTGCGAGCTAGTGGTAGCTTACTGAGTTTAGGTAGCCGTAAATTACAACTTGCTTTGAGCACACGAACTGAGAGAATGGCAACAGAAAATGACTTGGTCTCTTTCCTCAAAAGAAGGAATATACCTGACAGCGTCATCGATCAAATCAAAGAAGATAAGGTGAGTATAACAGTAAACGTTTATCACACGAATATAGCAGTATAGGCATCACTTTTGCTTGCTAGGCTAGAATGATTGACATTAGTAACCCGAGTCTTTATTCTTACAGATCGATATTAACGTCATATATGTTAAGACATATGAAGAGTTAGGACAGTATTTCGTCAGATATGGAGACCGACTTGCACTCAGAGCATTTTGTCGTCGGAGAACCCTGACAGGCTGTGAAAGACACGCTTATGGAACGTATCAGAGTAAGGTTCAGGAATGAACGAAGAGCTACGACCGACCGCGGCACTACTAGAAATAAAGGTGCCGTCAAAGTCACGCGCCGTGTTGAAATGGGGTGGCTTCACTTTCAGAACAGCGCGTATCATCAAGTCAGAGCAAGAGGTGGAGGTGGAACACGGCACTTGTTCGTTGACAAAACAATGACTATGGCGGCTGCTGGAGACGGGCAAAGACGTGGTTTTTTCCAAATGGTCGTTCGCTCAAAGGACCATGTGAAGACTTTGACTTTGATATACGTGTTTATAGTCATAATTTAATGGCTCGCGATGTCACTGTCGGTCAGCTAAACGAGCAAAGTAAACTAGCCATGCTGCGCATTTACACAACCTCCAAAACCAAAGTAATACAGCTCTCTGATTTATCCTCGGACCCAAAGATTATCCACCAATGGAGGTAAAGCAGCTTCTCTTACGTGTGTTTTTAATACATAGGGCATTGCACATATTAAAATAGTAAACACCATTTTAAGTTTGGCGTTTGGGGCATCAATTAGAGTGATTTGAACCCCAGTCTACACAACTGTGAGGCAGATGCTCTAACCTGCCGTTGACTGTCCCGTCACCTTGATCTGCTAACAACTTTCTTTATTGTTGCCAATGCAGAGACGATCTTTGAGGAGACGATCTTACAGACATCGGCACAGCAGGACTAGAAACAACCAAATGACTCACTCAGAAAGCTCCTTTGCTGTAGATCCAGCACCCACTTGCTTAATGCAGGTAAACCATGGAATAGTCTTTGACATACTAAGTATGGAACGGGTATTGGAATAATTCTTGACAAATTGTTGAAACAATATTTTTTAAAATTCATACAAAAATGAATCAAAAGTTTCTATTTCGTGTAGTGACATTTAGGTTACATCTACACTACACATGAGCAAATTGGAGCCCATAATGTGACATGGGAAAAAAGAAAAAAAATGTGCTTGTTCTTGAAATAAATTTGAGTTCATTGCAAAACTTCCATGGGATTGGATTTTGTGAGGAAAATGTTTTCTTTTTATGTCACTTCACTTTTGATATGTTTTTTGCTGTTTTTCTTGTAATCAATAACAGAGAGGAGAGGAAATGAATCACTCAAGTTCAGCGTCTGAGGTGACCGACACAGAAGCCCTTCATCCTCTATCTTCTGTAGCCATCAGACAGTCAGGAGGCATGCATGGTTATGAGCAAGGCCAATTGAGCCCTCCGTAGAAATTGCATCATCCGTGTCGCTGACCAATCAGAGGCCAGAGATCTGCATAATCCACGCCCCCTTTTTGCACCCGCCGTTCCCTCAGACAACCTTGCACGGTCCAGTATAGCTTTTGTTAGCGTTTTATCGCGTATTTGGGTTCTTTAACAATAGATATGGTTAAGAGGTGTAGTCATGGACTTTGGAATAGTGACGACAAGTATCCTGAAAGGCTAGTTGGTGGAGTTCAATTCGTACCCTTTCCAAAACCGAAGACCCAGTACGAAAAATGTCTTCGATGGATCAAACTTTGTGGAAGACCGCATCATCAACTGAATCCATCTAAAATCAACTGGAACAGAAGACCGAGTACGAAAAATGTCTTCGGTGGATCAAACTTTGTGGAAGACCGCATGATCAACTGAATCCATCAACCGGAACAGATATGTTTGCATGAAGGTAAGCCCTATATTTGATTTTCAATACATGTCTCATATAAATGAATTATCAGTTCTTCGCTTGCATAACATAGCTACGTGTGAATGATTGACACACTTGATCTGTGTTGAGCGAAATTTTGCAATGATCTGACTACACAAACGTGTCTCTTTGTTGGCAGATAATAAAGGAATATAAGAGTTTGAGCTTAAAGTAGTTCATTAGATGTTGCTGCATCCTGTGTATGAAAGTGTGGGACTGTAAAGTGCTGAGTGTGTGACTGGTGGAACGAAACAGGGTATGTGGTGCAAGAATGGAATGTTTTAGAACAGACGGTGCTAACTGCAAGGAGGGTGCGGAGACAGAGGACTCAGAGGCAATTGGTGGAAAAACTACTGTCAGGAAACCACCACCAGGAGGAGCCAGCACGCGATTCTGCAGGGGAGGAGTCGGCCCAACATCCGGCGGACCAAAGGAGACCAATGAGAGAGGGCCAAGGCTACCTGAAGAAGACACAGAACCAATAGTGAATCAGTAGATTGTACTTTAAAATTGTTCTGGGAAACTCGGATGTAGAGTACGTCGGCTGAGGGAACAGAGACGTACATGTTTGTAATGAGAGGGACCCGAGACCCAGGTGTGTGTTGAAATCCACTTGTGTGTGAAAATGCCGGCTTCCTGATACCTTTCTATTGCAGAACGAGCGCGCATATTGTTGGATGAGTGGCAGTTGGGTAAGGTCACAAATTGGAGTCAGATTACTAACTTAAGTTTATGATGATTTAGAAATAGAATATCCAACAATACACATACAGATTCTGCACCCAAGTGTGATAGGTAACATGGAAAATAGGAAACTGTCAATGACGAATTCGTCTTTGGGTTATAATATATTATATTATGTGGCTTCTCGGTCTTCCTCTGACTCCGGAAAGATCTCGCGCTAATATCAATGGTTTCTCCATCGATATGCATGTAAATACCATTGAAATACCCCTCGCTGAAATACTTGAAGGCCTGCTGTCTGCTTTTCAACGATATTTCACTGTTAGCTAAGAATGCGAGTGAGAAATCAGCTGGTAAATCGGACAGTTTCGGTCTAGTCTTTTCTTCCTGCGCCGCCATTTTTGCTAATTGTTTGTCTGAGGTTAGCACATGTGGGGTGACGTAACTTCAGGAGGCGTGGTTAAGTGCCCTGTACGGCGGGGTCAATTAATGACTGTGTCAAATAAAGATGGTGAACAATGGTTCGGTGACATTTTCGATCCACCACTTGCCCTTGCCATAGAAGCATCCCCTGATGAAGATGTACAGTTTGGGCCAATTACTGGCGATGACGGTGACCAAGACTCCACCCTTCCCTGGAATCCATATGAGGTAAACAGGATGCAGGTATAGTACTGCCTCCAAACAGTTTTTGGGTCACTGCTGGTTGTGAACGCATTCATCCAGATGATTTTCCGGGAAAACCCATCAATGCAGCCGTTAATACACATCCCAAATGGTTTCAGTTTATCGTACGAGTCGAAATGCCAAATGTAATAGGGACCTTTTGCGAAATAGCTTCGGCGATGGAGGCGTCTCCTCCTTCTGAGTTCAACATTTCTTGGATCGAGTTCTTTTTAAATTAACCTCACCTGTTCTTTCTTGACATGTAATCCATCCTCCTTGCATTTTGTGTACATCCACCTGTACCCACAGAGCTGACCAGAGGTTTGTAAACGTTCTTGGATAAAATGAACTACACGATCCAAAGTGGTGTATTCTTTGCGCTGAACCAGACTAAAAGTCTTCAAAATTCTTTTTAAGTGTCTCTCAGACACAACATAATGGTGACGACTTGCAAGTAAAGCAGCAATGTCTTTATAATAAACTCCAAGATGAAAATACAACTGAACTAACTCCTGTATTGTCATTGTTGCCTAGAAACATAAACTGAAATGAAAAAGGGTCTTTTACACATGCAGACATGCAATGGACCAGTTACTCATTGCCATGAGTAAGTTACTCATGACGATGAGAAACTTACTCATTGCAATGAGAGAAAAAAACTAAAAACTTACTCATTACAATGAGAAAAACAAGTAAGTTTTTTTTTTTCAATACGTTTTTTTTTTTCAATGTCCCTTTCGGGGCTCCGTAATGCCTCCGTGTTGAGCAATAAAACATTTTGATGCTGTGGTCTATGATACTGGAAATAATAAGGACAAAGGGAATGCAAAAATATTTTTGTAAGACCTCAGAGTGCACAGAGGCAAAATACCTCAAAACACAAAAGCCAGCATCAAATGCATAAAACAAGCACCAAATTAATAAAACAAGTGTAATAAGAATTTGAATAAATAGCCCTGCTAAGAGCATCTAAAATGAAAACACTTAAATTTTTATTTTCAGGTACTAGGAAAATTTGCATTCTACAATCATCAGTGCAGCTTTATTATTATTAATATTATTATTATTGTTATCATTATTATTATTATTAGTAGTAGTAGTAGTAGTAGTCGTAGTAGTATTGTTGTTGTTGAGTTATCATTCGCCAACTGTGGTTTTCACTATGTCAGGTTTGTTTCTTAAATCAAAACAAAACTGAATGCACATGCTTCACTCACAAAGGATGTACTCTGAATACACTATTAGGTCAACTACTCTAATTAACACGAGAAAGAATCATATATAGTTACCAAAACAATATGATTATTACTATGATTGCATTTTCACAGGTGTACTGTATTAGTAATACCGTATTTCCAATATTCGGATTAGTTTATTTTGCTTTATCATAACCTACGAAGTTGTGTCTCTGTGGTCAGTCACTGTATGTTGGTGACAACATTGCAATAATTTGTGATCTCGAAACACTTAAATTTTGGCCACCCTGTGAAACAAAAAGATTTAGAACCAAAAGAGAGTGTAACTTCTCCTGCATGATTAGCCGAGCCACTTTCGTCTCAAAGAAAGAGAAGCACGGGTAAGGTACAAGATTGGTTCACCGTATGGGATATTAATTTGTAATTTGCACCAAAGCAACTTTGACAGATAGCAAATGACAAAGGGGCCAAAAATTCCAATCCCTTTGTGTTTCCCGGCTGGAGAATATTGCTTTGTAAAATGAACATGACATAACCAACCCTGGAAATATGTTTGATGGCTCTGTTATGGAGGGGTAGCGCTGGAAGAGGAGTGGTTGTATTTTTAGTTTTGTTTTTGTTTGTTTTGTTTTTTTTGTTCTCTTCGGAATGGAGGATCTCTATCCCTTTTAAGCAAGATGGGTTTTTTTGTGTCACAGTGGAGGTTTTATGCTGCTGCTGTGGTTTCTTAGTATTATAGTTGACGTTTATTGAGAACCAGTCGATAAGTCGAACAGAACAAAGTTTCTAAAGGGGAGAAAGTAATGAGAAAATACAAAGCACTGATTGTAAACAGGATGAATAAGGTAGATCGTTACATATCTACAATAACAAAACAGATATGAGTGTTGTATGGGGCCGTAGCGCTACACTTGTGAGGAAAGGACAGGACAAGATGGGACAGGATAAAAATAGAAGAGGAAGCAAGCCGACAAGCGTCGTGAAACCGGCTGTACAACTGAAATGTGGTGGGATTGACTATGTCAATAGCAGGGGTCGAGATCCTATGACTTGCGAGCCACACCTGGCTCTTTTGGTGGTTGCATATGGCTCGCAGAGCCCTCATAACGACATACTGTATACAGCAGGGGTGCTCAATGGACTGGTCGATCACGTAACTGTGTGGCCCAAAAAAAAAAAAAAGACGTCAAGCTGATGTCTTTTTTTTTTTAACATTTTGACACCACACTAACTTTCTCTAACAATGACCTGCTGCACAGCCTCCAGTGATGGCCACACTCTTCTTTACCTTGCACGCCCCCTCCTGCCCTCTTAAAGGGATACACTCATAATGACAAATGTTACAGTCCTTACGCAGCCTATCACTGTGGTTTATAATCACAGAGTGCTTATGCACTGCCCATTTTTTACGTAAAGACATGCCTTTGTCACCAAGCATTGTTGGCAAGCGCACATAAGTGGAGACAAATTAAAAAATTTCAACCTGCCAACCAGCTGATTGTGAAAACTTGGAATGCACTTTCCGCACATACCACACACTGCGGCGTGTGAATATTGTTGTACTGACAATGTTTGGTTATACCTATGCATATGAAGTCTTTCTCACATTTAAAAAAACATTAAGACCAACCTATGTTCATGAATAATGAATGGAAGTCTCAAAGGCTCCATAATGTTTAATTTAATGACGTATGAAAGAGAAGCCATCAGCAAAGAAGTCGCATTAATGGTAAAAAGTACTTTTGTCATCATTGGTTAGCAACATATATAATATTATACTATAATATTATTTAAATCAATTTAGAGACCTATAGTACTCTTAAAATGTTGGTCTTACATAAAATGCATGAATACACTTACATCTAGTTTTAAAAATATTGACTGGCTCTTTCGGAATTACATTTTAAAATATTTGTCGTTTATGGCTCTCTCAGCCTAAAAGGTTCCCGACCCCTGGACTATAGCACGAGCATGTGAGCGAGGGCTAACCTAAGCAATCTGCATATTCATGAGTTATTTGTTGGAATCAGTGTGTCCCCAAACGCGGTAAAAGAGTCCCAAGGGGTGTGTGCCTGGAGACTCTTTTTTTTTTTTTTTTTTTTTCCCATGCACAAAGACTCAAAGAAATGACCTGTAATTACTGCCGTGTGGAGGCTGAGGACTACACTCAATAAATGGAGGATCAAGATCGGGCCCAGGGGTTCACCTGAGAGTAGTCCAGTGGACTGGACACGTCCCACACTGCGGATCCCGGTCGGTCTGCCGCTCCCACCAAGGTACATCGACAACTGGGCAACCAGAGGAAGCCAAAAGGACCCAATGCCAATGCCCAATCCACTCTCTACCACCCCCCCAACACCCCTCCCCCCTTCCCACACACACACACTCCCCGCCCGACCAGCAGGAACCATGATGCAGCGAGTCCCTGTCAAATTTGTGGGTCGGAGAGTGTCCCTTGCTTGGAAAGGAGGGTGGTTAGGGGCACCCGACAAGGGAATGATAAGGTTGGGTGGACCCAGAGAGAACTCATGGGTCATGAGAAAAGGGCCAATGCCAAGCAAGCCTGGGGATTTGCCCTAAAGAGCACAGCCATAAAGCTAAGTGAGAATGCACTTGCCCCCACCCGTTACTACCAGTGGAGAACCTGTCAGTCATTGGGCCTACCCCGTATGAGTGCCCCACCAAGTGATGTAGTGCATTAAATTCCAGAAGGCTGCCAGGCACTGCTGCATAACAGACAAATCCACCCCACCCAAGACCTCCCATCTCTCAGAGATGGAGATATATGTGGTGCATTAATAACATGAGGATGAGTGTGTGTGTGTGATGCATTAAAATCCAGGAGGGCAGAAGGGCAGAGGGGCAGGGACCTGAAAATAGCATGCACACGAAGCACATTATTTGTTTTATTTTGTTTATCCATGCAAAAGTGGAAAGAATTACACAAACTACAATATAGTTTTGAGAATTCATAAAAAAAAAAAACTGATCAAAACAAGTACTAGTGTAGAAGAGCAAGGGTGTGATGATGGGATCACAAAACACTCAATCTTTGGCACATAGCTTGTCGAGAACTAGCCACACTTATTTGACTTTCTCATGGCAAATCTTCATCAATTGTTACAAGATTGTATGCCTCTCATCAACTTCCTTGAAGAACTGGTTGTTCATTTCCAATGAAGTCCCTCTGAGCTCAAAACCTTTTGATTTCACAAACACTTTTTGGTGAAAGTGTTTGTAATGATGGGACATAGTAAGTTTCCCGAACAAGGGCCTCCGAATCGATGAACACAGTCAAAGGTAATCTTGTCCACTGTATCTTGAACGCAGAAATGATGACCTTTTTAATCTGCACTTTGGGGTTTCCAGAACATTCTCTGTAATGGTAGAAAAAATGAGATCGTCAAGCATATTTTGTGATAAAATGTCCAACGTACTTTCTCTCATGAGTTTATATTCCAGTCTAAAAGTTTGTAGTTCTGGTGGCATTAACATTATGTTTAATCGAAGCACAGTAATGTAATCTTGTCTCTAACTGTTGTGTGACATCCAAACTCTTTCTGAGTTTGGTGATTTCTTGGTAAAGCATGTCAAGTGTAATTGCCATTTTCTTTGTTGATTGAGAAGAGGACACTCAAATAAATACTCAGTTGAAGTAGAATAATCAGCTTTTTTTTCTCTACGGCGACAGATAAATGCAAAGGCTCAGATCTTCCATTACATACATGTTGGCGTTGACATAGCTACGTGAATCGCAAGTGGCTCTGCCAGTTACAGTTGGTGGCGAAGCTGGCGAAGGAAAAGAGAAAACAACGAAGCAACCATCCGCCATTGAAAAAAAACGGAGACTTGTGAAAAGAGAAATGTTGTCTTGTTTCATAGCTGCTTTTCAAAGTGTAATGCAAGGGGTATGGCCATGTTTTAAAAGGCCAAGTAACAAGAAGCTGCAAGAGGTCAAACACTATGATGGGTCCTACATACAATTTTTACTACCAAACACCAACCCAACCAGGAAATCAGACATATGACATTTTTGCTCATTTGGTTTCTGAAAGTTTAACATAAAAAAATAAAATTTCCAGGCTTGAATTGCGGAACTTTTAAAGTTAATTTTCCAGAGTTCATGTGAGTACCCCATCTACATTGCACTATATCTGTTAAAACTTTTATCTAGTATTGCATTCCTCTGTCAAAGCAGTACCTCAGAATGATGAGTATCTATGTTCCTTGTCAGCCATATGAGAGGTTGTAATTTTCACCCAGTCTTGAATTTTGGTTGTTTCTCTCTACCAAAACAAGGAAACTATTGCCAAGAATGCAGAACACAAGATGGTTCATGTAAGTGTACCTGGATTCAGAGGTGAGAGCAATGGAGGCAATTAATCTTCGTGCCAAAACAAGAGCCCTTTTGTTTTTAACAGGAATACTCTAATCAGAAACTAGATGGGTTGACTCAGTCAGGTTGAAAGAGAAGACAGGTACACATTTTCAATGCTTTGTAGCAGTGTACCTTTTCAAAATGTGATAGCTTGTTTCTGTTTACTAAACCAAAAGAATATTCTTTGGGTATTGTAAAGAATAACTCAAATATCCATCCATCCATTTTCTGAGCCACTTATCCTCACTTGGGTCATGGAGGTTCTGGAGCCTATCCCAGTTGTCAACGGGCAGGAGGCGGGGTTCACCCTGAACTGGTTTCCAGCCAATCGCAGGGCACAAAGAGACAAACAGCCACACTCACAATCATACCTAGAGGCAATTTAGAGTGTCCAATTAATGTTGCATGTTTTTGGGATGTGGGAGGAAACTGGAGTGCCCGGAGGAAACCCACGCAGGCACGGGGAGATTGAGATTGAGATTGAGAGTTCAATTTTCACATAGCCACGGCCAGAATTTGAACCCCGGTCCTCAAAACTTTGAGGCCAACGCTTTCCAACTGTTCCACCGTGCCTCTATCACTCAAATACTTATCCATCAATTAAGATTGGTTTAAGGATCAAACATCGAGGCACATGTTCTTTTAAATGTTGTGAGGTGTAAATATTTAACTAATCTTACTTACAGTGGAAGACCATTTAATGGAAAGAAAATCCACAGCTCCTACTTTTTTTAAACTCATCAAGTTTAAAAGATAAAAATCAGTACATAAATGTCTTGCTTCAGGGTTGATTTCTATTTGTAAGAACACAAACTACTGATTTAAATTATATCTGACACTTGATGTTAAGTAAATATTGCATCTTCGTAGTATGAATGTAGAGTATATGTACAGTAATTGCTAATCAGTGATTGCCTCTGTTTCAAAGTGCAAGATATTTTCTTGTTTTTTAATGACAGCTTGTTTTAAAAAATAAGAGGAAGAAGGGGCTTTTCAAAACTGACTGTGGAAAATATGTTGCAGGACTAGGAGCTAAACTAATATCACCTGTAAATGTCTCCTGTGAAAGTTCTCTGAAAAGTGAAGTAGCCACTGACCACTACTGACCTTGTATTTTTTCCCCCTGGCATTCATCCTTGTAAAGGTTTTTTTTTGTTTTTTTTTTGTAAAGGTTAATGCAGTACAGACTAGCCTCACAACCGACGATGGCTGTATTGACGCAAGATGATATAGGTCACAGCCTTGACTCGACTGTTGCTGATTGATGAATCATGTTTGTATTGATGGTTGTATTTTTTCTGTGGATTTTTGTGGAGGGTATATTCAAACCCACAGAATCCTTTGCTGAATATATGTGAACTGCCAGACTCACTTTGATTCCTTTGACGAGTCACCACGGCCATATGTAAGAGTCTATAAGCTGTCAACGGCACACACATATTGGTATTGATTGCTGCCATTGTTGCTGCAAACTAAATTCATTGCAGGATTGGTGAAGACTGCTCAAGAGAGGTTGAAGTTTCTTAAAAACAGCTGAAAGGTTTCAAATGAAGCACAAAAATTAAAGATTATGCAAGTCACTTTCATGCCTTCTGGCTATGAACACAATGGACTACCTGTATGAAAGTAGAAAACCATGGCGATCATTTGTCAAATCAGTTTGTCTTCACACACGCACGCACATGCACACACACACACACACACACACACACATGCACACAGGATTCATTTCAGTGGGCTTTGTATGGAAGGATATTTTGCAGCGTTTAGTAGCTTAAGGTCACATGGTAATCCTCCACCAAATAATGTTCCTAAAAATATGAACAGGTAACACTTTTGTAGGATCACACACCAGTTCTAAATATTTACCCAAGATTTCAAGAAGGACCAAAAATCATGTTTGAGCTGTCACGTTCATGGAATGTCACCAATTCACTGTCGTTTGAAGGACTGCTACGGGATTAGTCTGACCAGACACAATTAATGAAACCAAATTGCTGTGTTGAACAGCTTTTTTGGGGGTAAAATTACATTGGAATAATAAGTGAAGGGTGCCCGGTGGGACATATTTTGCATCATGCATTCTGCAATCATGCATGGTTACCATGTGAGATCTATTTTGGACTTGATGTTAATAACCATGTTCCTTGTACAATAAAGACATGGAACCATGGGATGTACTGAAATAGAAGTGTATTCACCTTTCTCTTTTCATCTAAAAACAAACGGAAAGCAGACTAAATTATCAGAAACAGTGTCGCTTATATCCTGAAAAAAGTCATGTTCCCTCATTTGAAATGCAGAGCACGTGTCCCTCTTTTTATTGATCTCATTCTAATTTTGCCATGCTATGTTGATTCTGTCAATTGACTAATGTGCTCAAACAGCCTGACAAACGAAAACAGAAACACAAAGCATGTCTTCCTAATTTTCTACTTTATATTGATAGGAATAAACCTGTTCCTGGACTTCATTTATCCTTCTTGGCCATTAATCCACACCTAGACATCCTTCGCCCATACTCTTGGCAGCTTTCAATTCTTTCCATCCTACTTGGAGATTGGGAGCACCATAGGGGGGCTTGAAGATTCTGCAGAATACCAATTGGCCACACCAGGGGGGAGTCGGATGAGGGATCACGATGATAGATTTTGCCTCCAACATTTTTCCCCTCCTTTTCTCATCTAAAGTCCGAGAGTGATCTGAAGGAGGAAAAGTGCGTGTGCGTGTGTGCATGTGTAGTTGGCTAGTGGAGCTTAGACTTGGAGAGCGTAAGGGTCATTGAGCTAGTGTTTACTACTCTTAAATAGCAAGCATCGTGTCTAGGTCAGACGTTCCTCCCTGCAGTTTACGATTTACGATCCCCTTCAGTAAAAGTGCTCACGTACACGACAGGAAGGGGAGAGTTAAAATCTATTTTTCTTATTTTCTTTAAGACAATCCCATGGCTGTGCAGGGACAAGAAATGTCAGCAGAAATGAGACAGATGTGGAAAAAGGAGTAGGTGAAGAAGGACAGGAATAGCTTCATTCATCATTAGGTGGCCTGCCACATCTCCCACCTCTGTGATTTCATATGATCCGGCAAGATTGGGTTTGAGGTCTTGCTGGCCACTGGAGAAAACCAAAAATTACACTGTGAATTTCATAGTTACCAATTATTTTGTAATTTATACAAAGCTTGTGGGTTTTGATGTTGCTACTGCATGGAAAAGAGAAGGATATAAAATTATCTTTCCCCACCTTTTGATAAACCACAGTAAAGCAAATACCCAGCATTATCATCCATCCATTTTCTGAGCCATTTATCTTCACAAGGGCCGCACTAATGCTGAAGCCAATCCCAGCTGTCATTGGGCAGGAAGCGGGGTACACCCTGAACTGGTTCCCAGCCAATTGCAGGGCACATGGAGACAGACATCAGTCGCACTCACAATCACACCTACAGGCAATTTGAAGTCTCCCATTAATGCATACTTTTGAGATGAGGGAAGAAACCAACGTACACAGTGAAAACCCACGCAGGCACGGGGAGAACATGCAAACACCAAACAGGCGAGCCCGGGATTTGAAATCCGGTCCTCAGACGTTGTATCGGTCCGATGTGGTAAAGAGGGAGCTGAGTCGAAAGGCAAAGCTCTCAATTTACCACTCAATCTATATTCCTACCCTCACCTATGATCACGAGCTGTGGTTTGCGACCAAAAGAACAAGATCCTGGATAAAAGCGGCCACAATGAGTTTCCTCCACAGGATGTCTGGGCTCTCCCTTAGTGATAAAGTGAGAACCTCTGTCATTCAGGAGGGGCCAGTGTTGAGCTACTGCTCCTCCGCATCGAGAGGAGCCAGATGAGGTGGCTGGGGCTTCTGATTCGGATGCTTCCCTGTTGAGTTGTTCCGGGCATGTCCCACTGAAAAGAGACCCCGGAGATGACCCAGGACACACTGGAGAGACTATGTCTCTTGGTTGGCATGGGAATGCCTCGGTATCCCTCCGGAAGCACGAGATGAGGTGGCTGGGGAAAGGGAAGGCTGGGTATCCCTGCTAAAGCTACTGCCCCCGCGACCCGAACCAGAAAAGTGGTAGTGGATGGATTGATGGATGGATAATTGTATAGATCATTGAATTATTTTAAACAAAACACAATGCCCTAGCTGTTTGTTGCTTATCATTTCTGATAACCTTGTGAACAAAAATATTTTCAAAAATAACATTTCCAATTGCCCCAGAAATGTTCACACCACGGGGGTTGTAAGTGAAAGCTTTTCATATCCATCCATCCTCAGTACCACTTATTCTGTTCAGGGTCGCTGGGCACTCGAGTCTATCCCAGCTGACTCCGGTCAAAAGGCAGATCCTGAAATGCTTCCCAGTCAGTCACAGGGCACATATAGACACAGATAACCACTTGCACTGAGATTCACAATACCACTGAGTGGGAACTGAAGCCACACTGCCTGCAAAATCTACTGAAGAAATCACTACACTATCATTGACTCCCATATAAATCCAAATAATCGTCAATCAGTACTTCCGTTTCAAGTAAAACAATAAAAAAACACTCTCAAAATGTAAACAAAAGTGTAAAAACAGGACTGGTACCAAAATAAAAATGTTCTTCCTTTGCATGCCCCCATAACCGAATAAATAAAAACATTGTCACCTGAGAAAGACACCCCATCCACTCTTTTGGCACAATTTTGTGCAGGAAATTGTAAGATATTTGAAGCCCGCAGGTTGTCAGTGCTATTGTCCCTCTGTGCTTTTTTTAAGGAGCTTTTCCTTTCTATTGGACCATCATTTACTGTAGTTATCAATACAGTAGTAGTGTTTCTGCAGGAGTGATTCCCATTCATTTTAAACATGCTGTTGTGCAACCTTTTGTTAGGAAGAAAAAACTCGACTGGATACCACTGTTTTGGGGAAATTTTAGGCCTATCTCCAATTTGTGTTTCCTTTCTAAAATCTGCGAAAATATTTCCCAGGCTAAGGAGTTTATTAGTTAACAAAATATGATTGAGCCTTTCCAATCTGGTTTGAAAACACCGTACAGCACCAAATCAGCACTTTTAAGAGTTTTTAATCGTCACTCTTTTGTCTCAGTATTTTTCGATCTGACTTCTGCCTTTGAAACTGTGTATCATGATATTTTGATGACTCATTTGGAGCAGTGGGAGAACATCAGAGGTACAACACTTCAATGGTTCATGTGCTACCTGTCTCGGTAAACCTTTTTTTCCAGCCTTGCTGACCCTGTCCTCCACTGCTTTCCTTTCACATGGGGTGGCACAAGGTTCCGTGGTTGGCAGTCTCTTATTTTCCTTCTATTTACTCCCACTTGCCTCAATTCTCAGGAACTATTGTATTTCTTTTCACTGTTTTTCTGATGACACTCAGGTATATGACCCCGTTGAAAAAAATCTGATTGCTACTGTACGAATCCAGTAGCCAGCTAGAGTGCTTACATGGTCTTTGGTGGTACTACTTTGACCCCCCCTAATTGATGTGGATCCCTTAGAGCAATATGAAAAGTCCAAAATTAACAAACTGGGTCTACAAGTGGACACTAATCATAGGTTTGATGCCCGAATTAAAGCTGTTAACCATTTTCCAGTAAAGGCAGCTAGCAAAAATCAAACTTGTCCTTCAGAAACAGGACTTTGAAATAGTAATTCACACCTGCATCACCACTTGGCTGGATTACTGCAGTGCAGTATATATGGTGGTTAGTGGCTCCTCCATTGCTCGCCTGCTACTGCTTCAAAATACTGCGGCTCCTCTTTTAACTGGCACAAGAAAGTATGCGCATATCTTAACCATTTTACCTTCGCTCTACTTGCTGCCTGTTCATATTAGGATTCATTTTGAAATTATTTTATTTGCTTTTAAAACCTTAAATGGCCTTGCGCCATTGTACCTCTCTGAGCTGCTGCACTCCTACATTCCGAGCAATGCTCTCAGGTCAGATGACCAGCTGCTCCTGAGAGAGCCCAAAAGTCAGGCTTAAACTTAAAGGGAAACGACCATTTGCTGTTTCAGTCCAATTGTGGAATGTTTTGTCACTACATATTAGACAAGCCTCATCTTTGTCTAATTTTTGCCCTGGCTTAAAACCCAACTTTTTACCCTGGTTTTAACAATAGTTAGTTACCATGTCTGATATATATGTGCTGTGCTGGCCGTGAATTTAATTTTGTGATGATTTTACCTACTTCATTTGATGTAATTTTTAACGTAACATTTTATTGTTTTATCCTTATTTTTTAGTTTTTCTGTGTTTTTATTGCCCTGTACAACACTTCGGGAACCTTGTTTGAATTGTCCTCTATAAATAAAGTTGGCGGCACGGTGGAACAGCTGGAAAGCATTGGCCTCACAGTTCTGAGGACCCTGATTCAATCCCAGCCTCACCTGTGTGGAGTTTGCATGTTCTCCCTGCGCCTGCATGGGTTTTCTCCGGGCACTCTGGTTTCCTCCCATATCCCAAAAACATGCAACATTAAATGGACACTCTAAATTGCCCTTAGGTGTGATTGTGAGTGCGACTGTTGTCTGTTTCCATGTGCGCTGCGATTGGCTGGCAATCAGTTCAGGGTGTACCTTGCCTCATGCCTGTTGACAGCTGGGAAAGGTTCCAGCAGTCCTGCGACCCTTGTGACGATAAGCGGCTACGAAAATGGATGGATGGATAAATAAATGGGTTGGCTTGAATTGGACCCCTGCATGGCATGTCAGCAATCTAGAGTGCATTGCCACAGTCAGGGCTCTTTTGAACTTTTCATGGTTCCGAAAAAGGGATTCAACCATGTCAACTTGAACCGACGGGAGTCACTTCCACATCACATGGATTCACCTACCTTTTCATAATGGAGGACAGGATGACCCGCTGGCTGAAGTCCATTCCCCTCTTGTCGAATGCATCCCCTGAGGTGACACATTTATTGGCACGTGGGTTGCACGTTTTGGTACCCAGTCAGATGTCTCCTCCGACTGCCTATAACAATTTACCTTGGAGCTCTGGAATGCTGTCACTGACAGTCTGGAGGTCAAGATAAACCGTACGGCTGCATGTAACCCTAAGGCCAACTGGGTGTGAGAGGTTCCACTATCCAATGAAGGCTGGCCTATGCGGAGGCCTGACAGACGGCAACTGGGTGGATCGGCTCCTTTGCATCATCAGACCATCAGACCTGTAGGCCTTATCTGCTGAGCTGGTTTATGGCCATGTCATATGAGTTAATGCCGGATGCCATGATTCCCCTCACTGACCAGACAACGTTCCTACCTGGTATCGACCTTTGTGACATTCTTTCCAGTCCCTATATCACAGCAGGACGCCAATGTTTTCGGGTCGGGTTTTCATTCACCAGGGCACCCACAGCAACCTAGTGTGACCCGCCACCTTCCCCATATGTCAGATTGTCCAGAGTCCAGAGATTACTTGTATACATGTTGATTATTAAAGATTAGGACTGCAACATATTATATAATTTGAAACTGAGTCGCAATAATTAAGGGTGATGATCAAACTTGGTTATGTTCTGCAACCACTGGTCAGAACAAGAGGTCTAAGGCATGTTCCATGCTGATCAGCAGTGCTTCCCGCTGTCACTCACTGAGCAGGTTATCCACCTTCCCCCTTTGCTTAATCACCCACTCACTCACTCTCACTTACTCACACACTCACTCAATGCAGTCACCAGACAGACCATTAGCGCCAAGTTGTTTCTTCAAAGTAACAACAACACTGCCCCCTTTTGGCCATGTACTTACCTGCAAGTTGGACAAGATGACATCAAATGTGAAAATGACTCCGACAAACAATTTCTGACACTCCCAATTCCTTGCTGATTTAATATTCTATTTTGAGAAGGGAAACATGTTTATACAGAAAGGTGGATGAATAAATTGAAGGTTGGTATACTTTTAGGCCAGCCTTACTTGGCTCCGTTTCAGGCTGAATCACTGCCGCTCTGTGCTCGTTAATAAGACAGGCCATTTCACAAGTGCTGCAAACAGCACTTGTGGGAGGTCTATGGCCAGACTGAGGCGTCCCAAAGGGGTTTGTAATTATCAGTGATGATCACTGGTAGATGACATGAGCCTCTGTGACAGCTTTTTGTTGTTTTCATCACTAAGAATATGACAAGAGCCCTACAAGAATAATTAAAACAACGACCACACTCCTTGCATCTTGCAGAATGATGATACTATCATGGTTTCTAGAGAAGAGCTGCAAGGAGGGGATGTCAAAGAAAAGAGCATCTTGAGAAGGTGGTAGTGAGAGGTTTGAGGCCCCTCCAAATCAGCCTCTTGGTTTTGTTCCTTGGAAACATTTTTGTAAAATTCAAATGAGTAGACAGCAGAGAGTGCAGGGGTGGGAGTAAAGGGATTCACTTACACAAACAGGAAAATGTACGATAACGACAGGTAATGCCTGCACAGCATGCAGTGACATTGTTTTTGTCCAATTTGAGTTAATCAGGGTTCACCGAAAAATGTATATCCAAATCCAAGAAAGGACAAAGAGGAAACAAAAAATACATCTGAGATTTTCCTCAAAGTTGAGAAGAGGATAAAAAGACAAAGCTACAAGGCTTAACAGTTTATGGGCTCATGTCTAAGCTGCCAGTTGGTGATGATTGCTTGCCATTCATTCATCGAGTTATTGTTGGGAAAGTTTTAATTAGAGCCCAAAATGTCAGCCATTCGCTTACGAAGGCTTAATGGGATTTGGGTGTTTCAGGATCTCACAGAGTTCCTCTGACACCCCTGTAGTCCAATGACATGTGCCGGATTACGCTAAGGATGGTTTATTCATATTCTGTGCACTTTGCGGCCAGTTGTTTTCATCTCGCCCCTTAAAGACTTTTTCTTGTTTATGCCCATCTAAAAATAAAACATGCAACATTGGGTTTGTAGCTGCATGTCAGAGAGAGAAAGGGGAAAAATGTATCTCCCATTTTTTTTTCTTTATACATGTGTGGGTGTCTCAATACGCTGGCCCTAAAATCCCCACACTAATAGCCCAAGTGTGTCAGGAGAGATGAGTCCAGATTTCAGCATTTCATCTGCAGTGTTTGTTATCTTTGTTTTTATCACTTGATTCCTCCATGGGCCATAAACTTTTATAATGAATATACACAGATGGAACATTCTTATTCAACACAAATGCAAGTGCAAAGGTAAAAATCTGGAAGAATAAAGTGCCATGTGGGTGGAATTCATGTTGTGCTCACTTGCACTGTCAGAGTCTGAAGCACCGTGTTTTTTATTGAAATTACTTTTGTTAAAATTAAGAAGAATACAGAGATCCAGTTTTGCACCTCTTTCTTCGAATAAAAACAAGTGTGTACTTGTACAATTAAATTGCAGTACAGAAACAATAGATATAAACAAATAGATTATGAAATGTGATTTGTTGTGCAAACCAAATTTAACTGAAAATGGGACATTGTATTAAACAAACAAAAACAGAAAAGACATTATTTGCAAATTGTGTTCAACATAGATTTCATTGAATACACTACAAAGGTAAGCTATTTAAAATTCAAACTGATAAACTATTGTTTTTAATCATTAACTTAGTGTAACATATTCTAAAAAGGTAGTGGGGGTAGTGCTGCAGGTCTGGATGTGGCAGCCCTTCATCAGTGGTTTTCTGGCCTTATGGGCCTGACCTGCAGGTGGCATGCCTCTTAATCACTCACTTAGCACACACGACAGTCACGATAGACATTTTCTCACCATTCACATCTGGGCACATATCCTTATCAAAGGGTTCCTGGGGGACTGGCATGTGCTTGGAGGGTGTGGATATCAGACAAGGCTTCAGCACGTGTGTGCTGTTTTCTGGTCCATATACCCTAACCCTTGGCTCTGCCTACCACCCACCACACACGCTGAGTCCCTCTTTGATTTAATGCACCACATACACCCATCTCTGGGGGTCATCGAGGTCCCCGTGGCACCCGCCATGTGGCCAGTTGCCGTGGCAACTCGGGGGGCCGTAACCACCCTGGGTCCATCGCCGTGGGATGTGTCCTGTCCACCGGGTACCACAGGTGAACCCCTGAGTCCGGTCCGGTCCTTGATAGATTGGGTGAGGTCCACACCTGCCACGGTGCAGGCACAGCAATTATAGGACATTTCTGTCAGTCTGTTTCTGTTAAACGGGTTAGGGTTTAGACTTACATTTGTCCGTAGGCACACACCCCATGGGACACTTTCGTTGGGTGTGGGACCACTCACTTATTGGGACAAATAACTCATGTATACATGAATGGCTTATACTCTAAACTTATACTCTGGTTCTATAGACTTCTATAATTAACTTTGTCGGTTCCATCACACTTAAGTTGACAGCACAGGAAAGTTCACAACCCCTGTCCTGCATGGTTTTTCTCCTATCCTGTCTTGTCCGGTCCTTAGCTCACAGGGTGTAGCGCTACAGTCTCATGCAACATCCATATTTAATATTTCCATATTTTAGGTATTTAACTGATATGAGTTGCCACAGTATGCTCGTAGCTTGAGTGGCATCTTTTATTCAATGAGTTTGGCACTAGGTTCCTGTTACACTCTACAATTTGCTCAAAATTCAAGTTGAATAAAGTATGTCAAATAAATCCCCACACAAGTGTTTGTCACGTATATTCGTATCTGAAGTCTGTGTTACAGTATCATTCCTACAAATAGTAGCATGTGGTTTTATTCAAGATTATTCAGTTACTATATATCTTTTTATAAACCTCACCATACGATGACTAATTTCCCAGCTTCCAGTTGAACAGAAACCTTTCATTAAACAAAAAAAAAACCTCACATCGGTTACGCTTATGAATTCGCAATACATCACAAGTTTACTGTGAGTCCATCTGTGATTGTGTGGTCTAATTCTGAATTACAAGAAAAACAACCATGTTTAAATCTGCTGCTGTTGCTTTTTGTTAGTCAGGTCTGATTTGCTGACAGCTTAATCGGTGAGTAAAATGCAGTTTGCAGTCAGATTTCAAATGGATCAATCAATTTCCCCCGGGGTCCAGACTAAGAAGAGACAAGATGGTGTCTTAAATCTCACCGACTATTGGAAGTAGATCCATTTGACCTTACTAACCCTCAAAGTTTCCATTTGCTCTGTATTCACATCGCCTCCTCTGCGGTTTCTTAGGACTGAGAAGAGGTGAATTTCAAATGAAATGCAAGTTTGTTGGCTGTTTTTCTGTACATTGCAATCAATGTCTGTGGAGAAATAAACTCAAGACAATCGAATCGCTATGTTCCTTGCAATCATTTGAGAAATTATTCAATATTTTCTTGGTTTAATTATTTGTATGACATGATTGACATCACTCACAAAAGCACTTTTTTTGGTAAATCAATGTATCCCCACTCATTTCTTGAATGTTTCCACACAATCTCAAAACAACTGTGAAGAGAAACACACAAATACCCATTGAGTACAAAATGACATTATTTTGTTTCAGTAAACTAGCAATTACTCATACAAAGAGTAGCTAAAAATGCTATATTCACTTTGGTATACATTGGATATTTCATTCTACAGAGTTATTTTGGTAATGGCATACACTTCTTATATAGTGCTGTACTGTATAGATGTACATAATCTTGTGACATGTGAGCATACCCATAGGCTGTAGCTATAGCAGCAACAAATATTATATATCTTGATAGTTCACAATTCTAAGACCACACTGGTCCCATGTTTAGTTATATTTTTAAAACCATCAATAAATGAAGTAATGCTACCTCCAGGAAAACTATTCTAAATTGTTCTATTATGTCACCTAGCCTTCCTTTGGTGCGTAAATCAATATTTTACATCTCCGTCCTTTGCATTTTCAAAGTGTACAGATTCTCTGGTATAACGACTTCTGAGAGACCCACAATAATAACATGGGATCCGCGACTCATTGAAGTCTGCAGGAAGGTACAATTCCTGGAAAGTGGAGTTTTCGTCAGACATGAATGTCATTGAAAGGTATTCTAAGGTTTAGTCCTAACCCTAACCCTAGTATGTCACACTTAAAAAGCTGAAGAAAAAGCTTACATCAAATAAAAACAAAATGATCAAGAGGATAAGAATCAGAATCAGGTTTCATGGCCAAGTATCCAACAGAACACAAGGAATTTGTCAGTGCCGCCCTGGTACGACATTTAGAACAAACTAACAGGAACAAGAGACATTCAGTTAATAGGAACAATGCCTTATAAGAGTCACAGATGTGCAAGATGCAGTCTTCTTTATTTATAGTAGTAGTAGTGCGGAAACGCCGCACATTATGTTAAGCCTGTTCAGAGTGCCCTTACCCATTCGCAGTTCCCATTATAGACCAGTGCTTTTGTGTGCGACCCTCACAACAACTGCGTGTTTGAAACAAGCGTGCCCCTGGAAACACGGTCATGAAAAACAATTAATTGGTATGACATAATGTGTTGTCATTCGGCATAATGAGGTGGGGACACATTACGCCCGTAGGGCAGTCAGTGAGCATATAAGGGACATGCTGAGTCAGATGCCAGGCCACTAGCAGCCATTTGAAGCTCGCAGAACAGAGGCTTATCAAAATGTGCACTATGATGTTTCACCTTCCCAAGGTGCGAGAGGTGAGCAAATGAAAGAATTAAGTGCACAGCAGAATAGAAAACACGGAGCTGCTCACGTTTTCTGACAAAAGCATATGGGACAATATGGCCGAAAGTGTGATATGAGTGGCATTGGTTCGATGTGGGCTCCCTCTGGTGGTTTGCAAAGAACCACCGAATTAAATGTTCATACTACCTAATGTTGTAATGACTTGATCTTTTTTTTCTTTTTGCTTCAATCCAGTACAGTTTATTTGTTAAGAACAGTTAAGTTGTATTTAACATTTTTGTACAAGAGTTTCATTTACCTTTTTGAACTAGCTACATTGTTTAACTTATTTACTGTATTTTTTATTGAATCGCTATTGAAGTACAGTTTTTCATTTTCCTAAATTTAAGTGCAGTCTTGAATTTCAAACTCAACATTGTGTTACAGTGGTTCACAATAATTTAAACCTTCTTTTTAGGATTAGGGATAAGTCTGTGCTTTGTTTTTGCTTAACGTTTAACACATGGCCTACCACAGTACACTATTTTGATGTTAGTCATGACAGTTGTACATGGAAGGAAAACAAATTTTTAAGTGGTACTTGATGTAAAGCGTTTTTAAAACCACTGCCCTCATTATCACAAACTCTAGTTGCATTATTATGTTCACATTGAGCAAACTCTAAAGTAATGAGAGAAATTCTAAAGAGCTTGAATGGAAATTGCATATACAAAACATAAATCAATTTTCTACACCGCTTAAGGTAGGAGATGAGCTGGAGCCTAATTACAACAAACTTTGGGGAGAAGTAGTAGAGACTCTGGACTGGTTATCATCCGATCATAGGGCACATACGCCATCGACAAACATTTCTCGTGCACTCACATTCAGCTCTATGGAAAAAGTCTCCACTTAACCTGATATGTATTTTTTTTAATAAAAAAGAAAAACCCACACAAGCACCAGACAGCAGGACATGAGTCAATATTAAAAAAGATTCAAGACCTTCCTAATTGTGTCTGCTCCGATTATAGTCTCAATTTTTCAAGGAAATTAAAAAATATTAATTTCATCAAGATTTACACTCTTGTCGATTTCTCTTCCTGAATCAGAACAAAAGGTGAGATGTCGATGTACTGGGGTGCTGCGGGCCTGAGCTTAGTTGAAGGGTTAGTTCGGCGCTTGCCCAAACGGCTCATTATAGTCGTCAGGAGGCAGACTTGCATCTCTTGAATTATGAGTCGCAATTCGTTTTGTCCAGACAGACAGCCACCAGTAATAGTGCTTTAATGTACTTAAATATGTATTATTGTATATGAATTGTATCTGCACTGATACCTGGGATAGGGTCCAGCATTCCTGCAACCCTTGTGAGTATGAGCAGCTCAGAAAATAGAAGGATGGATGATTTTGACACTCCCCTTTCGGCACCTCCAATGAAATCTCTCAGTTCTTTTATCTCTCTACATTTCTATCCATCTATTGTTTTGCGTTGCCTTTTCAGTTATTCCTGTTCTTGTCTTGTTTGTCTTTCTCTAAAGCAGACCTTCAAATGTGACATTCAATTTCATTTCATTTGTGCATTGACAGTAAGAATCATATAGCTTTCTGAGAAGCAAATATACAAACAAAAAATGGAACATATATTTTATTGATGTAAAATGTCATCATATTAAATTAGGATTTATTTTGTTTACTATCCAATCAGTCCCTCAGCCTGCTTGAATCCGTCCACCTGTTCTTTATTGCCTCATCAATTCAGAGACCTTTTAACTCTCCTGGTAGTTTCACTGTTTCCGCCTTCTGGACCCTCCCTGTAGATTTGTTAACGCCTTCTGTCTTGCAGCTTCTACACTTAATGTAGCCATCTATTATGTGTTGGTTGTCTCCTTAGGTTTGTTTGGCCTGCTGATTTTTTCACATAGTCCCCACTGCCTCCACTTACTGTGACGGTTTGTGAAATGAACTACAAAAATAGCCAAACGTTCACTTTGCTCAACATGATTCAGTAATTTGGATACAAATTATGGTGCATACCTTGGAATTACCCCACCAAAAAGATTACCACTCACTATAGAATCATTCTCGGGTATGGAAGCATTTACCGAAGTGGATTGTCACAATATTATTATTATTAATTATTATCCATCCATTTTCTGAGCCTAACCTTAAACACAAGGGTTGCAGGGAGTGCTGGAGCCTATCCCACCTGTCAACGGGCAGAAGGTGGGGTACACTCTGAAATGATGGGCCGGGATCGAACTCTGGAGCTCAGAACTGAGTCCAACACTTTACAGCTGATCCAGTGTGCCGCTCTATTATTATTATTATCGTTGTTATACATTTTATTTAGTGGCGGCACGGTGGATCAGCTGGAAAAGCGTTGGCCTCACAGTTCTGAGGACCCAGGTTCAATCCCGGCCTTGCCTGTGTGGAGTATGCATGTTCTGCTTGTGCCTGCGTGGGTTTCTCCGGGCACTCTGGTTTCCGCCCACATCACAAAAACATGCAGCATTAATTGGACACTCTAAATTGCCCCTAGGTGTGACTGTGAGTGTTTGTCTCTATGTGCCCTGCGATTGGCTGGCAACCAGTTTAGGATGTACCCCGCCTCCTGCATGTTGACAGCTGGGATAGGCTCCAGCATTCCCCGCAACCCTCGTGAGGATAAGTAGCAAAGAAAATTGATGGATGGATGGATTTTATTTGTACCCTTTCGAGAAGACCCATGCATTCACGAGGAGAGCATGCAAACTCCATACAGGCGGGGCCTCCTCAGAACTGGGAGGCTAACACTCTAACAAGTCACTCCATCGTGCCACCTGAACAAATGTATACAATTAAAATTGCAGCAGAATAACAGTGGGAAGTAGTCCCTGTTCCTCATGTCAAGAGGTAAGTAAGTAAGTTTCTTTCGGCTTGTCCCTTTCGGGGTCGCCACAGCGTGTCATCTCAGATGAACGCACATACATGTTTGGCACAATTTTTACGCCGGATGCCCTTCCTGACACAATCCTTCTCAGGGAGTGGAGGCCCCAGTGCGATACAAACCCACAACCCCTGGTTTACCAAACTAGTGCTCTAACCACTGAGCTACAGGGCTTCATGTCAAGAGGGACTAGGTGCAAAGCTGAGAAACAGAGAGGCTGAAGACTCTTGACCCCATCCTGGATAGATGGACTGGAGTGACAACAAGATTGATTGAACAAGCAGACCTATCAGTTTGAGTGGGATCATTGACGTGGATTATCTATGTGGAGATATGAAGAAGCAAGGTCATGAACAGACTTGAATTTTATAGTTGATATTATTTATTGGGAGCCAGTGGATTTGTTGACAAACAGGTGAGATATGATTGGTAGATGGGGGTTATTGTGATGATAAGGACAGCAACTTTCCGGATCATTTGGCATATATGAATTGGGAAGGCCAAAGAGGAAATAATTGCAATTACCCAGAAGGAATGTAACCATGTCAGTGATGGTGTAGTGGTACACTTGCCTGACTTTGGTATGGGAAGAGTTGGCTGAGTTTCCACTCAGTCACCATGAGAATATGAGTGTGTATGGTTATAAGTGTCTGTATGTGCCCTGTGACTGACTGGAGACCAGTTCAAAGTGTAGTCAGCCTTTAACCCAAAATCAGAAGGGATACACTCAAACTCCCTGCAACCCAAACCAGGGTAAGTGATGTTGAGAATGGATGGATGGATGAAATGTGCAGCACTAGAGGGAATGAAACAGCAGCGCAGTTTAGGTTGAGTGATGGGCAGATGGTATTGATGTGGATTTCAAACGACAAGGTGCTGTCCAGCCCGACACCAAAACTCTCAACCTGAGGGGAGGGAAAAACAGAGGTGCTGTCAAGTGTGAGGGTGAAGCTGGGATGTTTAGTGAGGATGGATTTGGAGCTGATGATCTATTTTTTTCACTGAATTTAAGGAAATTGACAAACGAACTCAATTTGATTTCCTGGAGAGACACATAGAAGGGGGAGGGAATGTGGGACATGTGTTTGGATGAAAAGTGGGAGGAGTTAAATTATAAACAAAATGGGAACAAAGACTGAGTCCTAGGGAACATCAGAGATCGGAGATGGATGGGATATGTGATTTGAACAAATTTGGTGTGTCAAATAAACCAATTGGAGCTAGCATGGTGTGGAGGACGGTATGCAAAATGTGAAATGTGGACATGTGCATAAAATTGATCAGCACAAAGGCCAACCCTTCTACAAAATACAATGAAAAGAAACCTATTTTTTGTTGCATTTTATCATAACATGCAAATTTGTGCCAGCTGAAGCCAGGCAAAGATATGCAGAAAAAAATCTGTACAACAGTGGGGATTTGCCTTAAATATGCAGCTACATAAAAATGGGTGTCAAATATAGACACTGGACCTGACCTGAGGCAATGTATTTGATTGACAACTTTTAATAGAGGCCTTCATGCATACAAGTGTTAAATATCCAAATGGTGAGTAGAAAATGTTCAGAAGTTGAAACATCTGGATGGGTGACATATACCATAGTATTTGCATATTTGGCAAAAACTTTATGCTCGTCCCATCCATTATTAGGTTACAAAAGTAGGCCTGATGTAAAAGGAAAAATATCTGCAAATGTAACGCAGGCATCAAGCATTTAAAGTCCAATATTCAAGTTCTTAGCTCCTGTCAGATTAATCTTTCGATTGATTTTGCTTTTGTGTATTAATAGTGTTGTACCATGTACCTGTACCACACTATTTACTATATTTTTGTGTATTAATAGTGTTGTACCATGTACCTGTACCAATGCAGCCCTATGGGGGCACAAACCAGTGCAATCTGTAGGCCGGTCCCAAGCCCGGATAAATGCAGAGGGTTGCGTCAGGAAGGGCATCCGGCGTAAAAACTGTGCCAAACAAATATGAGCGTTCATCTAAAGAATCCCATACCGGATCGGTCGTGGCCCGGGTTAACAACGCCCGCCCCCGACACTGCTAACCTGCAGGGCGTCGGTGGAAATTCAGCTACTGTGGGTCGAAGACAAAGAAGAGGAGGAAACCGGATCCAGCGTCAGAAGAAAAAGAGGAATGCACAGAGCCTACAACTGAGTGTAGGGACTTTGAATGTTGGGACTATGACAGGAAAAGCTCAGGAGTTGGTTGACATGATGATTAGGAGAAAGGTTGATATTCTGTGCATCCAAGAGAGCAGGTGGAAAGGTAGTAAGGCTAGAAGTTTGGGAGCAGGGTTTAAATTATTCTACCACGGAGTAGATGGGAAGAGAAATGGAGTAGGGGTTATTTTAAAGGAAGAGCTGGCTAAGAATGTCTTGGAGGTGAAAAGAGTATCAGATCGAGTGATGAGACTAAAATTTGAAATTGAGGGTGTTATGTATAATGTGGTTAGCGGCTATGCACCACAGGTAGGATGTGACCTAGAGTTGAAAGAGAAATTCTGGAAGGAACTAGATGAAGTAGTTCTGAGCATCCCAGACAGCGAGAGAGTTGTGATTGGTGCAGATTGTAATGGACATATTGGTAAAGGAAACAGGGGCGATGAAGAAGTGATGGGTAAGTACGGCATCCAGGAAAGGAACTTTGAAGGGCAGATGGTGGTGGACTTTGCAAAAAGGATGGAGATGGCTGTAGTGAACACTTATTTCCAGACAGAGGGATAGAGATGGGAAGGATGTGCAGAAGGTTAGGGTGATTAAGGATAGAGATGGAAATGTGTTGACTGGTGCCGGTAGTGTGCTAAATAGATGGAAAGAATACTTTGAGAAGTTGATGAATGAAGAAAATGAGAGAGAAGGAAGAGTTGAAGAGGCAAGAGTGAAGGACCAGGAAGTGGAAATGATTACTAAGGGGGAAGTCAGAAAGGCACTACAAAGGATGAAAACTGGAAAGGCAGTTGGTCCTGATGACATACCGGTAGAGGTATGGAAGCAATTGGGAGGGATGGCTGTGGAGTTTTTGACCACCTTATTCAACAGAATACTAGCGGGCAAAAAGATGCCTGAAGAATGGAGGAAAAGTGTTCTAGTTCCCATTTTTAAGAACAAAGGGGATGTTCAGAGCTGTGGGAACTATAGAGGAATAAAGTTGATGAGCCACACAATGAAGTTATGGGAAAGAGTAGTGGAGGCTAGACTCAGGACAGAAGTAAGTATCTGCGAGCAACAGTATGGTTTCATGCCTAGAAAGAGTACCACAGATGCATTATTTGCCTTGAGGATGCTCGTGGAAAAGTACAGAGAAGGTCAGAAGGAGCTACATTGTGTCTTTGTGGATCTAGAGAAAGCCTATGACAGAGTACCAAGAGAGGAACTGTGGTACTGCATGCGTAAGTCTGGTGTGGCAGAGAAGTATGTTAAAATAGTACAGGACATGTATGATGGCAGCAGAAGGTGTGAGGTGTGCCTTAGGTGTGACAGAGGAATTTAAGGTGGAGGTGGGACTGCATCAGGGATCAGCTCTGAGCCCCTTCCTGTTTGCAGTGGTAATGGATAGGCTGACAGATGAGGTTAGACTGGAATCCCCTTGGACCATGATGTTCGCAGATGATATTGTCATATGCAGTGAAAGCAGGGAGCACGCAGAGGAACAATTGGAAGATGGAGACATGCACTGGAAAGGAGAGGAATGAAGATTAGCCGAAGTAAAACAGAATATATGTGCGTGAATGAGAAAAGTAGAGGGGGAAGAGTGAGGCTACAGGGAGAAGAGATAGCGAGGGTGGACGACTTCAAATACTTGGGGTCAACAATACAGAGCAATGGAGAGTGTGGTCAGGAAGTGAAGAAACGGGTCCAAGCAGGTTGGAACAGCTGGCGAAAGGTGTCTGGTGTGCTATGTGACAGAAGAGTGTCTGCTAGGATGAAGGGCAAAGTTTACAAAACAGTGGTGAGGCCGGCCATGATGTACGGATTAGAGACGGTGGCACTGAAGAAACAACAGGAAGCTGAACTGGAGGTGGCAGAAATGAAGATGTTGAGGTTCTCGCTCGGAGTGACCAGGTTGGATAGGATTAGAAATGAGCTCATTCGAGGGACAGCCAAAGCTGGATGTTTTGGAGACAAGATTCGAGAGAGCAGACTTCGATGGTTTGGACATGTTCAGAGGCGAGAGAGTGAGTATATTGGTAGAAGGATGCTGAGGATGGAGCTCCCAGGCAAAAGAGCGAGAGGAAGACCAAAGAGAAGGTTTATGGATGTGGTGAGGGAAGACATGAGGGCAGTTGGGGTTAGAGAGGAAGATGCAGGAGATAGGCTAAGATGGCAAAAGATGACACGCTGTGGCGACCCCTAACGGGACAAGCCGAAAGGAAAAGAAGAAGAAGAAGACCATGTACCTGTACCACTACCAGTTTAAGACCAAAATATTTTGATGTAAAAAATATACCGAAAAAAAAAACGCAATCATATGGTGTCTTAAAGCTAAGTACACAAAAATCCTGTCTCTCAAAAAGTATGCCTTGAAGCTTAACCTGATGGACCAACATTCTATGCGGGAGCCAGGAGAATGAAATGGCTTCAAACTGACTAGCTCCTGCCTCCTGCGGACACTTTAGCACGTGTTAGTGTTACCCACCGGGACGTAATCTGAGGGTTCACAGCTCACAAGACTCTGTGAGCAAAGTCGATGTTATATGCAGTGGGTTTTCCAGTGCTTTTAGGCAAACTCAGCATTCGAGGCATACAGTACAAGAGTTAAGGCCACTTTATACTCCTGTGGGCACCACCGCCCACATTGTGTCATGTGTGACCTATGCATTGCCTTGCACAGCACCTCTGTGTAGTTGGCCGCACACACGTCAAAAAATGTCGCTGCGGAGAAAGCCGCGCTCATCTCTCGTGATTGGTCCATTTTGGTCACATGCAGTGATGACGTACTTACCGTTCCTCCAAGGTCCACATACCATCCATGACACCGCTTTCTTGATTGATTTTTCAGCATAATTAAACATCATTTGGTCATTAGGTCCATTTGTTAAGGCAAACAATGTTCCACAGACACCATTGCTCTTGCATTGTTCCTTGTCAAAGAAAGTAAAGTAAAAACGGTGACCGGAAATTACCAAATGTGTTGAGAAAACTCCAATAGAAATGCAGCACATTCTCAGAATTGTGCACACGGTTTGAGCTAGAGTATAAAGGCAAATCACGTATGGGATAGCCAGAGTGACATTACTGCGGTCGCCGCATGTGTGAGTATAAACAGGCCTTGAGTGTTGCGTTGGAAATCAATTGCATTGATAGCATAGAAACAGCACGGTCACACGCCACACAGAAGGCCATCTGGAGCACTATGCTTGTTTTCGGAGACCACTCCAGAAATCAGTAGGGGATTGAAGAACAATAAAAATCCACCTTAATGTAAAATGAGAAGTACAGTACTTAATATCCAAGTGGATCCATAAGGTCCACTTTTTGAGTGTTGTGACTCTGTACACAATGAAAAACAGCATTGGCTGGCCAGCCACTAAGTGGGTGCACATGTATCGTTTACAGTGGAAGAAATAAATGCAGTCAAATATGAGAATACGCCACGATAAAACTTAACACAGTATTACATATAAGTAAGGAAATCACGTAATTATACAGCAAATAATTAATATAGTGGGGAAACCTTTTTTGACCCATTGTGAGTCACTCGTTCATTTTAAATGTCTGATGCAACTAAAAGTACAATTGTTTGGACAAATATGACAACAAAAATACATCATAGAAATTTAATTTGAGAGTTGAAGCCATTTTTAATGGTTTTATGTATTATCACAAAAATCCAGCCATTTTCTTTATCACTTGTAACGAACACGCCTGTAAAGATGACACCCAGTAACCTCGAGCCTCGTGCTGTGCCGCATACCTGTTTCGGCTGCCCCACTAAGCCAATCTGGATGCAGAAGACATCAAAGGAAAGCTTTGTCTGTTTATCAAAGAAGACGCATGGGAGATTTATCTTCAAACACGAATGCTAAATGAATTACCAACCACTCCGATGTACCTCATCAAAGCTGGGATGCAAACATTTGGTTTCTCACTCAAATGCTAACTTACCATATTTTCTGGACTATAGAGTGCATCGGATTATAAACAGCACCCACTTTGTGGAGAATTTTTACATATATTAGCCGCACCGGACTTTACGCCGCAAATAAAGTAATTGTGATATTAGATTATTACAGAGAAAGATTTTGTAAATGTTTACTTACATACTGTGCCCTGCGACTGGGTGGCAACCAGTTCAGGGTGTACCCCGCCTCCTGCCCGTTGACAGTTGGGATAGGCTCCAGCACTCCCCACGACCCTCGTGAGGATAAGTGGCGAAGAAAATGGATGGGTGGATTATTTACATTTTATTATTTATTTGTTTCCAAACAGTGACTATTGTAGCAGTAAAACGTCTCAAACAGAAATGTCATTGTTTTATTCATCCTCCTCCTGTTCCCTGAAACCACTGAAGTCATCGTCTTCAGTATCGGAGTTGTAGAGTCTCTGAACGTCACTGTCCTCTTACCATCTGTATCCCTCTGTCTGGCCAACCTGTAGAGATCCCTTTCTCCTTCTTTTGTGTCTAATCTGGTGTAAATGTCATATGCCTCTTGTTTATCCTTTGCCACCTCGACCTTTGCTTTACCTTGGGACAAGCTAAAAGGAAAAGAAGACGCTGAAGCGAACCTATACCAGCTATCTTTGGGCGAGAGGCAAGGTAGACCTTCAACTGTTCGCAAGCCAATTGCAGAAATGTAATGTCTGATGTCAAATTTATCTATTAACTGAACCCGATCAGATGCTTCACTCCTTACCACACTAATGCCACATCTCAAATATTACAATGTTCTCAAAAACCATATACAATTGAAACATTTGTGACAGGGATTAAGGAGGGTGTGGATGTGACAACGCAAGGCTGGAAAATGGTATTGTTATCTTAAATGCAAAAAAGCCACAAAATAATCAATCCATCCATTTTCTTAGCCGCTTATCAACACAAGGGTTGCGGGGAGTCCTGGAGCCTATTCCAGTTGTCAACGAGCAGAAGGTAGGGTACACCCTGAACTGGTTGCCAGCCAATCACAGGGCACATAGAGATAAACAGCCGCACTCAGAATCAGGGTGAATTTAGAGTGTCCACTTAATGTTGCATGTTTTTGGGGAGGAAACCAGAGTGCCTGGAGAAAACCCACACAGGCACAGGGAGAATATGCAAACTCCACACAGGTAAGGCCGGGATTGAACCCAGGACCTCAGAACTGTGAGGCCATCGCTTTCAAGCTGAGCCACCGTGCCACAACAAAACAATTCTTAAATGGAAAAGTAATATTAAGAGGTGGTCCATCTCCCTGTTTGGTCCCAGGGGTCAGGTGATGGGGGACTACCCCTTTTTGGCTGGTTTAAATGCCGGAGCCCCCTTTTTGATCCGAAACACACAAGCTCATCTGTGAAGTATGGTGGGGATATGTAATGGCTTGGCCATACAGGGCTGCTTCTGGAAGTCGCTCACTGGTCTTTATTGAGGATATAACTCACGATAGGAGCAGAAGAATGAATATCAATACAAAACATTTTTGCCTGCTGTTTTAAGGAAAAATGCCTCCAAAGTAATAGGGAGAAGCTTAATTATGCAATAAGAAAGACCCACTGCCAACAAAACAAAGGACTTCATCACGGGCCAAAAGTCTAAGGTCTGAGACTGGCCAAATTTGTCACAGAATGTTAACTCAATAGAGCATGCACGTTATCTCCTGAAGAGGAGACTGTAGAGAGAAACCCCAAAAACTAACAAGGACTGAAAGAAGCTGCAGTCTGGGCCTGGGAAAACTATTTAAAATGAAGGATGCAACAATCTGGTGAAGTCAATGGGACGCAGGAGTAATGCATTTATTGCAAACAAGGGTTATGCCACCAAATATTTAATGTTATTCACTTTAACTTCATGTAGTTATGTCTGTTGCAATAACGTTGCTAACTTGAAAAGTGGTATCTTCAAACAAAATGTGCTCTGTTCTGAGTTATTTAACACATCTACATGTACTTGTACCTGTAAATACTGTCAAATAAAAGCTGGAATTCTCAACTATTGTCTCGTATGTATATTTTGATCTGAAACACAAATTACTTCGGTATCCAAAAAAAAAAAAGAAAAACCTGAAATTGAGCATGGCGTTCCAATACATTTGGAGGGCACTTGTACGTTTGGCTTATGCATAGAGTCAGAACATGTCTATGCATGTATTAGTGAATGAGACCCATTGTCAGTGTACTTCCAGTAAACAAAAACACCCACATCCCTGTATCTTGGAAGGGGAAAAAACAATCCAGCCTAACTTGACTGTGTTTTGGTCCCAAGTTCTTTTCATGCAATCTGTACGTGTTTATTTATTCATTGTTCCTCTTGTCCAGAGGGATAATGCTACTCTGTTGTCATCCTTCCATGACCTTTACATCCTTTACATATTTTCAGTGGCATTTTGACAAAGGTGGACAGGGTGGGCAGGCCCTAAGGAGATGCAGAGGCTCCGCTCGACTTGACTGAATTATGTGTATGTGAGTTCACGTGTGTCTGCATCTCCAACTTCAGCAGAAGAGCCTAGAAGGCAGAGGAACACACTACTCTCTCATGGTTTGACTTTACTGCAGCAGTGTGAGGCTATTATCAAGCCAAGGCAATAGAGGTGAGGAAAGCAGGGGCTGTAATAGTTTTTTATAGGTTCACCACTGCCCTGTCTCTACAGCTGGCATTTATCTGCCCCTGGAGGTGTAGCAAATGATTTTAAATTAATAAACAGGTGCAGGTGGGTTGCTACTGATGAGCTTGGATGCCCTAATGACAGGAAGGTGAATAACTAGCTGTATTACAGTATGTGGTAAAAGCCTTTTTTTTTTTTTTGCCTTCCATCTGACCAGAAGTCAATCAGGAGGCGAAAACCAGGGACAAGCCTCAATTCAATCTGAAAGATTTGTCATCTGTGAAGTCTGTGAGGGAAAAGGTTAGATCAATTACATCCTTTTTTATAGGACAGTTATTTAAGAAATACGTACTAATTTTTTTTTTCTTTTAGTTTGACTTGGATAAAAGTGGGTCAGAAATTAATTAAATGGGGAAATGTGGATCCTTCGAAGAGACCAGTTGAGAACATTGGTTGTCAAGCAACTTTACAATAGTAAAATGCGTTTGTCTGTGTTTCTTATTAAATTATTAAATTTTATTATGATTAGAGCTGTTCAATAACTGAGAGATTCTGAGTTTGAATCTCAGCTCAAGTCTTTGTGTGTAGAGTTTCCATGCGCTCCCCACGTTTGCGTTGCTTTTCTCCCAGGTTATGCAGTTTCCTCCCACATTCCAGAAACATGCTTGATAGGTTGATTGAAGACTCCAAATTGTACATAATTATAAGGTTGTTTGCCTATATTTGTTCTGCAATTGAATAGTGAACAGTCTATGGTAGGCCATTTCTCTTGCTCTGTCATGCTCCTGGATTCCAGCCAGGGCTGGGCGTGGCCAGCTAATCTGAAGGTGCACACCTGCGCCTCATGACCACTGATTATACCCAGTACATATAGGACCCGGGGGACGACAGATACTCCGCTAGATCGTTGCTCTTCATGCCTCGTTCCCGCACTCCTGCTTTCTCGACTTCTGACCTCCGTGCACCGACCCACGCCTGTTCATTGACCACCCTCGTAAGCCCATTCGTACTGGTACTACGGATTGTTTTGACTGTCTACCTGATCTCAGACCTCGGACCGAATAAAGGTTTCCTCTGTACTGTCTGCTGTCTCTGGAGTCGTGCATTTGGGTCCACCCTTGAGCCCCGCATCGTGACAGCTCAAGTTAGTCAGGAATTACTCCTTCTCACCCATGACCCAAAGAGGACATATAAAATCATCATAATCACATTTATTTTACCGTCATTATTTGTGTTTGCGGTATCCTATTACTACACTCTTCCAATGTCCATGCAATTATTTGAACTTAGTGTGTTTAAGTGTTTATGTCCATGGATCTGGGACTCCGATGTGAACAGACTTGACAGTCTAAGTTTCAAGGCCAACACTCGGTATAAAGAAATATATCAGATTGGGTCACGTTGTTTTATAGGAATTGAACCAAGTCATACAAGCCTCCCTAGCCCACATAAGTAGCTATTTGTCAAATTAGGACAGTTTGTCAATAAATGCATGGACATGAAGTCCGGAACATGGGAATGTGACTTTAAGAGAGGGGGGTATTACGAGTGGGTATGAAAAAGCATCACAGTACCCCAAACACAGCCATTCACAGCTGTCCAATGATTTGACAAATAAAATGACATCTTTTCAATGCATAGTCGGAGCACTGGTAAAACACAAGATTCCCACACATATGCAGGGCCCAATTAAAAATTATCAGCAGAGGTAGGAAAACAACAACAACATTGAGTTTACAGTGGTAAAAACAAGTCCCGGCATGACGGCCGTCCAATTAAAACCCACCAATAAGAGAGGAAGGAAATGCAGCCCTATGGGGGCACAAACCAGTGCAATCTGTAGGCCGGTCCCAAGCCCGGATAAATGCAGAGGGTTGCGTCAGGAAGGGCATCCGGCGTAAAAACTGTGCCAAACAAATATGAGCGTTCATCTAAAGAATCCCATACCGGATCGGTCGTGGCCCGGGTTAACAACGCCCGCCCCCGGCACTGCTAACCTGCAGGGCGTCGGTGGAAATTCAGCTACTGTGGGTCGAAGACAAAGAAGAGGAGGAAACCGGATCCAGCGTCAGAAGAAAAAGAGGAATGCACAGAGCCTACAACTGAGTGTAGGGACTTTGAATGTTGGGACTATGACAGGAAAAGCACAGGAGTTGGTTGACATAATGATTAGGAGAAGGTTGATATTCTGTGCATCCAAGAGAGCAGGTGGAAAGGTAGTAAGGCTAGAAGTTTGGGAGCAGGGTTTAAATTATTCTACCACGGAGTAGATGGGAAGAGAAATGGAGTAGGGGTTATTTTAAAGGAAGAGCTGGCTAAGAATGTCTTGGAGGTGAAAAGAGTATCAGATCGAGTGATGAGACTAAAATTTGAAATTGAGGGTGTTATGTATAATGTGGTTAGCGGCTATGCACCACAGGTAGGATGTGACCTAGAGTTGAAAGAGAATTCTGGAAGGAACTAGATGAAGTAGTTCTGAGCATCCCAGACAGCGAGAGAGTTGTGATTGGTGCAGATTGTAATGGACATATTGGTAAAGGAAACAGGGGCGATGAAGAAGTGATGGGTAAGTACGGCATCCAGGAAAGGAACTTTGAAGGGCAGATGTGGTGGACTTTGCAAAAAGGATGGAGATGGCTGTAGTGAACACTTATTTCCAGAAGAGGGAGGAACATATAGTGACCTACAAGAGCGGAGGTAGAACCACGCAGGTAGATTATATTTTGTGCAGACGATGTAATCTGAAGGAGGTTACTGACTGTAAAGTAGTGGTAGGGGAGAGTGTAGCTCGACAGCATAGGATGGTAGTATGTAGGATGATTCTGGTGGTGGGTAGGAAGATTAGAAGACAAAGGTAGAGCAGAGAACCATGTGGTGGAAGCTGAAAAAGGAAGAATGTTGTGCAGCCTTCCGGAAAGAGGTGAGACAGGCTCTCGATGGACAACCGAAGCTCCCGGAAGACTGGACGACGACAGCCAAGGTGATCAGAGAGACAGGCAGGAGAGTACTTGGTGTGTCATCTGGTAGGAAAGGGGAGAAGGAGACTTGGTGGTGGAACCCCAAAATACAGGGAGTCATACAAGGAAGAGATTAGCGAAGAAGAAGTGGGATACTGAGAGGACTGAGGAGAGGCGAAAGGAGTACATCGAGATGCGACGTAGGGCAAAGGTAGAGGTGGCAAAGGCTAAACAAGAGGCATATGAAGACATGTACACCAGGTTGGACACGAAAGAAGGAGAAAAGGATCTCTACAGGTTGGCCAGACAGAGGATAGAGATGGGAAGGATGTGCAGCAGGTCAGGGTGATTAAGGATAGAGATGGAAATGTGTTGACTGGTGCCGGTAGTGTACTAAATAGATGGAAAGAATACTTTGAGAAGTTGATGAATGAAGAAAATGAGAGAGAAGGAAGAGTTGAAGAGGCAAGAGTGAAGGACCAGGAAGTGGAAATGATTACTAAGGGGGAAGTCAGAAAGGCACTACAAAGGATGAAAACTGGAAAGGCAGTTGGTCCTGATGACATACCGGTAGAGGTATGGAAGCAATTTGGAGAGATGGCTGTGGAGTTTTTGACCAACTTATTCAACAGAATACTAGCGGGCGAAAAGATGCCTGAAGAATGGCGGAAAAGTCTTCTAGTTCCATTTTTAAGAACAAAGGGGATGTTCAGAGCTGTGGGAACTATAGAGGAATAAAGTTGATGAGCCACACAATGAAGTTATGGGAAAGAGTAGTGGAGGCTAGACTCAGGACAGACGTAAGTATCTGCGAGCAACAGTATGGTTTCATGCCTAGAAAGAGTACCACAGATGCATTATTTGCCTTGAGGATGCTCGTGGAAAAGTACAGAGAAGGTCAGAAGGAGCTACATTGCGTCTTTGTGGATCTAGAGAAAGCCTATGACAGAGTACCAAGAGAGGAACTGTGGTACTGCATGCGTAAGTCTGGTGTGGCAGAGAAGTATGTTAAAACAGTACAGGACATGTATGATGGCAGCAGAACAATGGTGAGGTGTGCCTTAGGTGTGACAGAGGAATTTAAGGTGGAGGTGGGACTGCATCAGGGATCAGCTCTGAGCCCCTTCCTATTTGCAGTGGTAATGGATAGGCTGACAGATGAGGTTAGACTGGAATCCCCTTGGACCATGATGTTCGCAATGATATTGCCATATGCAGTGAAAGCAGGGAGCATGCAGAGGAACAATTGGAAAGATGGAGACATGCACTGGAAAGGAGAGGAATGAAGATTAGCCGAAGTAAAACAGAATATATGTGCGTGAATGAGAAAAGTGGAGGGGGAAGAGTGAGGCTACAGGGAGAAGAGATAGCGAGGGTGGATGACTTCAAATACTTGGGGTCAACAATCCAGAGCAATGGTGAGTGTGGTAAGGAAGTGAAGAAACGGGTCCAAGCAGGTTGGAACAGCTGGCGAAAGGTGTCTGGTGTGTTATGTGACAGAAGAGTGTCTGCTAGGATGAAGGGCAAAGTTTACAAAACAGTGGTGAGGCCGGCCATGATGTACGGATTAGAGACGGTGGCACTGAAGAAACAACAGGAAGCTGAACTGGAGGTGGCAGAAATGAAGATGTTGAGGTTCTCGCTCGGAGTGAGCAGGTTGGATAGGATTAGAAATGAGCTCATTAGAGGGACAGCCAAAGCTGGATGTTTTGGAGACAAGATTCGAGAGAGCAGACTTCGATGGTTTGGACATGTTCAGAGGCGTGAGAGTGAGTATATTGGTAGAAGGATGCTGAGGATGGAGCTCCCAGGCAAAAGAGCGAGAGGAAGACCAAAGAGAAGGTTTATGGATGTGGTGAGGGAAGACATGAGGGCAGTTGGGGTTAGAGAGGAAGATGCAGGAGATAGGCTAAGATGGCAAAAGATGACACGCTGTGGCGACCCCTAACGGGACAAGCCGAAAGGAAAAGAAGAAGAATAAGAGAGGAAGGCATTGTCCTGAATTACATCATTTCATCTATAAAAGTCTGTATTTTCTTGGGGGATGCTCAAAGGTGATTTTGTAATGGAATTTTTTTCAAGAATAAATTATTTTGTGACCTGAACATGCTTACTCTGTAGCTTCTGCCTCTTGTTCAATTTATGCAATAATTTTGGCTTTGGCTTTGCTTCCGGTCCCCAAATTGGAAGCAGCTTAAACAGGAGGCTCTGGCCAGCCCGATCGTTATTCAATAAATCCTGCTAAATTTGGACGGAATGTTGTGAATACTTGACGTGGGGCGCTCCTGGAGACGACTTTAGTGGACTAAAATCATCTGTGCAATCTTAGTACCCAAATTGGAGCTGTATCGTTCGCCTTGAAGCTGCTCGGCCTAAGTTAGCCTGGCCTAGATCGCTAAAAACAAAACGTGTCTGTATTCTAATATTGAACTGAGGTGAACTAATATTTAACATCAAACGTTAGCACTTACATGACCGGCAAAACCTATGTTTCATTTACAACGAGGACCGTGAGTACTTAGTAAGTAGAAACGTCAACTTAACTTTGCTTATAGGCCCAGACTACCTTAGCTTAGCTGGCTAACAATGAGGCTCGTTTGCGATCAAACCGTGCTGTTGAAGAAGCATCGAATGTGAGTAACTTCATAACTTGTACGACAAGGGCCGTAAGGACTTATAGGAAGTTTAATAAGTTTTATCTTAGTACATCTTAGTACCCAAATTGATGCCGTATCGTTCACGTTGAAGCTGTTCGGCCTAAGTTAGCCTAGTGCGCTAACAACATTGTCTACATAGAGTATACAACAAAGACCAAACATTGAACATGGACTCAACCTTTAACTACCAGAGTGAGGGCCATTGTGGTTTGAATCCCTTCCATCCACATATCTTTTGAATCACCATATCCTTTACATTTTCACACAGCTAGTATGTGATTTGTGTACTTTATCTGGCCCCGTAACTCAGTGTGTAGAGCATTGGTTTGGTAAACCAGGGGTTGTGGGTTCATATCCCACTGGGGCCTCCACTCCCTGAGAACGGTTGCGTCAGGAAGGGCATCCGACGTAAAAATTGTGCCAAATAAATATGTGGGTTCATCTGAGATGACACTCTGTGGCGACCCCGAAAGCGACAAGCTGAATGAAACTTATCTGCTGACTGTGTTTTATTTGATTTCTTTTATCTGACTTTAACTTTAACATAGATGAGGTAGTATGTGAATTGTGTATCTTATGTGCTGACTTTATTTATTTGATGGCTTGTTTTGACTATCTGCAGCCCGAAGGAGGGGGGGGGGGGGGGGGAACAATTCGTGTGCAACCTGTAGACCGGTCCCAAGCCCAGATAAATGTAGAAGGTTGGCAGGGCATCCAGCATAAAAACTGTACCAAACATATTGGAACGTTCATCAAACGAATTCCATAACGGACAGGTCGTGGCCCGGGCTAACTACGCCCGCCCCCGTCACTGTTAATTTGGAAGGTGTAGATAGGAATTCAGATAATGTAGGTCAAAGACAAAAAAAAGGGGAGGAAAGCGGCTTAGTCGGCAGAAGAAGAAGAGGCATGCACAGACACTACAACTGTGTGTAGGGACTTTGAATGTTGGTACTATAACAGGAAAAGCTCAGGAGTTAGTTGACATGATGATTAGGAGAAAGGTTGATGTATTGTGCATCCAAGAGAGCAAGTGGAAAAAGAGTAAGGCTAGAAGCTTAGGAGCAGTGTTTAAATTATATTACCATGGAGTAGATGGGAACAGAAATTGAGTAGGGTTATTTGAAAGGAAAAGCTGGCTAAGAATGTCTTTAAGGTGAAAAGAGTATCAGATCGAGTGATGAGGCTAAATTTGAAATTGATGGTATTTTGTATCATGTGATTAGCGGATATGCCCCACAGGTAGGTTGTGACCTCGAGTTTAAAGAGAAATATTGTAAGGAACTAAACAAAGTAGCCGTGAGCATTCCAGACACAGAGAGTGTTGTGAATGGTGCAGATTTAAATGGACACGTTGGCGAAGGAAACAGGGGCTATGAAGAAGTGATGGGTAAGAATGGCATTCAGCAAAGGAACTTTGATACTGATTGTAAGGTAGTGGTGGCGGAGAGTGTAGCTCGACAGCATAGGATGGTGCTGTGTAGGATGACTCTAGTAGCGGATAGGAAGATTAAGAAAGGCAAAGATCAGAAGAAAGCAGAGAATCAAGTGGTGGAAGTTGAGAAAGGAAGAATGTTGTGTGGCCTTTTGGAAAGAGGTAAGGCAGACTCTAGATGGACAGGAAGAACTCAGTGAAGACACGAATGCTACTGCCAAGGTTTTCAGAGAGGCAGGCAGAAGAGTACATGGGGTGTCTTCTGGTAGGATAGGGGAGGCTTGGTGGTGGAACCCCAAAATACAGGAAGTCATCCAAGGAAAGAGATTAGTGAAGAAGAAGTGGGACTTGGAGAGGACTGAGGAGAGGCGGAAGGAACACATTGAGATGTGACATAGGGCAAAGACAGAGGTGGCGAAGGCTAAACAAGAGGCATATGACAACATGTACACCAGGTTGGATACGAAAGAAGGAAAAAATGATCTCTACAGGTTGGCCAGACACAGAGATAGGGATGGGAATGATGTGCAGCATGTAAAGGTGATTAAGGATAGCGATGGAAATATGTTAACTGGTGCCAGTAGTATCCTAAGTAGATGGAAAGAGTACAATGAATGAATAAAATGGGAGAGATGGTAGAGTAGAAGAGGCAAGCGTGAATGATCAGGAAGTGGCAATGGTTAGTAAGGGAGAAGTTAGAAAGGCACTGAACAGAATGAAAAATGGAAAGACACTTGGTCCTGATGACATACCATTGGATGTATGGAAGCAATTTGGAGAGGAGGCTATGGAGTTTCTGACCAACTTATTCAAGAGAATACTAGCGGCAGAGAAAAAGTGTGCGAGTCCCCATTTTTAAGAACAAAGGCGATGTTCATAGCTGTGGAAACTATAGACGAATAAAGACAATGACCCACACAATGAAGTTATGGGAAAGAGTAGTGGAGGCTAGACTCAGGACAGAAGTATCTGTAAACAACAGTATGGATTCATGCCCAGAAAAAGTACCACAGTTGCACTCTTTTCCTTGAGGATGCTCGTGGGAAAGTACAGAGAAGGTCAGAAGGAGGTTCATTGTGTCTTTGTAGACCCAGATAAAGCCTATGACAGAGTACCAAGAGAGGAACTGTGGTACTGCATGAGCAAGTCTGGTGTGGTGGTGAAATATGTTAGAATAATACATGACGTGTATGAGGGCAGCAGAACAGCAGTGAGATATGCTGCAGGTGTGTCAGAAGAATTTAAGGTTGAGGTGGGACTGCATCAGGAATCCGTGCCGAGCCCCTTCCTGTTTTCAGTCGTAATGGATAGGCTGACAGATGAGGTTAGACTGGAATCCCCTTGGACTATGATGTTCGCAGATGATATTGTGATCTGCTGTGAAAGCAGGGAGCAGGTGGAGGAACAATTAGAAAGATTGAGGCACGCATTGGAAAGGAGAGGAATGAAGATTGGCCAAAGTAAAACAGAATATATGTGCATGACTGGGAGAGGCGGAGGAGGAAGAGTGAAGCTTCAGGGAGAAGAGATAGCGAGGGCGGACGACTTCAAATACTTGGGATAAACAATACAGAGCAATGGAGAGTGTGGTAAGGAAGTGAAGAAACGGGTCCAAGCGGGGTGGAACAGTTGGCGGAAGGTGTCCGGTGTTCTATGTGACAGAAGAGTCTCCGCTAGGATGAAGGGGAAAGTTTATAAAACAGTGGTGAGGCCGGCCATGATGTACAGATTAGAGACGGTGGCACAGAAGAAACAAGAAGAAGCAGAACTGGAGGTAGCAGAAATGAAGATGCTGAGGTTCTCGCTTGGAGTGAATAGGTTGGATAGGATTAGAAATGAGCTGATTAGAGGGACAGCCAAAGTTGGATGTTTTAGAGACAAGATTCGAGAAAGCAGACTTTGATGGTTTGTACATATTCAGAGAGGAGAGAGTGAGTATATTGGTGGAAAGGTGCTGAGGATGGAGCTGCCAGGCAAAAAGAGCGAGAGGAAGACCAAAGAGAAGGTTTATGGATGTGGTGAGGGAAGATATGAGGGCAGTTGGGGTTAGAGAGGAAGATGCACGAGATTGGCTTAGATGGAAAAAGATGAAATGCTGTGGTGACCCCTAACAGGAAAAGCCGAAAGGAAAAGAAGAAGAAGATTTTGGCTTTGGCTTTAAATTTTTGAGCTGAGGGAGATTTTTTTAACTAGAACATATGTGTGTGCATATATATTATATATTGGTTTTGGATACAAACATTTTGAAAATGGTTTTGGAATTTAAAAAAAAATAATTATCATGGGAAAAAATAAAAAAAAAACTTGGATTTACCTTTGGTTTCATTTGACGTACGTTTAATGTTACAATCAAACTATCTTTGTCTCTTATACGGCATCACGTCTCTTTTAATACATAGTGACCAAAAAAAAAAACTTGATCATTGTCTATACCAGGGTGTCAAACATACGGCCCACGGGCCGGATCCGGCCCATCTGGTGGTTTGGTACGGCCCGGGGAAGAAAGCTGCATTGTATAAAAAAATATGAATTTTCTTTAAAATTTGTAGTTCTTGTAGTATCCGCTAGGGGGTGCAGTGTTTTAGTACGTGCAGACAACATGAAAGCAACACTGCGGCGGAACTCGGACCACCTTGACCTGGTAAAATTGAACGTCTGTACAGCGTCTATTGGCGACAATTGCATTATCTACTTTTCCGTTTGCCTCGCACCCTCATCAGCAAAATGTCTTTGTCAAAAAGGAGAAAAGTAGACACAGAGTGTCGGACTTTTCAAGAAAAATGGATATGTTCTTATATGTTCACGGAGGTGAATGGGAAACCCGTGTGCCTGGTGTGCCAGCAGCAAGTTTCGGTGCTTAAAGAATACAATATTCGGCGCCATTACGAAACTCAGCATGGTGAAAAATACAACAGTTTGCATGGAGAATTGAGAAAACAGAGGTAAATGAAATGATGGCGCGTCTGAAGAAACAGCAATCTTTTTTCACCCGGAGCCGAGAAGCCAGTGATGCTGCAGTGAAAGCCAGCTACCTAATTGCGAGCCAAATAGCAATGGCATCAAAGCCGTACAGTGATGGAGAGTTCATCAAAAACTGCTTGCTGACGGCTGCTGAAATTGTGTGTCCTGAGAAGCGACATGCTTTCGCCAATATAAGCTTGACAAGAAATACCGTGGCAGACAGGATTTCGGAATTCTCTGCAGATTTGGACCACCAACTAAAACGCAAAGTGGGGTCATTTGTGGCATTTTCTGTTGCGATTGATGAGAGTACTGATATCACGGACGTCGCTCAACTGGCCATATTCATTTGTGGAGTTGACAAGACTTTGAATGTCACAGAGGAGTTTCTCGAGCTGGTGCCGATGATCGACACCACAACAGCTGAGGACATTTTCAGCTCGGTCGTCGGAGCGCTGGACAGAGTCGGAGCGGACTGGTCACACGCCGTAAGCCTGGCTACTGATGGTGAGCCGTCAATGATCGGTAAAAAGGCAGGTGTTGTGACAAAGTTCAGAGATAAAGTACAAGCCGCATATGGGGGAGGTAATTTTTGGACATTTCATTGCATTTTGCATCAGGAGGCATTATGCAGCAAATCGCTAAGAATGGATCACGTCATGGAGGTGGTTGTCCGAACTGTTAATTTCATCCGAGCCAGAGGTCTCAATCATCGTCAATTTGACAGCTTTCTCAGTGACTGTAACATTATCCATGGTGTGCCTTATCACACGAACGTACGATGGTTAAGCAGAGGTGCTGTGCTAAAGCGCTTCTTTGATTTACGTGATGAAATCGGACAATTCATGGAGAAAAAAGGTAAACCTGTTAAGGAATTACAGTGCCATCTGTGGCTGCAGGACCTTGCGTTTATGGTTGACATCACTGAGCACTTGAATATTCTTAACAAAATGTTGCAGGGACGCAAAAAAAATCCTAATATAGTATTATGACAGCATACGTGCATTCAAGTTAAAGCTCGGGTTATGGGAGACGCAGGTGGCAAGCGGTGACCCTGCTCATTTTCCCTGTTTAAAAGATATGTGCGCAGCAAGCGTTAATTCTGACGTGAAACGGTACAAAGAGAAGATTTCAGGGCTGTTGATGGAGTTTGAGAAAAGATGTCAGCGAACTTGAAACAGATTTTGCAGTTTTTCGCTCACCATTCACAGTCAAAGCTTTTGATTTGCCCGTTGCCATGCAACTTGAAATCATTGATTTGCAGTGTGATGTAGAACTGAAGGACAGATTTGCCTCTGTAAGCTTAGACACATTTTACAAGTACCTCCTACCAGGCTATCCCGCATTGACAGCACTAGCTGCTAAAACATTGTCCATGTTTGGGACAACCTACCTTTGTGAGCAAGTTTTCTCACTAATGAACATTAATAAAACAAAGCTGCGCTCAAAGCTCACACATAAGCATTTGAATGAGATTCTGAAATTGGCTGCTTCTCAGGACATGATGTCTCATATTGATGCACTTATGCAGGATAAACGATGTCAAGTTTCAGGGGCAAATTCCAAGCAAGACGAATAATTGCTGTGAAAGTTATTCATTTGTTCAAATTGCTTTCGAGATGTTGAAAAACAGTGTTTTTAAGTTCCACAAGGCTGGTACTAAATGTTTTTGGAACATTGTTACTATTTCTGTGATCAGTTTTATGTACAACACACTTAAATACATGTTTAACTGTGTAAAGGTTTTGTTAAAATTGCACATACTTTATTTATGTTCTTATGTTATTCTCTTGTTCATAATGTAAAAGGAAAATTCTGTTAATAAACATTTTGATAATTTACTCATTCTTTGCACTAATTATTAGTATTAGTGACTAATACAAAGGAAAAAAGTGGGTTTATTGTTACTTCTATGTAATTTTGCAATGAGTTTACTGGTCCGGCCCGGTTGATCTCAAATTAAGCTGTATTCGGCCCGCAGACCAAAGGGAGTTTGACACCCCTGGTCTATACCTCAGGGCTTGCTGCATTAATTATTATCTCTTACAGTGATTTTTACTATATCAGTCAAACACACACAAAAAACAAAAGAAAGTGGAATTTTATGGAAAATGTTATTTAATCAAAAAGGAAAAACTAAACAGAAATAATGCAAAGAGATGTTAATCCAAAAATAAAATGATAATTCTACTAGAAAGAGAAATATACGTGTGGCCAGACTTAAAATGGGCATGAACAGATTACAGTTTATTGAGCTAGTAGAAAGTTAGAAGTTGTGTGAAGCTGTTTTTTTTTCACCCCAAGATTATGAGGCTCTAACTTTGTAAATTCTGACAACAATTCTCACACTCTACTCATGACTGTAGACTGGTTGGCCCTGGGGATGGTCTGTCTCCAAGCATCTCAGGAAGAAAAAGAGGCAGATTCAGATGAGGAAAAGGATGAAAAAAGTAAACAAAACACATGGAGAAATGTGAAAAAATTGTTCTTCATGCATTCTGTGGGAGAACCTTCTTGCCTTTTCATGGACTTGCTGATGAATAAGAGAGCTCTGTTTATCAGCAGCTACTCTGATTGCCCAGAGAGGCCAGGAATCAGAGTCAGCATCCCAGGTTTTGCAATGGCCTGAAACACGTGGTTTGAACAAAAGGGTTTGGGGAGCAGCGCAACGTGGCCGAGCCATGGACTCAGGTAATTTTCAGCATGAAGAGAAGAGAGTCAGGAAGACAAGTGCGGGAGTCAAAGGGTTAAATACCAAAGGGGCATGTCTAAGAGATGTGGAGAAGTGGATAAGACCACACCTATCGACATGGATTGGACTCATATCCAATGTGTCATTGTTCTAGAAATATAATAGTTTAGTTCCTCATCTTGGTTACACTTAGTGGTTTGTCTTTTGTTGTCTTCTTTTCTTACTCCCCTCTATAAACCTTGTACTGATCAAGTGATTCTCAATAAATATCAAATATAATACTAAGTAAGTGTGTGTAGATATTAATTGTGCTAAGTGAGTGATTAAGAAGCACGGCTCCTGCAGGTCATGGCCATCAGGCCGGCCAACCACTCACGAAAAGGGGCACTATCTCCAGACAGCCTCCAGCACCCCCACATCCCTGCTGGCACCCAACCCTTCCCTGAGTATGGGAGGTGGACTGCCCCCTCAATGGTCTCCCTTTCAAGTTAGCAAGAGGCCCCCTGGATTGCAGGGTCCGTCCGGGGTAGCGATTAAGTAGTTTTGTGCCACCATGCTAGCCATGGCTGTCCAGTCTTTTCTCTGATGTTATTGCTGTCAATCCATTTCATGTCAGAGTCCCACAACAAATGTGCTGTCTCTTTATTCTTCCATTGCCAGTGGAACACGCGCCAAGCACCGAACTGTGGGGTGTCATCTCAAAGTCTTATGTTCACTACATGTTTTGGTAATTTTGTCATGGTCCCATGAAATGAAGGTTCAAGAAAAACTTGTTTTAAGGCCATTGACCATTAACTTGGTGGGGTATCCACAAAATCTCACCAGGTAGCTGTCTTTGATTCTATGCTTTTAAGACAAATAGATTTTTAGAAAATACCTGAGTCTTGCCCACTCCCTAAACCAGGAAGTTTAATTCCAGGTGTTTCGTTTTGTGGGCGGAGGAGGCCCAGGCTAAGAGGTTGAAGTAAACAGCATGTGTGCATGCATGTTTATGCAACATCGTCACCACTCCAGGATCCTGGTTACTAGGTTGCTTTTTTACCAGAAAAAAACACATTCAGAATTCCACCTACACATATTCAAGTTTGCATAGATGCCAGGCCTGTGAACTCTGAAGACAAAAAGAAACACAATAATCATTTGCAAAGGTTCAAAAAAGCAGATTTCCACGCAGCTACAGTGGTGATGAATAGGTTTACTTTCATATCAAAACTTCAAGTTCATACCAAGAGAAATCATGGCTTATAAATTTATGGGACCATGACGAAATGTTTGCACGTTTTCTTCAAAATTTTCTGGCAGGCAGCAGGATGTGATTAGATGCAGTATGTTGTTTTGTTGCAGTAGCAAATTTAGAGAAGTCCATATTTATATCCATAGTTCTATTCATGCTCATAGAATTAATTACTTTTTCCAACTTTTCAGAAGTCTAATTTATTTTTGTATTCAATCCAGATCAAACACAAACATGTGTTGTTTTTAAAAGGTTAGGATAGGTTAGGTTAGATTAGATTAAGGCTAACCTGCACCAACAGCGACTATATCCATTCCTCCTTTAAAATGGTTGTCTACCAGTAATATCCGCAGTGCAACCATTGGCACACTGCTATTCCTAACCAAAGTTCATTTGAGCATTAGTCTGTGATGATCTGAAAAATAAAGGTTTTCCTTTCAACACCAAGCTCAAAAACCAGCAACACACTAGTTAACCATCTCAGTGTATTTTCAGTCAGTTCCAATTTTGGAACATTATTAAATTGACTGGATTATGTTCTATAAACCATTTATTAGCAACCCTATTTTTTTTTTTTTTTTTTTTTTTTTTGCTGTGTGGCTCATTGGCTCAGCCTTAACCTGTGTTTCAAACCAATCTAATTTGAGCTAATGAGAATTGTCCCCTTGTGGTCTGTGATTCTGGAGCGACACCTAATTTCAATGCTTTATATTCCACTCGTGTTGTCAAATTCATTGATTGGAAATAACAGTGTGTTGCATATCTCATTACATTGTCACCATTGTATTGCACATTACTACACTATGTAGCAGACAATATGTCATTCGTACTCTTGCAACCCAAGCAGTTCAGACAACTGTATGGACAAAACTGGGCTTTTATTGCATTTAAATTTCAGCCAATTCTTGGAATAGCAAGAATTGATTGCCCTTGATAGGTCAGATATTTTAGTTGTTCAGTGTCCCAGCTCTACTAATCACACTTTATAACAGATGCTTAAACCTTCAGAGGTTATTATTGTAACTTTTGTCAAAACAAGCACTCTGTGTGTTTCATCAGACTTCTCATTCAATTTTCCCATTTCACTAATCAGTTTACATACACACAAGATTTTTTGTTTGATCGGATGACACCCGACTTTTAAAATATATGTGCATGTCTTTTATCGAATGTGCTTGGCTTTTGAAAAGTTGTATTAACTCTTCCAGACTATTCCATGAGTAAACAAGTTCCTCTTCATGTTGTAAAGACAAATCAACTTGTCAACATTTCCACTTCACAATCATGTTTAAAACACAAAACCGGCAAGAAGTTAATCAGATCTTTTTGGTTTGAGGATGAGCCAGAGGCCTTGTAGCAACAGATGTGCAGTGAATAAAATTAGTCCATCATCGTAATTATTTCAAATTGTTTTATATTTCTGAAAGTCCAGCTTTGTGAGGGAGAACCACAGAGGAGAGAGTGCAAAAAGCACAGGCTCCTGCAGAATTTTTACCCATTTTTTTTGGCTTGCACAATCAAAGTTGAGGGAGAGTGGGATAATTATCCAGTGCCTTTCAACCCCCATGTTTTTTTTCCCCATCTTGTTTTTTTGTCTGAACTATATCTGATGGACCGATATAAAGTAGCCTCTCTGCCTCTCTCTCCAAGCTCCTTATCCTCACAAGGATTACGGGAGTGCTGGAGCCTATCCCTGAACTGGTCGCCAGTCAGTCGCATAACACATATCGACACCATCACCAAGCGGGAATCGATCCCACGCTGTCCACAAAAAATTCAGGGATGTGTATCTCTACATCATCAGTGACAAATATACAGTATATACTTGTATTTTTGTTGCAGTCATGGATTCTATATTTTGCCCATTGCCTTTTCTTAATTTGTGATTTTTCTTTTAAAAATGTATTTATGTTAGAAAAAGACGTCATTTGTAATAAAATCCACTATAATCCTCAGTGTCTCATTCTGGTTTGATCAGGAAAAATGGAGGTGTGTTGAAACAGTTGAACTGAGAGTAAAGATGTTTAAAGCTATTTTTGTCACAACACAAAGAAGTAAACTTTTTAAAAGCATATGGACTGAAGAAAACATAACTCTTTAAAAAAATTGTTGACAATATCAGTAGACTGTGAGATGATGATATTGCACTTGAGCTATACCATGTCGCACCTTTCTCACATGTGAGAGTGAGAGGCTTCACACTCTCTTTCATCTGGTCTCTCTGTGCAGAGATCCATCTCCAGGGCTTGTCACCTTTGTTTGTTATGTAGTGTCTCACTTGGCCACATCTCACTAGATTCCTGGCTGGTTGAGCTGTTCCAATGCAACAAGCATCCATCTACCTGCACAGCTCGACCAGCATTATGCAGCATCACACTCACTTGCACATCTGTTGAGGAAGCGGGGGGATGATTTATTTATTAGATCCCAATTAAAACCCAAGGAACAAGAGCACTTCAATGGGAATAGAAATATCAAATACAGTGAGCTCTACATGACTCCTTAGTCATACAATCTGGCATTGGCACCATGGAACACTTCGGTAAGTAGAAGATCAGGAAATTAAAGTGGGACCTCTCAGATCTTTTGTGTAGGAACAGAAGCCCTTTAAAGTGCACTCATAATTTCTACCACATCCTCTATGCTTTCTTCTTCCTATGGTGCAGTTATAATTTGTTTTTCATTCAGTCTCGTGATTTTTTTTAAAGGCAAAAAGCCTATATCGTATTTCATGATGACAAGCATGCGGGAGGATTGATTGGTCTTGCTTTGTTTCATGCAAGACTAAGTTGTGAAAACACAAACCGAAGCAGTGTGCGGGTGAATATTGATTTCGGTAACACTTATAATCGGTGACTTGTCTTTAAATCTGTCACTATGTCTACTGTGCTTGTACACATCAAATACATCTTTCAATTTTATAGTTCTCTTTCTCATAGGAAGCCTCTCTGACCCACTTTTATTCCATCTGCCGTTTCAACTTGACTTGCCAATTATTCCTCCCCCTAATAGCAAGATAGCCACTCTCATTTAGACATTATACCGATTTTATTGACCTGAATGATAGAAGTAGTCAGTTTGGCGCTGATCAATGATCAGCAAATGCAAAAAAAAAAAAAAATAACAGATCACCGATACGATCCCAAGATGGAGCAATGAGTTTATTTAAATAACACACAACCACAAGAGGTAGCACTAGCTTGCTAGGCTATGTAATATTTTGTTGATGACTTGCGACCCATGTCATATTAAAAGTACCTTAACATACCTCAAGGAAGCCTTGCACGTGGTCCTCTCCATACCTGAGCACTGGTGACCACCAACACCCGTTTCTTCCCCATTTTCATCTTATAATACAGTCGGTGTGGTCCACTGGTATGGCCATCCCTATGGTAACGAGAGTAGTCAGTCTCATTTGAGGTGACAAGATAAAGCCCAATAATTGCAAAAAAACAAGATATGGTGGTATGAGAATACAAAGTTTTATTGCAGTGGTCTGCCATCGTGCAATCGTGAAAGAGCAAATTTGTCTTGTAGTCTGGTCCACGCATCATGTGTCAACTGTCTCAGCCGTGTTCTCTTTCTGATGCCGCTGAAGTTTTTTTTTTTTTTTAATAATGCAATCGGATGTCAGATATCTACAGTATTACATCAAAAGACACAAAAAATAAAAAAATACTAGTATATAAAAATATACTAGTGTTGGGATTCATTATACGATGCACGACCGCGACATGTAGTAAATTTCTTTCTCAGAGCCGATTATTCACGTGATTGTTCATATCGGCGAATTATGATATCAAAACCAATCAGATTATCAGCAAAAAAAGCCAATTATCGGCCGATCCACTCAGGCTGATCAAATCAATGTAGTCTACTGAAAAGGAAATTTGCCAATATTTCAATTTTTCTGTTCATCAGCTTTAATGTCATAATTCACCGATCCAATCAGCTCTGCAAAAAACATTTGCTTCACATCATCATCGTGCACAGTATGTATGAGTCTAAAAGCTAGTTTATTTTTACATTGGAGTATTTTTATAGCAATATATAGTATAGTTTTGATATAGTATTTATATAGCCTGTGTGTTGGCGCATGGGACAGAGAACATGTACAACACGTAATGCCCAGATCAGACTACAAGAAAAAATTGCTCTTTCACGATGGATGGAAGATCAAGATGGAACTTTTTGGTCATAATTCCACTACTGTGTTTAGAGGAAGACAAATGATGAGTTCTATCCCAAGAACACCATCCCTACTGTGAAGCATGGGGGTGGTAGCATCATGCTTTGGGGGTCTTTTTCTGCACAAGGGACAGGACGACTGCACTGTATTAAGGAGAGGATGACTGCGGCCATGTATTGCGAAATTTTGGGGAACAACCTCTTTCTCTCAGTCAGTGCATTAAAGATGGGTCGTAGCTGGGTCTTTTAACATTATAACAATCCGAAGCACACAAAGAAGAAAACCAAGTAGTGGCTCCGTAAGAAGGATATCAAGGTTCTGCCGTGGGCTAGCCATTCTCCAGACCTAAACCCAATCGAAACTCTTTGGAGGGAGCTGAAACTCTATGTTTCTGAGTGAGAAACCTGTTTGATCCAGACAAGATCTATGTGGAGGAGCAGGCCAAAATCCTTCCTGCAGTGCGTGCAAATCTGGTGAGCAACTACAGGAAACCTTTGACCTCTGTAATTGCAAACAAAGGCTACTGTACCAAATATTAACATTGTTATTTTCAGGTGTTCAAATACTTATTTGAAGCTGTATCACACAAATAAATCATAAAAAAATCATGCATTGTGATTTCTGGATTTTTCTTTTTACATTATCTCTCTCACAGTGGACATGCACCTACGACGGAAATTTCAGACCCCTCCATGATTTCCAAGTGGGAGAACTTGCAATATACCAGGGTGTTGAAATACCTCACTTCTTCAATGTAGATACATTAATTAGTGTATGTATTTATTGCCATCTCATGGAAAATCATTCATTTGTTCTGTCTGTCACTCTGCCTCACTTCCATAAATAGATGAACAAAGATAAATTGGTTATTGTACATATTTTTTGAGCAATTACATACACAAGTATATACAGTGGCGGCACAGTGGGGCAGCTGTTGAGCGTTGGCCTCATAGTTCTGAGGACCGAGGTTCAAATCCTGGCCCCGCTTGTGTGGCATATGCATGTTCTCTCCGTGCCTGTGTGGATTTTCTCCAGGCCGTCCGGTTTCCCCCCACAACCCAAAAACATGCGTTAATTGGACACTCTAAATTACACCCTATGTGTGATTGTGAGTGTGACTGTTCTCTGTCTCTATGTGCCCTGCAATTGGATGGCAACCAGTTCAGGGTGTACCCTGCCTCCAGCCCGATGACAACTCGGATTGGCTCAAACAGTCCAGCGACACTTGTGAGGATAAGGGGTTCATAAAAATGGATGGATGGATGGAAGCATTTACAGTAAATAAACAGGTCATTTAAATCGACATCTTGCTCCATTTTGTGATAGAATGTCATCGGTAATATTTTATTTTTAAACTCGCTGATTGGTCATTGGCCCCAAAACTCCTGATGGTGTAAAGCCTAGTGTCAATATGCAAGGCACATTGTGCACTTCTTCATGAATTAATCCATTGAGTGTAAGATACTGTACAGGATAGTACCAAGAGGTGAGTCGTTTTTGAAAGTCATTGATTAACAATGAATAATATCATGATCTTAAAGAAGGTGAGGAAAAAAAATCTCACATGAGAGTGAGGAATAGTCTTTTCCACGGGGATTTAAATGCCACTTTTAGTGTCAATATATTGTACACAATCAGGATAACAGTGGCAGATGAATGTTTTAATAAATGTCTTCATTTGTTTTAGTATTGCACAGTTTCTATTTTTAACCACACAATAATTAAAGTGAAGAAAATAAGTATCTGAACACCCTGCTATATTGCAAGTTCTTCCTCTTAGAAATCATGGAGGCAAATGTTTATCGTAGGTGCACTGTGAGAGAGATAATCTAAAAAGAAAAATCTAGAAATCACATATGACTTTTTAATGATTTATTTGTGTGATGCAGCTGCAAATAAGTATTTGAAAACCTGTCTATCAGCTGGAACTCTGACCCTCAAAGACCTGTTAGTCCTCATTTAAAAGTCCACCTGCACTCCATGTATTATCCTGAATCAGATGAACCATTCGGTGCATAAAGACACCTGTCCACCCCATACAATCAGTAAGACTCAAACTTGTAACATGGTCAAGACCAAAGAGCTGTCCAAAGACACCAGAGACAAAATTGTACAACTCCACACAGCTGGAAAGGACTAAGGAGAAATTGCCAAGCAGCTTGGTGAAAAAAGGTCCACTGTTGGAACAATCATTAGAAAATGGAAGAAGCTAAACATGACGGTCAATCTCAATCGGAGTGGAGCCCCATTCAAGATATAACCTTGTGGGGTCGCAATGATCTTTATAAAGGTGAAGAATCAGCCCAGGACTACACGACAGGACTTGGTCAATGACCTGAAAAGAGCTGGGACCACTGCTTCCAAGGTGACTTTTGGTAATAAACTGAGACATCATGGTTTGAAATCATGCATGGCAAAGAAGGTTCCCCTGCTTAAATTAGCACATGTTAAGGTCTGTCTTAAGTTTGCCAGTGACCATTTGGATGATACAGAGGAGTCATGGGAGAAAGTTTTGTGGTCAGATGAGACCAAAGTGGAACTTTTTGGACATATTTCATAATTCCTGTTTGATCCAGACAATATCTATGTGGAGGAGTGAGCCAAAATCCCTCCTGCAGTGTGTGTAAACCTGGTGAACAACTGCAGGAAACGTTTGACCTCTGTAATTGCAAACAAAGGCTACAGTACCAAATATTAACATTGTTTTTTTCAAGTGTTCAAAAATGTATTTGTAGTTGTATCACACAAAGAAATCGTTAAAAAAAAATCATACATTGTGATTTCTGGATTTTTCTTTTAAGAATATCGCTCTCACAGTAGACATGCACCTATGATGTAAATTTCCAGCACCTCTGTGATTTCTAAGTGGGAGAACTTGCAATATAGCAGGGAGTTCAAATACTTATTTTCTTCACTCATGTAAAAAGAGATCACTGTAATAAAATAGATTTGACTTCCACATGTGGCAAACCAAAACATTGCAACTTCTTCTGATCAGGTCACGAGTGGAGTCCTTTCGTGTCTTACTGTATATATCAAAGTTAATAGTTATACATAACTATAGATTGAATAATGTCACTTCTGAGTATGCTTGTGTCCCTAACTCCATCTTGGGAGTATGTGAGTTAGTAGATATTCTTCATTGAACCTACCCTGCATATTTTTCTGAAGTGGGAGTAAACCATAGTACCCGGAGAAAACCCACACAGATATGGGGACGACATATAAATTCCACACAGGGAAGGGTGGATTTTAAACTACGATCTCAGAATTGGGAGGCAAATGCGCTAACTAATCCTCCACTCTGCCTCTCAATCTATTACAACCTTTGTTAAATATAGGCCACTTTGACATTACCAGTAATAAAGATATTTATGATTAGTAGCCGTTTTCTTCAAAATGTAATCCAAAATGAATGAATGGAGAAAACAATTTTCAACATATTTTTACCAGTTCATAAATAATTGTGAAGCTTTACTGAGCATAAGAAATGTTTTTTGTTCTGATTAAATTGTTGGGCCTAAATTGGTGATGAGTGAAATTCCACATAATTTACAAAAAAAATAAAAATGTTGCTCTGTCCTTTTTTACATTCCTGTCTGTAAGTGGACACTTGTAATCACCAAGTGTATTTAACACAAGACAATCTTGCTGCACACAGCGAGAAGACACAGGGCGGGTTGTAGGTACACAGGAGAGATTTGTAACACTGTCTGACAACAAAAAGCTGCACACAAACTGAGTTTAAGATGATTTATAAGGCTTATTTCTGAGAACGGAAAAGTGAAATTCATCACATTCCCACCTGAGAACATTGCTCAGCGGTGATAAATGACGAGCTGCCAGGGACGGACAGTGAGCCTTCCATGAAGTGCTCCGTCACCAGACAGCCTGACCCAAGGTATCGCCTCGCCACATGCCCTGCCTGAATGGCCAATGCTTGGCACACTGGAGCAAGATTCCCACTGCACGCCCTCCCAGCTGGGCACTCAAATAGGGGCCTAACGACTCGAGGACAGCCAGTCAAAAAGATGGCATGTGGAACGGGGTGTAGCTTCACAGCAAACACCGTTGTCTGATATGAGACAATAGAAGGAAATTATATCAAACAATGCATACAAAATCTAATGATTGACAAAATAAAATGATTTTCAGCTCAGCTCAGCACCATGACCAAGTGATTAGCACATCCACTTCAGAGTTTTGTGCGTTTGAATCCGGGCTCTGGCCTTCCTGTGCAGTCCTCGCTCGTGTTTGTTTTCTTCAGACACTGCTGTTGTGTCCCATATTCCAAAAATATACTTGTTAAATTTATAATTTTACAATTGTAAATTGTCCATTGGTGTGAATGGTTGTTTGTGTATCCGATTGGCTGCTGACCAGTCTGGGTAGTACCTGGCCTCTTACCCGAAAAAAATTAGCAGAGCAGAATCGGAACCGGAATTGTTCAAATTCAAACAATTTGTAACCCTGTGACTAATACAAGTTAAATGTTCTAAATGTGCAGGGATTCTAATCCTCATATTGTAAATACATTGAATATTGACAGAACTGTCTAAATCAGTATTGTTGAGAAAATGCGTCCCACCTCACAGGTGTGGCATATCAAGATCCTGATTAGACAGCATGATTATTGCACAGGTGTGCCTGAGGCTAGCCCAATAAAAGGCCACTCTGAAATGTGCAGTTTGATCACACTGCACAATGCCACATATGGCGCAAGTTCTGAGGCAGCTGTCGTCTCCGATGGTGTTTCAGACACAATTTGAGAGAAATGGCCTTTGGTGCGAAAACAATATTGTTGTGTTTATATTTTTTTTCTGCGTGTATAAGCGAGGGAGAGAGAGTGAGAGAGAGAGAGAGAGGAGAGAGAGAGAGAGAGAGAGAGAGAGACTTAAAATCGTACACTCAAGGTTGCTGCGCTCAAAGGTCGTCACGTTAAAGTCGTTTTCTAAAGTTTCCCTACAAAGCAGTCACTTGTTACGAGACGACCGTCATCGGAGGCGGTTTTCTAATGATTGTGAAGAAAGTTTTGATTAAATAAAGTTGCCAACTTGTGAGCCAATAAAAAGCAACACAACGCTCCATTAAAATGTTAATTTGTCCTTTTTTTTCCAGCAATGCCTTGCAACTTCACAGCCTTTTTAGTTCTTTGTTGCTTCTAATTGTGCGATGAACCTCAGACTGATTTATTTGTTGTCACGGAAGGTTAGAAGCACATTTATTCTGATATCATGCTCCATCTTTCCATTATCAGACATTTACAAGGACTTTTGGAGATTGACAACGCAGCCCACGTTACTGTCAAGAGGGACACGGCCACATTTGATTTTCCATAAGTCAAGTTAGCCTTTTAATTCTCTGCGTGATAGTAAAGACTTTAAGCGGTCTTTAAGCGATTGAATGTTTATTTCGAGGCACCTTTTGGAGGAGCATTTAGATATAAATAAATAAAATGAAAGCCCAGATAAGTCACCTATGATGTTATTTTTACCTTCTGTGGGACAAATATATATCGTCACCCTTTGCCAGCTACATCATTAATTGAGAAGTTTAGCAGGTCCTCTTAATTGAATTGTGTTCCCACTCTGTGATTTGTTTAAAGTATGGCAAAATGATGCGCCATTAAACACTGTGTCTATGGCAATGGTCATTTTTCTTCTTGTGTAATTCTCTAATCTCACTCTTCTTACATCTCCTTTTCTTTCATCGATCTCTCACTCCTTGGTTCTCATTTAGCTGCACCAACATTAAATACTTTTAACACTTCTCCCGTGAGTATATTTGGAGTGCTGATCTAAATGTCAGCACTGCAAATGCTGCTCCATGTTCCACATTTACCCGTCATAAATGCTCGTATTTGTTATTCTGACATTTGAGAACTGTGACTTACCATTTGCGAAAGAATGTTAACAAATGACAAATCCATCAAAGTGTCATTTGGTTCTCAGTCAGATAGATGTTAGACGGTTATCTATTGGTAAACTGTGTAAAGGTTACATAAACTTTGAATTTACACTGTCAGGAAATAATATTCTGTTCCAATACCATACCTGACAGATACATAACACAAAACTATGATGGAGTCTTTCCAGGATTTTTGTTAGCTTTTTATTTCTTTATTTGGTTTCATTGTTATGGGCCAAAATGACAGAATTTTAACTAAACCTTGTAGGAATAAGAAATATTGAATGTGAAGTGGAACCCAAGTTCATGAACACTGGGTGAATATAGAATTCTGTTTATGAACAAAATTTTAGAAAAAAAAAAGATTACATCAGTTTACTTTAACGTTGGAAGAGTCTTGACATAGCCGTAAAAGATAAACATCACAGGCTCTCTGTGTATATTTTCTATTTTTGCTCTATATTACCCCTGAGAATGGTACCAAACAAAGTGAAAACTTGAAAAACACTTTCAGTGTGTGAGTACAAAGAGGTTATTAAATGTAAAAGAAATAGCTCAACATGAGAAGTGCGTTAGTGTTTGTGATCTTGCAACACAGTTTGGTTTAGCTAAATCTACCATCTTGTACTAGCAATTATATAAGTAATATCCATCCACACATCCACCCATTATCTGAGCAGCTTATTCTCACAAGGGTCATGGGAGCGCTGGAGCCTATCCAAGCTATCTTCCAGTAGGAGGCAGGGTACACTCTGAACTTGTTGCCATCCAATAGCAGGCCACATAGAAACATCCAACCATTCATTATAACAATCGCATCTAAGGGTTATTTAGAGTCTCCAAGTTTCCATGGTGTGGAGATGTGGAAGTAAACTTTAGTGCACAGAAAGAAAAGAAAAAAAAACACGCAGGCATGGGGACAATATGCAAACTCCACCCAGGCGGGGCTGGGATTTGAACCCTTGTCCTCAGAACCTCAGAACTGTGAAGCAGACGTTCTAACTAGTAATAACAATAATAGTTATTATCATTATTGTTTAGTGGATTTCTCAACACCCAAACATGCTTGCCGTAGGTGCACACAAAGACACAAGTTAAAAAGTATTCAAGTCTCAATAGATGTAGTTTGGTGTAGTGAAGAAGTATTCCCTCAGTGAAAAGAGAAGCCACTGGGTAGCAAGACTCACTAGCTCGAAGGCTCGGAGAAAAGGCACTCTTGTTGTTACGACCGCGAATGATTCATTCTGAAGAAAAATTCTATTTAGTGAACATACTGTAGTTTGTAAAATGATTCCTTATTTTTGCTTGGTCGCCGTCTGCCACTGTGAGGCAAATGAGTTATCTGGGAGCAGAAATGGGACTGTTGAAGCATTCAGTCATTCACTTCTATATATTCAGCGAATAGCCAATGAGCATTAGGCAGCGCTGTGCAGGACGAGGAGGGACTTAAGTGAACTGAATGATTTGTTCCTAAACTGGTGTCCTGAGGAACTGAAGTGATTTGTTCGTTTGTGATCCGCTTCTGTTTGCCAGAGGTACAACGTCCTACGCAATAAGTCTAATCATGAGTGTTTTTTTACATGTCCTGATGTTCCCGAGGATTAGCTTTCATGAGCAGCTGTCTCTTCAAGCTAATGAGCACATAAAAAGCACACATTTATAATAAATGTAAAGATTAATAAATGTATACACAGCACATATCATTCCTTCTGTCTCTAATGCAATTACTAACGCCCTTTTTTATTTAATAATAATAATACATTCAACTTATATAATGCTTCTCAACACTCAAAACCGTTCCGACTAATCAGATGATAATAACAGTAAAGTGAGTGACCAGGAAGGCAGCCCGTGTGGCAGATGCTGCTCTCACCAATGCTGTGCACCAGAATGCAGAAAAGTTAAGCCAGCTGGCGAGAGCCGAGATGGACGAAAGAGAAGCAGAAGAATTGTTGATAGCTGAGCTTGCTGATCGCTGCATACAAAGTTTTTACTTTTTTGTATTTTCCCACCTTTCTTACTTTACAACACATGACATCAATAAGAATCTAATGCCTCGTTGAACATGTTGAGTGAGCATGAACCTCCGGGATGGATCATTAATGAAATGAGGAAGCACTTGTATTATTTTATGAAAAAGAAGTGTATGATTCCGTGAAATTATTTTTTGAAATATGAACTGATTTGAGTGAAGCGTCATGGTGAGTCAGCTGGTAAAGCATTGGCCTCACAGTTTTGAGGTCCCGGGTTCAATCCCGGGCACTCCAGTTTCCTCCCACATTCCAAAAACATGCAACATTAATTGGAAACTCTAAATTTCCCCTGATTGTGAGTGCGGCTGTTTGTTGTCTGTTTCCATGTGCCCTGCAATTGGCTGGCAACCAATTCAGGGTGTACCCCGCCTCCTGCCCGTCGACAGCTGGGATAGGCTCCAGCACACCCCACGACCCTCGTGAGAATAAGCAGTGAAGAAAATGAATGGATGGATGAATGGATGGATGGATGGATGGATGGATGGATGATTTGAGTGGGGTGACATTGTGGAACAGCTGGAGAGTGTCGGCCTCACAGTTCTGAGGATCAGGATTCGAATCCCGGTCCCTATGTGGAGTGTGCATGTACTCCCTGTGGCTGCGCGTGTTTTCTCCGGGGACTCAGGTTTCCTCCCACATCCCACTAACATGCATTCATTCGAGACTCTAAATTGTCCCTAAGTGTGATTGTGAGTGCAACTGTTGTCTGTCTCCATGTGCCCTCCGATTGGCTAGTAAACTGTTCAGGATATACCCTGCCTCCTGCCCGTTGACAAAGGGGATTGGCTTCAGCACTCCCGCGACCCTCATGAGTATCAGTGGCTCAGAAAATGGTCATTGTATTATTCAATTGAATATAAAAAAATAACTTGCAAATCATTATATTCTCTTTTATTTAGTTTTTTTACACATAATTTCATTAAAACTGAGTTTTCAATATTATATTTGTATTTACTTTTAATTATATCTATTGTACTTGTATTTAGTTTTGACTACACAACATAACCTCGTTCTGGGGATGGATCAAATTAATTATCGATCCATCCATTATACACGCCGCTTAACGTCACAGGGGCCACGGGGGAGCCAGACCCTATCCAAGCTTGCTTCGGGCGAAAGGCGGACTACACCCTGAACTGGTCGCCAGTCAGCCGCAGGGCAGATATCAACACCGTCTCTGAGCAGGAATCGATCCCACGCTGCCCCCTCCAAAGTAGGGCGTGTGTACCACTACACCATCTGTGACTCCTAAATGAATCACATTTCCATTTATTTTAAAGGGAAACATTACCTCAGCTCATGAAAGATTAGGTTTGTGAACTGAATTATTAGTTCTCATAGTACTCAGTTCTAAATTCTCAGAATCTGAGTAATTACTGTCCAACACCAACAATTAATAAGTCATTATTAGCAATTACTAAAACGGTGCTGGGAACTCCATTTTTCACTTCCTCCGACACTACAACATTTAATTGTTGGGTATAAAAGGCCGCAATCATTTACTGCTTATGAAAATATGTTTAGCTTTATAACTTAAATGCCTTCAACATTTGATTTGTTATGCTTTTGATTAATGCTGTTTAAGAAGTTTAGTCATTTGCGCTCGAGAAGTGATTAGATGTAATCAGAAGTCTGAGGTTGGCATTTGTGCAGTAGTTTTCATCAATGACCTGTAGTAGTATCATTCAAATACATATGCATGCAAGTATGATGTGATGATGATAAGACATTGACATGGACGTTTGTTATAGTAGGGTTTAGTGCGACATTCATTCGTAAACCTGTTCCCTTGCAGCGATCTGTAAATTGCTTGGCAGTCCACTAAGCATAGCACTGGAAGTAGTGTGACTCTGACTTTCAAAATAAGTGTCTTAAGTAGTAGTGCTGTAATGGCTGTTTATTACTATCTTAAAAGTGTTTCGCATTATATGTGTACACACTGCAGCGTGGCCCCATAAAAAGTGCAAGTTGATTGCATGTCCGCCCTGACTCAAAGGACAGCGAATGGCAAAATGCCAGAAATAATGGATGCCTCAGTCTTACCATTGCATTTCCTGGGAGAATTAATGAGGCAAATCAAAATGTTGGAACATACCTTTTGTCTGAGAGGAGAGTGGGGCTTTGACCTGACAACCATTCACAGTGTCATGTCAACTCCTCAAATTATACATGCCATGGAAGACTGATGGAGCCTGACAAACGCCACCAAGTAAGAGAATATACAATTAGCAGGCTCGTTGGACAGGGCAAGAGGCTCTCATTTATTTATACTGACGCCTGACAGGTGATTGCTGGTGCCTCCACATTGCATCTGTGTGTGTGTGTGTGTGTGTGTCTGTGTGTGAGTGTGCGCATGCGCGCGTGCACGCAGACATGCGTGTGCTTCTGCCAATAATGTATTTGAATCTGACCTTATACTGGTACAAGTGTAAACGTGTACTTCAATGGATAACTGTCTTAATCCGTAAAGAGAAGTGGACATGCTGCTTAGATGCGTTTAATCTCCACATAAGGCACCGTGATAAACAGGTCTCTAAGCGAGACAGGCTTGGGGTAAAACAAATTTTGGGAGGGATAACAAGGCTTGTAGAAAACAGCGATTGATTAGCTAGCAATCAACTCTTGTTTAACTCAATCCCCTCGAGACATTGGCTATGTTTGCAAGGACAGCAAAAAATAAATAAATAAAAGAACAAGGAAAAAAGCAATTATTAACACCCTTCTAAGTTAGATAGTAGTTTAATTATAGTGTTGACATCTCTCTCCCCGTGATTCCCCACATATACTTTTATTTGTGTCGGGCCACCACAAATTAATTTTGGCTAACTTTAATAGATTTGGGCTTTTTGGATTATGGGTTATTGTATTGCTGTGGGCCATCTGTCGATACCACCACTCTCCTTTCTGATCCAATGCTGCAAGTACGGTACTTCAAATTATTTAAGTATTTACCTCAATTTTATCTTCTGGTAGCCGGCACAGTGGTACTCACAGGTTCACACTTCTGAGGACCGGGGTGCAAATCCTGCCCACCCTTGTGTGGAGTTTCCATGTTCTCCACATGCATGCTGAGGGTTTTCTTCAGTCACTCTGGTTTCCTCCCTCATCCCAAAACATGAATGGTATGTTAATTGAAGAACCTAAATTAACCACAGTTGTTAATGGTTGTTTGTTGGTATACGGCATATACAACAAGCCACTCGCTCCTTTTCTGTCAGAAGTGTATCGCATTTCACAGGTTCAAATCTTCACTTGAGCTCAATCTACACTAACATTGACCTGGAATTTCGAAAAGGGACTAAACTTCCCAGTCACAAGTTAGTCACTTTGAATTATAACACTGTTTTATTTTTAATTTTTTTAATAATGATGCAACCAGAGATCAATGCTTGCATCATATCAAATGCCTTGGAACATTGGAAGGGACAAAAAGCCTTACGTTGAAGGGTAATCTATTAAAATAATGCCTCAGTGATGTCGCTGAAATCTTGTGTCCTGAAAATAAAAATATTAAACAAATGGTATCAGACCTTCAACTGTTCCACCACACTGTTGAACACAGATTATCAGACATTTGCATGACTACTGATTCACAATTGCACTCAGACGTCCAGTCATGTGAGTATTTTAGTGTTGCATTAAATGAGGATTGTGGCATACAAGACAAGACTTGGCTGAACTGTTAGTTTGTCTATATGAGATAGAGCACACAATCTTTGTAGGAATCATTTTTTCTTATCATGTTGGTGTGTGACATTTACCATAAATCTGGCTGAGCAAAATGATGTGTGTGAGGAGGGAATGATGACCATGTGTATGATATTGCTCCGGCAAAGTGACGCAGCTGTAGCGCATTGGCCTCACAGTTCTGCGGACCGGGGTTCAAATCCCAGCATTGCCTGTGTGGAGTTTGCATACTCTCCCCGTGCCTGCGTGGGTATTTTCTGTGCACTCTGGTTTCCTACCACATCCCAAACAAATTAATGCATTCATCGAAGATTCTAAATTGACCCTAGATGTGATTGTATGTGCGACTGTTGTCTGTCTCCATGTGCCCTGTGATTGGCTGACAACCAGTTCAGGGTGTACTCCATCTCCTGCCCGATGACAGATGGGATGGGCTCTAGCATTCCCGTGAACCTCATGATGATAAGCGTCTCAAAAATGGATGGATGGATGGATGCTATGGCTCTTTGATGTGTATGATGTGGCTCTCTGCCGTAACTCAGTAAAAATGTGGCTCTTCATCTCTAACAGGTTGGCCACTCCTGGCTATGCCCTGCAACTGTCTGGCAACCAATTAGAGATGTGTCATGTTATTTAAAGTACAGCATTTCTGAAAATGGGCAGGAAAAGCTTAAAAACACTTGCATGTCTGCTGTTATGCTTTTTACAGGGTTCATACTCAGTCTGACCAAAAAAATTTAAGGGCTATTTAGGGGCATTTTTAGGGGCTGACACGAAAAATTTAGGGCTAACACGGATTTGGGCCGACACGAAAAATTTAGGGCCATCGTGGGAAATCAAGAGTAAGGAAAAAAGACTCACCCAATGGTGCCATCAACCGTTCTTGGTTCATCAAATGTTCTAGTACCTCAGTACCCCTTGTGGTAGTTCTCATTGATATGCCCATTGTCAACGTCTTCACATAACAGTATACAGAAAAACAGATTCTAACTACAATTGCAACTGTATACACAAATGTCTTCTACTGATGTCTGTCTCAGCACCCCTACTCTAGCTCCTTGAGCCTACCCAGTGCCTCCTCTATTTGTTGCCGCAGAGGTCCCAAAGTGGCTCTCTTGTCCTTTGCTCTGCCTCTGAGTGCATTGGCCTCGGTGATAAACCTCAGATTCCTCTTTTCTTCTGCCTCCTCACACAGCCTTTCAGCCTTCTCAATAAGCGTTGATATGTCAGTCTCTATTCTGGCTTTTTTGGCTTTGAGGCAGTAGAGATGAAAAGTGGGCAGCGATGCCAAATGTAGCCAGGTACGAAGTCTTCCTTTCCCCACAGTGGTGGTTTTTAGCAATGTCACTGTCTGGGAACGTGACTGCAAACACTTTCGAATTATTTTCACAAGATTTGTAACTGTAATGACTGCAGATCACTTTTAAAGTCCAGACGATCTCTGCCTTTATCGAGTCCGTCTTCGTGTATTGAACTACGTTCATAAAGCCTAAATTCTGGCTGGACAACTGTAGGTGCGCATTAGGGATCGCAACCGGCTACAAATAACCGGTTATAACTGGTTTTCGTTTTTTTTTTAAACCGAAACCGTAATCGGACTTTCGAAATCGGTTAAAATTTCTAATCATTTCTTTCGGTTCCGGTACACCACATTGCGCTATTTTTTCAACATCATTTCCACTTTTTTCAAGTTTTGCTGTTTGAGTAAAGTTGGACTCAAAAGAACATTCAGTTAAATCAAAGAAACATCAAACATGGCATCGAGGAAACGCTCCAAAGTATGGGAGAAAACTTGTTTTATTGTCAAACATCAAAACACTACTCACATAACGGGGGGAACTCTGTGAACTCGTCACTCCGGAAGAGCAACAACAAAAACAGTCCGCACACCAACTCGAGGTCCTGCGGGTTAATTATGTAAACACCACTATGGTACCGTTTTTTTGCTACACCTGTTTGGTTAAAACCGGTTATGAAAGTAAGCATTTTTTTGCGATCCCTAGTGCGCATGCACTGCTAGTACCACTGCCTTAAGTTGATGCTTCACTATCTTAATATTTTAGAAATAGATTCATACCAACGGAAGATGAGAGAGTCTTCGCCAAATCAGCGTGTCTCCTGTTTTTCCGGTGTGACTCCAGCGCTTTGACGCCCATCTTTTCAAGCTGGTAACTCTGCTTGCACAGATGGCAGTAAAACATGTGCCGATCTTTTGGATCTCGACGAACCCAGCTCCCAAACTCCTGACTTTCAACCCAAGCTTCTTGAAAAATGCACTTCCCCGTGATACGAGTTGGATCGATGAAAGAACTACGCTACGTCGTAACGAAGACGAAGTGAAATGCCTACTCACGGAAACAAACAATGGAATATCGACAAGATGGCGACTAGTTGTCAACACGGTGACTTCCGTTGACAATTTCCGGCTGATTTGGACGCCAGACGGATCGCTACTTTTTTTTAAATAAAAGTTTAATTTATTTTTTAGGAAGAATTTTGGCGGTAGAGGTCCTCCCTTTGATTTTATTTTAATTTAAGGCCTTTTTAGGCGCTTGACTGGTTTTCGTGGATTTTAAGGACTTTTACCAGCCCCTAAATGCACCTTCGAAAATTTAAGGGTTTTTAGGGACTTTTAGGGCCGGGTGCGAACCCTGTTTTTATTATCTTGCTCAGGGGTCACTTAATATTATTTAATGCTACAGGCCACTATCTCCTTGTGTGCAAGTCACCCCCTCATTAGCATATTATATATCAGATAATTTTAAATCAGTGTGAGACTTTTTAGTCTTCTGTTGAGATCTGTTTGTTGACACATCAGCACACCTAAATGTTCAATGCCCCGAGAAGTCATCACTCCTTGATGTGTTCTAGACCAATTTACCTCATAATTCTGCATTATAGCCATATTTGTTAATGATCTCAGTGACCACTGTGTCACTGCAACTGTCAGACATACTAAGCTTTCAAAAGCCAATTCCCATCTGCTTAGCGATAGGGATTTAATGTTTCTGTAATTTATGTTATTCTCATTGGAGTAGTGTTAATCTTATTGGTGGAGTAGAACTGACCTGGATATTCTTTCCTAACGGTGTCTTGGATACAGTACTTTAAAAAAAAAACCTGCACCATTCTTAATTTATTAAAAAAGAAAAATATAATTACTGCAAAGTCACATTGTAAAAATAATAAAATCATATTAAACTGTTCTCATGATTACATTATCTGTGCATGTTTGTTATTTGAATGTGGTTGAAGTTCAAACAGTCCTGATAATGTCTTGTCTGTGTGAAAAGAAAATGTGGAAGCCGCATTTCATTTTCTTCCTTTCTGCTGCTGTTGTAGCTAGTGAATTGAAGAAGCTCGACCTAAAGCAATCGGCTGGTCCTAATCAGTCTGAACCCTACTTGAACCCGACTGACTTACTTGCTAAGCCTTTATCCATTGTGTATAATCCCAGTCTTCTTAATAGTGAAGTTCCAAGCATTTGGAAATCCGCCTTCGTTCTTCCTTGCTAAAAGGAGGAGGACCCTCAATTATGAACAGGCCAATCTTGAAGCTCTGCATTTTCACAAAGGTCTTTGAAAGACTTGTCAGCAACCAACTATAGGACTTTCTTTACAGAAATAGTATCTTATCAAGGTAGCAATCTCTCTTTAGGAAAAGCAGCATCTCTTAAGGTTTTAAATTACATCATGGGATTACTGGACGTATATAAAGGGCTCTGTTTGTAATTAATGATCTTATAGCTATAGCTGTTCACACCTATATGGGGAGCCAAACACCAGCAGCATCTGCTCAGTCATCTTTTGGATATTTGTAAATTTGTTTGCGCTTAATGAAGCATAAAACCTCCAGCAGTTTGAGAGTTGAACTTCTCTTTTAAGACAGTATTGCATTGGAGATCAATCAGTTCCATCTGCAGCTCCCGTGGTGCTATTTCAGGGTCTTGTGTGACTGAATCTTGGGTGGGAGTTTGTCTGCAAGCTTGATTTTAACCACTGAGCCATAACCAACAGTTCCTGCACTGATTGGCTGTTAGCATAATCAGGATGCTTGGTAGAAAAGTGACAGCTGGTGTTATATTCCTCTCAAACCGCAATCGTTTCTTAAATTATACATACAGCCTTTGACTGGACTTCAGTGAAAAAGTACTGTATTTAGTAGTCCACACTCAGCATTCACCGTTGACCTTTTTGTTTTGTCTTGTTGTTTTGTTTTGTTTCCTTTGGCCCACTGGTTAAGGAAGGGTTCAGAGGAATAACAGTGAAAACAGAACACCCAAAGTCAAGTCAATGTATTAACACTACACTAATTGCACTATTTGATGGAACCACTGGGTACAAGGTTAAATGAATGCAGTAATGAATTTGATGTGTTTGGGGTGATCCTGTACCAATCTTTGGCGGGCCAGAATAAAAATGATCACCGGGCCGGAGTTTGCTAATCCTAGCATTGTACAGAATTTTAGACAATAAAAATCATCCTTCCATCCATTTTCTGTTCCACTTAGCCTTGCTCAGGTTGCAGGCAGAATATCCCAGCTATCTTTTGAGCGATACACCTTGAATTGGTCACCAGCTAGTTGCAGGACACATATAAACAAACAACCATTCACGCTCACATTCACACATATGGGCGATTCAGATTCTTCAATTAACCTAATACGTGTGTTTTTGTGGAGTGGTAGGAAACTGATATCCCTGGAGAAAACCCAAACAGACACAGGGAGAACATGCAAAATCCATACAGGTAGGGCCAGAACCCCAGTCCTTTTTGTGCTGCCTATAACAAAATCAACCTTTGTGAAACTCCTGGCATTCACAATTAACATTAGGGTGCTTGCAAAGAAAGGGCAAGGGGCAAGGACCGAAGCCAGCATGTGGCTGGTTATTTGCCACCATGATAAGAGTTAAGGAGAGAAGAAAACACTCGAGCAATTAGGTGCGAGTCAGGAGTTAAATACCCTGGGGTTCGGAGACGACCAAGGACCAGACAGAACCACACTCATACATTTGAGTCAAGTTTAGAATTTAGGACTATAGCATGGTTTTAAAAATCTTATATTGATATAAAATTACCTAAACTTGGTAAACTCTCTACTCACAGGTCAAGCATATCAGACTAACTGTTAATACTTTAGTCTTGACATATCAACTGGTTATGATTCAAATCACATTTCATACTATTTGGAGTCACATCAAGACAAAACAATTCTCAAATTCTAGCAAGTGTGCTTGTAAAGTTGACACACTGGCTTGGACAACTAGCATACATTTGGAATTTTCCTGCAGGGTTCATGAAATATCAAAACAGACATTTATCCTTGGTTAACATCAAAAGAGAGTACACAGGTTGCAGTATTATCAAACAACAGTGGACAGCCTCGTATGCTCATTTTTTAAGGAAAGAGTGTTACTGTTTTTGCATTCCACCGTCGATCGGTCCCCTCTTGGGGTGCTGCCAGTTCAAATGAAGAAAAGGACTCTTTGATGACTGTAAAGCAAGATGTCGAGGGGACCTGGTAATTACTTCAGGGTCCACTCGGCTTCTTGTTGGGGGAGTCTCACAGCATGGTGACTTCGTAGAATGCCGTTTATCAAGCTGTGGGGAGTCTTTGTGTCACCTCAGTTTGTGGGAAGCATGTCTGCTACAGATGTCTTTTATCATTTTTATCCAGATGAAACACTAAACACGCTGTTTTTCATCATCTGCGGTACAAGCTTTGATTCTTTTCCAGCCAGCCTTCAAAATATTTCAGAGCCATCTGCAAAGGCTGAAAGATTGTTTTAAATATCAGTCCATCCATTTTCTGTACCGCTTATCCTTACTATGGTTCCGGGCATGCTGGACCATATCTCAGCAATTTTTGGGTGAGAGGTCCGTTACACCTGGAACTGGTCGCCAGCCAATCGCATGACACATGTAAACAAACAAACATTGCCATGCACAGTCCCACCTACAGTTTACAAGCAAATGATTTCCTGACTCTGACTGTCCCATTTGTCTTAACAGAACTGGGTAAGGTGTTTGGTTATGATGCTCCATGTAACCTGATCTAAAATTGTTTGACCTGAACTACTGTATCTTGGCGGATTTTTTCGATTACTGAGAACCAAAGAAGTAAAAAACATTAGGTTTTTTAATTCAGAGGCCATACATTTTAGTAATGTATGACCTCTGACTTTTATTTGTATTTAGTGTATGAATGTTGATGATTGATGATTTCCACTACCTCTTGGCCAGGTTACTTTTCAAAATGATATTTTTAAATCTCTAAGATTTTACCGGGTTAAATTAAAAAAAACTACATGCAGGAATGTTTTTATTTCTGAAAATTAATTATAAGGTTGACCTATTTTGTCAGTCAGGCTTTGTAATTTTTACAGTCGAATATCTTACAGCACTAACTCATGTCACTGTCAATCTTAGTATCATACAAAGCTATGGTATGTCAATCATCATAGATCATAATGTGTGCCGGAATAATTTAAAGTCCATTTTGGAGGATTATGCAGGCATAAGAAACCTACTCGATGAAGTAGCATCCATTTTTCAAGGCTGTAGCAGTGTGTGTTATTTGACTGATGGTTGACAGCTGAGCAGTGTGTGGTTTTAACGCATTTAGCAGACATGGCCACAACATCTGAGAGCTGCGAAAAAGGCTTTATATGTCCTTATTTTCAAGCTTCATTTTATATACTTGACAAGTTATTTAATTATTCAAGTTTGGAAGGGTTGTTCACAGATTCTTTGCTATGGTGTCAAATTTAGAAGACAATTAGTTTCACTTTACAGGAACTTTAGCCAGGTTTATCTAATCAAGCATATGCACTGGTCACTGAATCTTGCCTCAAATGACAAATGAGGTTTTAGCAAGACCAAATAGGCAAATTGGGAGACACAGTGGCACTTTGTGTAAAGCTAAATCAGATTTAGCCGACCAATTTCAATACATGTGCGCCAGCTTATTTCTTTTTTTTTTATTCGATTTTATGAGTCAAAGGCAGTGAAGGCGATAGAAAACCAATAGAGCGATGCCACAGACTGTGACCGTGTGTATCACCGGGCTCCCACGGTCGACAGGTAATCGGGTGAATTCTCTCAAGGACTTTGATGCAGCCAAATAAGAGTCATGCTGAGATGTGAACTTGAAAGATGAGAGAAATTTGCTGCGAAGAGTGAAACTGCAACCTCCTTCTGGTTTCAACCACACACAAACACATTCAGTCAACACACATGCTGGTGTCTATGTTTCAAATATTATCAGAAGAAAAAAAAACCTTGGGTTCCTGTCATTCAGCATCTGACTCTATTGCTGCATTGGTGGACTTTCTCAACAAAAGCAGCTCAAAGAATGTCAAAAGCAAAACATGGAGCCTTGACATCTGACATATGAGGCTTTTTTTTTTTTTTTTTTTTGCTTTTGTGGACAACAGTTGTTGTGTTAGTATATTTCATCTCCACATTCAAGGTCTAAATTTGAACTGTCGGAAATTTGAACCATTCAAACTTGGGTTCATGGAAGTTAATTTATCAATAATCATTTCCTCTTTCCTGACACATTTTTTAAAACTTTTGCAGAGGCCTGTGACACTCAAAGCCTTCAGTTCATCGAAACTATATTGAACCAATGCCATCACTGCACTCTATTGCTTTTGTATGTGTCAAAACCATCCATCCATTTTTCTATAGGCCTTGTCCTCATTAAGGTCATAAGTCACGAGGGCAGGTACAACACACACGCAGCACGCAAGCTGATTACTGGACACACAAACATCCATTCAGACAATTCAGTCAGACCTGGGACTTTTTGAACTTCAGGCAAATTTTAACCACTACTTCACTGTTCATTTGTCAATGTATGAATTGAATACATAACCTTATAAAAATGATCATGCAGTTCAATATAACATTATTGCTAGATTATTCTTTCTGGATACTGTAAATGCTATAGTAGATTAACTTCATTAACTGGGGCAGATTTCATTGATAAATAAAGATATTGAAATATTAAATGCAAAAAGGTATAGATATACATATAGATTCATTGTTATTAATTATTATATAGATTATAGGTTTTAGGCCCTGTAGCTCAGTGGTTAGAGCACTGGTTTGGTAAACCAGGGGTTGTGGGTTCATATCCCACTGGGGCCTCCACTCCAGGAAGGGCATCCAGTGTAAAAATTGTGCCAAACATATATGTGCGTTCATCTTAGATGACACGCTGTGGTGACCCTGAAAGGGACAAGCCAAAAGAAACTATATAGATTCAGTGCCTGCAATTTAAGGACTTTCTAGTATTTAGTTGTTTATTTGGACTTTCAGCTCATAAAATCCACAAAATCGGGAATTAAAAAAAATGAATACTGTGAAGAAATTAGCTACAATTTTTCAGACCATAAATATTTTAAACTGTAACACACTAATCATCTACTAAGCTCAAAGCAACTGTAGAGGTTTCCCCAGGTAACATTAAATTGTTTCAGTTTGGTTCAACTGTCTCGATTTGAATATGGGGAAGACTCCAGACTTGACAAGTGGCCAGAAGACCACTATTGATAACGTCCATAGGATGGGTAACCCACAAAAATTCATAGCTAAGGAGACCGGCAGAGAAGATGCACCAGCAAAAGAGAAGACTGTGGGCTTTAGTGGATTATCAAACAGAGAAGATTCAAGAATCCAGCAGAGATCCAGAAAGAGTCAAATGAAAAAGGATTCACAGCTTTGAAAAACCACCGCATTCAGACACATCCAGAAGATGAGCTACAACTGTCGTGTTCCTCGGGTCAAACTTCTTCTTTGCCTGAGTCAACGTAGGAAGAGTCTCAACTGAGGAGAAGGACTTGACTGTTGACGAATGGTCTGGTGTCCTTTCCAAGAAAAGTCAAGTGTCTTTTTCATTCAAAATCAAGGTCCAAGGGTTTCGTAGTAGATGGGTGAAGAATGGAACCACACCTGCTTGAGCTTCAGTGGGAAATATCAATAGTCAGTCATTATTTGGGGTGCAACGTCCAGTGCAGGTGTTGGTAAACTCAACTTTCTTAAATACAAAGTCACTGCAACCGAATCTTTTTGAAGACTTCATGATTTCTTCTGCTGAGGATTTGTACACAGATACAAATTCCATCTTCCAGCAAGACCTTACCCCTGCCCATACCACCAGAGGCGCCAGAACCTGTTTTGATGCCCATGCCATGACAGTGGTTGAGTGGCGAGCCAACTCGCACATTTAAACCCAATTGGAAATGCATGTGGGGCGACAGACCCAAAACAAATACAAACTGACAGCAATTATCAAGGAAATCTGGGCTTCTATAACTCCCAGTCAATGGCACGGGCTGATTGCCTCAGTCCCATGGGTCATTGAGGCATTGATTAAACCGAATTGATACCCAACCAAATGTTGAATATTAGCATTTCATGTTAAAAGTACCATAATTGATTTAATTTGATCATTCCATCCATCTTCTACTGCTTATCTGGGACAGGTTGCAGCGGCAGCAGCTTCAGCAGGGATACCCAGACTTTCCCAATTCTTCCGGGGGATCCTGGGGTGTTACCATGCCAGCCAAGAGACGTAGAATCTCCAGTGTGTCCTGGGTCATCCCCGGGGTCTCTTTCCGGTGGGACACGGCTGGAACACCTCACCAGGGAGAGGTACGGGAGGCATTCGACTCAGATGCACCAGGGAGATCATCTGGCTCCTCTCAATACGGAGTAGCAGTGGTCCTACTCTGACTCCCTCCCGGATGGCTATTTCTCACCGAATCTCTAAGGGAAAGGCCAGACACCCTTCATTTTGGCCGCTTGTATCCGGGATCTTGTTCTTTCAGTCACGACCCACAGCTCGTTACCAAACTGAGGGTAGGAATGTAGATTGACTGGTAAACTGAGAGATTTGCCTTTCGATTTACAGTACCTCTCTCTTTACCACAATGGACCGTTACTGCAGATGCAGCACCATTGTTTCCTTAATCATGAACAAGACCACAAGATACCTGAACTCCTCTACTTGGACTCTATTTTCCCTTTCGTATCCTGAATTTTTCCTTCGTAACCAGCGACAATATTTTTCCGAGGAGACGAATGTTCGTTGAGGTACCACTGTATGTATGTATGTATGTGTGTGTATATATATATGCATATATTTTTTTTCAAAACACATTCTTCTCATATGCAGCACTGTATATTTATACTCATCATGCTTTTATGGAGGCCAAGGGCTATGTTGAGTGCTGCACCTGTGACACTTTTTCTCCTTTCCATTTGCACTTCTTTGAGTTAAATCGGTGTACTGTTTTCACTCAAGCGCCTTATGTAATGACAGTGAAAGAGCTTTCTATTATTCATACATCTGGGAACATTACACTGCATCCCCTCTTCCACCTTTTGGTCCGCTTAGTGGTCATGTCCTCTAATTTGAACATTTTATTTTCTATTCATCTGCCTGCTGATTTATTGAGGCATCTTTTCTGCCTGGGTCATGTCCATGAGCTGTATGCATGTGTTTCTACTGAAAAGCTCGAAACAATACCAAGTGGTCTTTGCATTTCAATCAAGTCGAGCCAGTTTCTCGCCATGCACCCAACTGTCTAACTATCTAAATGAGTATTTGCGTAGTATTGATTAGCATTAAACCCACACAAGTGTCTCTCATTTGCATGTGGCATACATGCTGGGAAGAAAAAATGGTGGGGATAGGGTGCAAGAACACCATGGGATGCATTAAAAGAGATGAAATATGTGTGGGTGGTTGCAATGATATAAAATAAAATCCCTCGACATGGCTTCTTTTTATAATACGGCCATTAACTTTTGTTTCTCTACTCACCAGTGGGGCTCAGAGCAACATGCACTGCAATCTGGTCCTCATCAACCCAGACAGCAAGATAGAAGATGAAGTGTGACGGGTTACAGTTAATGCTTAGCTCGGAATCTCTGTTGGGTAGTGATACAATCATGTGTGGAAAGGAAGCAGGATTCTTGCTCAGGTATGTCCTGCAAAAGAATAATTGCCTCCTCTTTTCATCTCTTAATTGGCCTGGTGCTATTTAGGGGAACTTGGAAAGGGGTAAGAGAAAGATGTGAGAATAAAAGTGGAGGGAAAGGAGGAGGAGGAGGCACATGGAGGGATAGTGCACCATTGTTACTGGGGCAGCAGCAGTCACTTTGTTCACACTATTCCACATTGTTGAAGTGTGACTGTTTTTGACATGTCTCACAGTTTATACATTGGCATGTTTTTCCACACCTTGTGGATTCATAGAAACGTTCCAAGTCCTCAGGGCTGAAGCACACAGGATCTCAAGCGACAGACTAAGCAGCACCATGGCCAGCGTCAGAGGTGCTATGCCGTGAGGAAAATAAGTACTTGAACACCCTGCAATTTTGAAAGTAAGTATTCCACACTCTGCTGCTGCAAATAAGTATTTGAAGACCTGTCAATCATCTAGAATTCTGGCCCTCAAAGACCTGCTAGTCCGCCTCTAAAAAGTCAACCTACGCTCCATTTATTATTCTAAATTAGAAGTACGTGATAGAAATCGTTAGCTGCATAAAGACACCTGTTCATCCCACACAAACAGGAAGACTACAACTACTTACATGGCTAAGACCAAAGAGCTGTCCAAAGGCACCAGAGACAAAATTTAGACCTTCACAAGGCTTGAAAGGGCTATAGGAGCATTTGTCAAGCTGCTTGGTGAAAAAAGATGAACTGTTGGAGAAATGATTAGTAAATGGAAGAAGCTAAACATGAGTGTCAATCAAGACTGGCCCTCCAACCAAGACCTCAACTTGTGTTGTATTAAGGATCGTAAGAAAGGAGAGTTAATTTCTTGATCAGCAATTTCTATTAATTTTTAATATTTTCTTCCTTCCGCTGTTGTTGGGACACACCCTCACCTCCTGCTGGTCCAATCAGTAGTAGTAATATATACTGGAGACAAATGTTCCCTCTAATTTTTTACATGTCTGAGGAATCACACTAAGACCGTGAGCGGTCCTTTTGTCCACTGTGAGCCACATCAGACGTATGCACTATGCTCAATCAATGTCATCCATTGAAGTTACATGGCTCATTAAAAGCTTCAGATTGCATTCCCATCAGAACAGTTTTCAGAACGATTTTGTGTTTTTGCAAATATACAATGAAAATGTCAACAATCCAAAAAAACAAAAATACATTACAATACAAATACATACCAAGCCAACTATTAACTATAAATTTTAAATGTTGCTTCCAACTCTGTTTCTTTTTTTTTTTTTTACCCACAATGATATCCCCGTCTGTTTTTCTTGGTGTAAAACTGCTGAATTATTCCTTGCAGAATATCTTTCACAATGCATGTTGAAAGCTGAATGATGCCCCCAAACAGTTTTAGGGTTAATGTTATTTTGCCTCCTATATTCAAAATACAGAATTAGCTTTTTGGGCAATGTATCGTCTGTGCTTTCATCCTTAATCAGGGTGTGCCAAGATGGGATTTTAACATTACACACCATCTCATCCTGCACTTTCTACATTGGCTTCAGATCAGACCTTTTTTTACTCAAAAAAGAGAAAATCTCATCCAGTTTCACCACTCTTTCTTCTATTATTCATTATCCGGTGTTTGTAATTGTTAGTGTACCCCTTCAAAATGGAGTGGGGCGGTGTCAGGTAAACTAGGAAATAGTGTGTGGCCCGGTGTGGATGAGCAGAAGCTCTTTCTGCGAGGAAGTGTGCTGCCATGTTCAAAAAAAAAAAAAAAAAAAAAGGCGTTAGGCTGCAGTTCAATGCGCTGGATCTGTTTTCCTCTGCGCAGAGAGTGTGCGACTAGTGCGCAGTTGCGCAGCTTAGAGGGAACATTGCTGTAGACTATCCCATGATTCGTCACTGTAAACTGCTCCCGTTGCACAATTGTCATTGCAATGATCTATAAAGGTGAACTGCAAAAAGGTAAAGGCATATTCTTAAAAAAATTAAGAAGACTCTGCATCTTGCACAACTGTGACTCTTATGAAGAATATTTCCTATTAATTGAATGTCTATTGTTCTTTGTTCTTGTTAATTCATTTGTTCTTTATATGTTCTCAACGCAATGTGACAGGAACAATGGTGAAAGGACATTGATCACTCCGTATTCCTCACATCTCTGGCTGACTATCCATCCATCCATCCATTTTCTTTTGCCACTTATCCTCACGAGGGTCGTGGGAAGTGCTAGAGCCTATCCCAGGTGTCAACGGGCAGGAGGCAGGGTACAGCCTCAACTGGATGCCAGCCAATCGCAGGGCACAAAGAGAGAAACAGCTGCACTCACAATCACACCTCGGGGCAATTTAGAGTGTCCAATTAATGTTGCAGTTTTTTGCGATGTTGGAGGAAACCGGAGTGCCCAGAGAAAACCCATGCAGTTCCGGGGAGAACATGCAAACTCCACACAGGTGAGGCTAACGCTTTACCAGTTGAGCCACAGTGCCGCTGGCTGACTATATTAACAAAATGATATACCCTATACCAGATATATCCTATATTAGAAAACAAAAATTCCACATTATGACTATGTGATTGCTCAATTTTTTTATCTAAAGCATTCTGGTACAAACAATGATTTTCCTCGGAATCAGTTTTTACAATAATGTACTGATGATGCATTAGAAAAACAACCACAGATCATTTATGTAGTGTCCCTTAAAGTACCTCGCACAGAAAAGCTTCTGCAATGTCCCTGCCGAATTTCAACATGAATGGCAGTTGTTTATCCCTGACATGTTCAAATGGGTTTTGTCTTGGATGTCCTTAACAAATCCTGGGACTCTTGAATGAAAGTTGGAAAAGTGTTCTTTGATGCAAGAACGATCATGTTCTCAATACCATTCATTAAGGAGAAATGAAAGAAGGTAAATTCACATTCTCCCAAAGTATGAAGTACCGGTCGTTCAAGAACTTCACTGATTCATTGAAGATTCAAATTTGCGCTTAAGTGTGATTGAAAGTGCAACTGTTGTCTGTCTCTGTGTGCCCTGCGATTGGCTGGCAACCAGTTCAGTGTGCCCGAAGACAGCTGGGATAGGCTACAGAACTCCCGCGACCCTCATGAGGATAAGCAGCTTAGAAAATGGATGAATGGATGGACATTTGGTCGAACATTATGAATCGTGGCTGTTTCATTTTATCTCTCTTTGAGAAACAGCAGTGAGTAAATTCTAAACTGTAGAGTAGAAAAACATCACCATTGTTTTTTCTTTAGTGGAGAAAAATGACACCTCCATGATGAAATTTGAAGCCTTTGTGACAACTGTATAGAAATGTTGGCTATCAGGGGAGAAAGGACAAAAAGATACGAGCACACGGGCAGGCAATGTATTCTCACTACTGTTTATTGCATATGTACGTTATTGTTTAGGGAAAGGTGGCTCGGATGAATCATTTTACCGAGAGCAAGTGAAGGAGACAGAGGGAGGTTTTGATTGAGTGCCCACTGAGGTCCCATCAGATGTGGCTTAAAGGAATAAAAGATTCATTTGAAGGGGGCTGAGGAAGATTACGGTTTTCACATCCATTCAAATCCTCTGAAATCCCTCAACATCACACTTATCAAGCTATGAGCAGCATGCTGCACTAACCCGCACTAGGCTTGTCGCTATGTATCATGGCAGCCCAGAGCAGGTGTAACTTATTCCTCAACAGACTGAACACAATATATGTAACTATGGGGCTTACTGAGGATATATTCAACCTACCTAGCTGCATAGGTATTTTCTCTTTTGACATAGAGTATAAAAATTGTTACAGGCTGTAAAGTGAAATTTGTAAAATGTAAATATTTATTAATACAAAATGCGTTGGTGTTCTAGATTTAAGGCATACATGTACATGACACATGGCAATAAAAATGACAAAAATATAACAAAATAACTTCTGGTACAGTAACTTCTAATAATTATTCAAATTCCAACCAAGAGGTTGCAGTGATGTGCATGATAACATTTCATCCATCCATCCATTTTCTTAGTCACTTATCCTCACAAGATAGTGCTAGAGCCTATCCCAGCTGTCAACGGGCAGGAGGCGGGGTACACCCTGAACTGGTTGCCAGCCAATCGCAGGGCACATAGAGACAAACGGCCACACTCACAATCACACCTAGGGGCAATTTGAGTGTCCAATTAATGTTGCATGTTTTTGGGATGTGGGAGGAAACCAGAGTGCCCGGAGAAAACCCACGCAGGCACAGGGGGAACATGCAAACTCCACACAGGTGGGTCCGTGATTGAACCCAGGACCTCAGAACTGTGAGGCCAACACTTTACCAGCTGAACCACCGTGCTGCCGATAACATTTCAGCTTGTAACCAAACCAAAAAGTGAAAAAAACTATCATTGGCCCATGCACTACCCCCTGTAAAACGTTTGATGTAATTTGTTATGTTTTGGTTATTTCTAATCTACTCAACAATTTCTTGAACTTACACTGACTTTTTAAAATTATTCAATCAGTTTTCAAAAATTGTCAAAGTACAGAATTTGCTCTTATTAAAGTCTTAAATGATATAAGGTTTAATAATGACTCAGTAAAGGGGCAATTTTGGTCTTGTTGGATCTCAGAGCCGCTTTTGATACGGTAGATCATAATATACTGCTGAACAAGTTGAGAATGTGGGTAGGTCTAAATTGAACAGTCCCTAAATGGTTCTTGTGCTACCTGAAGGAAAGGAGCTACATTGTAACCATTGGAAGTGCTCAATGCTCAACAAATGGCAATGACTTGTGGGGTCCCTCAAGGGTCAGTTCTCGGACCCCTCCTGTTTAGTTCAAAGTCACCAGAGCTTGAATTTTGACAATAATATCTATGCAGATGACACACAGTTACATTTAGCAGTCTCCAGATGACTACAGTTCAATGGAGTAATTGTACCACTGTCAAAAGCAGATAACTAGATGAACCAAAAATGTCAACTAAACCACAACAAAACTGAGGCAAATTTTGTTTTTGGCAATAAAGAAAAGAGAATTGCTGGAAGTAAATACCTGGACACACTATCTTTAAAAACTAAGGGCCAACTCTTAAACCTTGGAGTTCAGATAGAGTCCAATCTGACTTTCAACAGTCATATCAAATCAATTACTAAAACTGCCTTTTACCATCTGATGAACCTATCCATAGTGAAGCCTTGCATGTGACAAGCAGATGAGGAGAAGGCCATTCATGCTTTCATCTCAAGTAGACTAGACTATTTTAATGCTCTTCTGACTGGACTCCCCAAAATGAGCATTAAACAGCTGTAGCCCATTCAGAATGCTGCACCGCTCGGGTTGTGACCAGAACAAAAAGATCAGACCATGTAACTCCAAATCTAAAGTCTTTACACTGGCTTCCAAGCAGCTTTAGAAGGGATTTTTAAGTTCTGTTACTTGTCTATAACTCACTAAATGGTTTATCTCCTGAATAAATGAAAGAAGTTCTAATGGAAAATAAACTCTGTCAGGTTGAATTTGACAGACTCTGGTCGAATCGTTGAGCACAGGCCAACAGAAGTGAGGTCAGCTCCAAGTGTGAATGTTTTCTAAATCTAGGTTTAAAACTCTTCATTGTTGTCATCCTTTTAAGAGTATTTTCCTTTTCAAATTATATTTCTTGCACTGAACTTTGTTTTAATTTTACTAAATTTTCATAAGCTCTTTTTTTCTTTGTTTTCAAATAATTTTAATCATGTAAGGCACATTGAGTTACCTTGTGTATGAAGTTCACGATATAATTCAATTTGCTTTGTTTTCCTTTGTTTCCATGGTAAAATTCTAATAAACTAAATAAACTCATTCATAAACAAACCAACAAACAACATTTACAAAATTACTTCTGTCTTGTCCCAAAAAAGTAAATGGATTGCAAGCAAGAATGAAATTTGCTTTTGATGTCTCTGCTGTGACAGCAAAATGAAACCTTGATTTTCTTGTCAGTGAAATGCAAGACACTGACGTGACATGTGATGCTCTACTCGGAGAAACACAACAGTTCTAAAAAAAAAAAAAATTTTTTGACATTGTTCACGTTCACCAAATTGAACAGTTTGAATATTCCGTGCACCACAATTCTCTTTTTCATCATTGATTCATATTTTATCTTCTCATTAGTTTCTGAATTCTTGGGCAGCCATGGACACACTTTGAACAAATTCTGATTATTTTTCATGCAACTAAATATTATTACATACATTTGATGACATCAATACATGCTAATTAATGACATCAAGACATGTTTCTACAGTTTCGAATTTTATAATATTTAGTTTTGAGTTACATATTTCTAGTTGTGTGTACTGCATATTTTATACATCCAGCCATACATCCACTTTCTTTGCTGCTTATCCTCACGAGGGTCATGGGGAGTGCTGGAGCCTATTCCAGCTGTCAACGGGCAGGAGGCGGGGTACACCCTGAACTGGTTGCCAGCCAATCACAGGGCACATAGGACAAACAACCAGACTCACAATGACACCTAGGGGTAATCTAGAGTGTCCAATTAATGTTTCATGTTTTTGGGATGTGAGAGCAATCCGGAGTGCCTGGACAAAACCCACGCAGGCACAGGTAGAACATGCAAACTCCACACAGGCGGGGCCAGGATCAAACCCGGGTCCTTGGAACTGTGAGGTCAACGCTTTACCAGCTGATCCACCGTGCGGCCATATATATATATATATATATATATATATATATATATATTTTCCAAACTGTAGAACTGCACTCCAAAATACTGAATGATGTTTTTCTTAATGTGGTTACCAATTCATACCTTGGAAGCATCCCAGTAAATGTCATTGAAATTCAACACATACCACAGATACTGCAAAGAGGTGTATACGTATATCAACAAAAATCAAAAACCATAATGATGTCAACATGGTAAGCTACATTTAAAAAGGGATGATAATTTCCTATGCAAGGCCTTTTGTTGATGTGTCACTTTGTAGACTCTTTTCAGTCCATCTAGTCCAAATCTTAATGTTGCTGCATAATTGCAGATTTGTGCTGCTATTCCTTTGTATCGGCCATGCGTATTATTCACCCGGTTCACCCTCTCCATCTAGCTGCTCCCTCTCCGAGGATAATCTACTTTGTATTTTCTATCAAGCACCATTTGGCATTGGGTTTTGCTATTCACATGACCAAATTGCGTTAAGAGGGATTTGCCACAGTAGTGATAAACTACTGACCAATATTGAAAATCAGTCACTGACACAATCCTCCTAATAATGAGGGGTGTATTGTGATTTGAGAGGCGTGGAGGCAAACAACAAATCTGCACACAAAAAAAGAACTCTTACCTTCTTCCCATGTAAACCAATAGAGCTCAGTGAAGAATGGATCGTACCTGAATAATGAAAAAAAAGCACAATAAATGAATATGTTTCACATAAGTGGTAATTCACACCATGAAATATCACACAGGGTTAACCTAGGAATGTCTTCGCATTAGTTAAGGAGAACAAACACCCGCATGTCAAGGTCCAAAAAGGGGGAATCATTATAGATGAGTGCAGGCTTGGTGAGGTGTGCATTTTTAAAGGTCTGGAAAATTTACTGTTGTTTGAAAGGTCACGGTCTGGTACTGGCAAGCAGCTGGGAGTTGTAAACGACCCTCCTTATCAAATGTTAATGCTGTCACAGCGCACGTCACACAAAGCAGCGGCTGGAATATGTCTTTGAGGTCCTGCAGGTTCCATGGAAACAAGTTGTTTCATTTACATGCAGAAAGGCGAGCGGCTAATTGCTTTTCTTGGAACATCAAATAGCAGGATGGCTTTTGGAGGTGGACGCTTCACCGAGGGGCTCACGGGAGGGAGGGAAATGGAAATTCCCCGAGGAGCAGATCACCATTAGATTATGAGAGACGTCTTTAACAGAAAAGATTAAGACAAGGGCAGGGTCTGATTCTTCATTAGTCATATTCACTGTTGATTCTTAGGGAAAAAAAATGTCGGTCATCTTGTTGGACAAAAATGAGCAGCAAGAGAACAATTACCATAATTTCTCGAAAATAATGTGCCAAAAATATTTTCAAAAAGTCAAGAGAGCGCATTATATTTAGGTATGGATGAAAAATAAAAAAAATACAATCACATTGTATAGTCGTATACAGGTTCATAGAGTGGGGAAAAAAGGTATACATACAGTATATATTTTGATACGATGTTGATGTTTTATGTTACCCATTTATATAAATTACAGTAATGTGCGCCACCAACCTGAACTCTGACCTCCTTGGCGGGTGGGTGGGGGGTTGTTGCATTTTACGATCGTTAGCGTCACATATTTGTTGATACTGCACCAAACATCAGAAACGACAGCCCGCAAGTTTGTTTAAACTCAAACGGAGAGAAAAAAAAAATGTCGACTATAAGGGCTAGTTGTGCAGCCACTTTTAAAAGAAATGTGACCTCACTCTGGCTGATGATACGGCGAAACCGGAAGCAAAACATCGTGAGCTAACTGCTAACAGATAATTAACCAAACTACATAGTACGATCATAATGGACACATTTAAAAACAAAACGAGATAGCGCACACAATTGAATTGCTCGTTTTTATTAAGTGCCCATTTTGCTCATTTCTATGTAGTTTGAGCTCTCGTTTTTTATTGAGACCTGACGTTATGAAGAGCTGCGTCAGATTATAGCCGAACGGGAGCTAGAGGCTACGCCAGTAGCACGATGGAGCTTCCCCTCAAAGTGCTGACAATAATGAGGAATAAAGGGGACCATGACTCTTAGGATTCAAAAAATGTTTCCTCACAAACCTCACGGATGGCACAGAGGATGACATGGTGTGGGAGCAAGATGGGATTACTGTTCATGAATGCAGGAGGCACCAGAACTGGACCAAGTTATAAATAATGAGTTTGACAGTGATGCACAAAGATAGCTACGATGGATATTTTTTTAGATGGGAGATGATTTGGATCCTTCTTTTGAAGTCTTGGCCAAGGATCGTGGATAAACTGCACTATGCACAAACATTTTATACACAAATATTTGATGCAAACATGTTTGTGTTAAATACTGTAGTTTATTTATTTAAGACTGTAATATGTGTTATCAACAGTATAAATAAAATGTCATGCCATTGTTAAGCATTTATTTTGGTTGGTTGAGGGATTCTGTTCTGACAAATGCAGGGACCAGGACAAAGATATCCTGTGGCCTTTCCCGAGATACAATGAAGAAAATAAGTATTTGAACACCCTGCTATATTGCAAGTTCTCCCACTTAGAAATCATGGAGGGGTCTGAAATTTTCATCGGAGGTGCATGTCCACTGTGAGAGAGATAATCTAAAAAGAAAAATCCAGAAATCACAATCCTTGATTTTTTAATGATTTATTTGTGTGCTACAGCTGCAAATAAGTATTTGAACATCTGAGAAAATCAATCTTAATATTTGGTACAGTAGCCTTTGTTTGCAATTACTGAGGTCACATTTTCCCATAGTTGTTCACCAGGTTTGCACAAACTGCAGGAGAGATTTTGGCTCACTCCTCCACACAGATCTTCTCTAGATCAGACAGGTTTCTGGGCTGTCGTTGAGATACACGGAATTTCAGCTCCCTCCAAAGATTTTCTTTTGGGTTTAGGTCTGGAGATATGCTTCTTACGGAGCCACTCCTTGGGTTTTCTGGCTATGTGTTTCGGGTCATCGTCATGTTGAAAGACACAGCCATGACCCATCTTCAATGCTCTGACTGAGGGAAAGAGGTTGTTCCCTAAAATCTCACAATGCATGGCCGCGGTCATCCTCTCCTTTATACACTGCAGTCGTCCTGTCCCATGTGCAGAAAAAGATCCCCAAAGCATGATGCTTCTACTCCCATGCTTCACAGTAGGGATGGTGTTCTCTGGATGGAACGAATCATTTGTCTTCCTCCAAGCACAGTTCGTGGAATTATGACCAAAAAGTTCCATTTTGGTCTCATCTGACCACAAAAATTTCTCCCAGGACTTCTCTGTATCATCCAAATGGTCATTGGCAAACTTAAGACGGGCCTTGACATGTGCTGGTTTAAGCAGGGGAATCCTCTGTGCCATGGATGATTTTAAACCATGACGTCTTAGTGTATTACCAACAGTCACCTTGGAAACGGTGGTCCCAGCTCTTTTCAGGCCATTGATTAAGTCCTGTCGTGGAGTCTTGGGCTGATTCCTCACCTTTCTAAGGATCATTTAGACCCCACGAGGTGATATCTTGCATGGGGCTCAACTCCGATTGAGATTGTCATATTTAGCTTCTTCCATTTTCTAATGATTGCTCCAACAGTGGACCTTTTATCACCAAGCTTCTTGGCAATTTCTCCGTAGCTATTTCCAGCTGTGTGGAGTTGTACAATTTAGTTTGTGGTGTCTTTGGACAGCTCTTTGGTCTTGGCCATGTTACAAGTTTGAGTCTTACTGGTTGTATGGGGTGGACAGGTGTCTTTATGCAGCTAACGACCTCACACAGGTGCATCTGATTCAGGATAATACATGGAGTGGAGGTGGACTTTTAAAGGCGGACTAACAAGTCTTTGAGGGTCAGAATTCTAGCTGACAGACACATGTTCAAATACCTATTTGCAGCTGTATCACACAAATAAATCATTAACAAATCATACATTGTGATTTCTGGATTTTCTTTTTAGATTATCTCTCTCACAGTGGACATGCACCAACAATAACAATTTCAGACCCCTCCATGATTTCTATGTGGGAGAACTTGCAATATCGCAGAGTGTTGAAATACTTATTTTCTTCACTGCATATATTACCGCTGCATCGGTACATGCACAAAGAGAATTATTAATGATGACGTTTTGAAAAACAATGCAAGTACAAACATTAGAATTACAAACCTAACAAAATAGAAATATATAATTCCTGATATTTTGAGCATACGTACAGCAGAACATTAGTGGTGCACGTTGTACATTAGCAGTAGGGTTTTCCTGTTTTTTTTAGGTCAACTTTGGGGGTGCGCATTATACTTCAGTGCGCATTATACTCGAGAAATTACGGTAGTTTATAGTTCAACCAGCATTCTGCCTAAAAAGGTTGCCATATACTTTGAAACTGAAGGTAAACAGGAAGAGAACTAGAAGTAGATGATGAATGAGCTTATGCAAAAGAAACAAATCTTATAGGGAAAATATAAGTACCAAAAGTGTTTCAAGAGACATTTGCATTTGCTACACCCAGGGTGAAATTTTTGATCATCTCCTGAGGCAATTGGAAGAATTGCTCGTCTTTTTTGTCATCAGATTCAAACAGAATTCCAAGACTGATTGAAGCACTTGTACTTGTTGCTCTCCTATAAGAGCTGCATGTAATCACGCTGCTTTGAATCACATTTTCTTTTTAATGTGCCCCTAAGACCTTTTGCTATTTATTTTGAATGTTAAAAAAATCCAACTCAATCATTGTGAGAGCTTTTTGAATCAAATTAACAGCACTGGGGAGGTTGTTGGCGAATAAAAGCAACACAGCTTTTTTTTTTCCCCTTTACTACAATGATATATTTGTTTTGTACATTTTAGGCTTTTGATCTCTCCATGTTTGTGGATAGATGTTTGACACCAACATCACTCAAAATTTGTTAAAGTGAAACAGTTAAATTCAGTTCAATAGTCTTTCACATAAAATCAGATAAATACAATAATACCTCAATTAATACGAATAAACTAGATACTGGTAAAAAAAAAAAAAAAAAGCCCTATTTTTCAAAACTAAAATCACACATAGGACTACAAGCAATTAAAGACAGCAAAACATAATATCTGCAATTTTCAGATGTTTGGCGGTCACAGCAGGTGTTTTTTTTTTTATTGAGGAAATTTACAGTATGTTAACAGGAAAAACTTCTCACCTCTTCATTAATTGGTAATGAGATAACATTTGCAGACAAACACAGCAAAGGGAGCCACTGAATTCCTAAAACAACATTACCAAATGCACGATTATGCAGTTTTGTTTTTCCAAAGCATGCAAGAAGAAGATAAAAAATGATTTACAGATCGGCTTTTGTGCATGTGTGCATGTTTACACAATAAGAAAAAAAAAATCAAGATAATCTGCAGTTATCAAAAAGATCTTGTTTATTCACCCAGCTACTAATTACAGGCCGTATCAGAAGTGTTCCCATTGTGACTTTTAAAAAAAAAAAGAAAACATCCATCAGTGTGGATATTAATGCATTATGCTCTGTCTATTGTGCACATCAGTGTAATGTGGCTAAGACTGCCCCTGAGAGAATACAGTAGAACTCAGGAGAGATATCTTTTTTACTGTCTGTGTCACATCCCAAGGCTGTTAAGAATTGGACTTAATCATCAAGTGCATGGCGTTGAATGTTAATTTTCCTAGAAGGATCTAATCTTTGCCATTGTGGTTTTGTGTCATGATCCTGCCGCTCCAGCACGAGCTGTGCGGGTGCCCGCGTGGGTGCCCGCGCGGTTGCGCTGATTGAGGCGCACACCTGCGTCTCATGTGGGCTGATTAGTCCGTGTATTTATATCACCCCGATGACGAGTGTTGGGCGCCAGTTCGTTGATCTTCATGTCCCGTTCGTGTGCTCCGGTATCCCTGATCGAACCTGTGTGTACCAACCTTCGCCCGTTCTCCGACCACCCTTGTAAGGCTGACTCCTTTGATACTTCTGCCTGCCTTGATCGTTCTCCTGTGTACCGACTCCTGCCTGCCCGCTCACCTGCTCTCTTCGCCCAACGTCCCAACTACCGCGGCTGCACCGGACTGCCTGCTCGATCCCCGACCTCGGCATATAATAAACGTTTCTCCTTGAACTACCTTGCATCGTCCGAGTCCTGCATTTGGGTCCTACTCTCGTTCCGATGGGACGTGACATTTTGTTGCAGAACAACTGTTGTTTTTGTCCTTTTGTCGTAGCCAGAAAGGTGATCAAGAGATTTGTGATTACTACAGTACGATGCGTTGGTTATACATCAGAAAATCCTACAAGAAACGCAGCGAGAAAATTCCCCCGCCCCCTGCCTCCCCACAATTATACATAACCCTACACTAATGATATAGTTGCATAAGTCACACACCCGTGAATCCCCATTTGTCCTTGAGAGCTATTAATCAAAGTACGTTCACGTGAATGGGGAAGAGACAAAAACAAATATATGGCGAATGCACTGATGGTCCACGGTTTTTGTATTTATGAGTGCCCTGGAGACAGTCAGCATACTAATCACCTTGGCGAGGCCCTGGCGTGTGTCTGCAAAGTAATGTACCGGTGTCGGTGGTAATTACGCTTGTACAGATGTAAAACACGGGGCTGAAGATGCAAAATCACAGTCAAGAGAGCTCGTGCAATGCAGTCACATACATATGCCCTTCCTCTCTTTGCTCTCCACCTTTATCCTGCCTTTCTTTTTTTCTCCTGGTGGACTGCACCAGCCCCATCACTCTCACGTCATGAGGGCGAGCGATACCTCATTTAAGACTGCCCCCTGATGGATGGATGTCGAAGGGACGCCTCAAAAGGTAAGCAGAAACAGTTCTTTGAACCTCTTGTGTGCTCTCATTGAAAGCTCACATTTCATTATACTGAGGGTCCCCATGAAGTAGCTAATAATAATGCTCCGTCATACTAAAATTGCTCCAATGATAATATTGAAATAGTAGAAAACCCTTAAAGTATGAAAGGAATACATCAATATTGATGACGCTCCAAGATGGGGATTATAAAGCCAAATCTTTTCACACAGCTCTTTAATGGATCTCATTGGGTCTTATTAAATAGTGTGGAAGAGGCTTATGAAGTATTCAGCTCATGTGCAATTTAACTACAGTTATTTTGTTTTGTTTTTCTCAATACTTTGACCACATCAACTAATTGTTTGCTAGTTCGTAATTTTGAATTGTAGTTAGAATACAATCAGAAAGGATCTGGAAATATCCTTGCATACAGTCAAATATACTCACTTCTTAGACGATGCACAAGTTAACTGTTAACTAAACTAAACACACAAACACTTATTAAATCACATGTTGCACAACAATGCTAGTGAGCATCAAGCTGCCTTTCTAAAAACCTCACTGATATTTTTTGACTATCCAACTTTTGACATCAGGTCAATAATGCAAGCAACCACCAACGGTGGCTTGAGACCTTTGCGGGGGTTTTGTTGTTCTTTTTTTTTTGTTTGTTTTTTTTAGACAATGTATGGAGGAAGCCACATCAGCCTTGCAAATGTTTGAAAGCAGTTATCCTTATCATGGTTAAGCAGCGCATACACATACAGTAGATTGTGGAAAAGGAAGCACATGTTCGAGTTAGATGGTTGTATGCATTAGGGCACAAGAATATAGATTTTCTGTCAGGGTGTCATTGCACGGATGGAAGTCATCTTGTTTGCTCTTGAAAATGTAAATGAGAGTCAGCCTATATATGCGTGTGTGCCTGTGTGTGCTTAACAGGACACCTGATCAAAGAACAATAGAATAGGAGAGTTTTAAAAACATGGAAAATTTGCCGGTACAATGTTTTTAAATTGCTGCTATTCGCCACATCCATCAGTTCACTTTGCTGTTATTCTCACCTTCAACCTTGCCCAGAATTGCTACTGTCCAGGAAAATAAAAGATCAGCAAGCGCAGGCACAGCGTGGGGCTGAAGGTAAACGAGCCAGGTTATCGAGATATTCTTTGAATTGTGCCACCTTAGCTTTGAGAGCTCAATACAGCCCGAGTGATCCAGCCTCTGAGGAGCAGGTCTTCGGTGGTGGACAACTCCTTAGATCACAGCAAGCCAGCCCACCCACCCGGTGCTTGTGTTGCAAAGACTGCGGAGAAAAGATGGAGAATGGGAATTATTTTCAATATGAACCACAAAGAGAGAGAGAGAGAGAGAGAGAGGAGAGAGAGAGAGAGAATCTGGATGCCTAATTCTTTCGTATTTTGGAAGCTTTGAAAAGCCAAAATGCTGAATGCCGTCCGTCCCTTCCTTCTCTCCCTTGTTAAGCCAAGGCCAAATCTGGAGCCCCAGTGAGTCATTTTTCACCAGTGTTTCAAGCTGCCAGGCCTGATGGCTCAATGCTCCCTGTATGACAAGCATTGCCTCAAATGGTGGTCTGAGCTTTTATTCAGCTCAATGTTGATACCAAAGCTGTTCAAATACCAAGGCCCTGTCCTATAAATACAGGATAAAGGCTTTGTGCGTTCATCCGTGTGTGTACGTGTGTGCATGTGTGGGTGCGTGCGAGTGTTTGCGTGTGTGATAGAGACGAAAAAAAAAGAAAAAATCTGTATGTCTTGGAAAGTGAATCTTTTCTTGTTTGACAATCCACTATTCTTGTAATCTTTCATTTTATGTGCCATATTTTTTGTTTAAAGCTGTATGTACAGTATGTTTGTACTGTATATGCGTGTGTACAGTATACGTACATACATGTTTGTACACACATTTTTTCCTTTTTTATGTATTTATTTATTCACAAGAATTCTATTCTTATGTGTTATATCTGTGCATCCCCAAAATGTCATGATTCTTCCTAATGATTATCAGACTCTCTCTCTCTCTCTCTCTCTCTCTCTCTCTCTCTCTCTCTCTCTCTCTATCTCTCTCTCTCTCTCTCTCTCTCTCTCTTTCTCTCTCTCTCTCTCTCTCAGAATGTTTGGTCAACTTAAGCCTTGTTGCTAAAAAAAAAACAAATTATACTTTTAAAGAACATGACAGATTACAAAATGTTTAAAAGTAGGCCACAGACATCTTTATTCACGATTGATCCACATACTTAAAAAAAAACAACAACTCACAAATCTAGCTGTTTGTGCTGGGACCCATCACATCTTGGCGACATAGATTTGTTTTCACTGTAGATCATGTGGAGCGCTAAAGAAGAGAATTTTAAATTAATAGAGCAACTATTCAGGGCATGCCGAGGCTGCGTGAGCTCAACCTGCCTGCAGGATCACACACACTTTGTCCTTCCAAATGTTGGCCAGCCAGCTGGGCTGGCCGTTTCAAAGACACCTTTCATCAGAGGATCGCTATCTTGGTTTGCTAAAACTACACAAATATTTTATAAAGAGTGAACTGTAAAATGGTGAAATGGTGGGCCTGGCCTGTGTGGAGCTTGCATGTTCTCCCTGTGCCTGTGTGGGTTTTCTCCAGATACTCCAATTTCCTCCCACATGCCCAAAACAAGAACCTTAGGTTAATTGAAGACTACGCCCACATCTCAAGATGACCAGTATGGAAAATGAATGAATGAATGAATGAATGAATAAATGAATGAATGACTAGCTTTCTTATGTCTGGATCACATTATAAAACAAATTTGGCCTTTCGTAGTTGCATTATGTCAGACAATTGCAATAAAATATTGCCGTATCTCAGTCAGACAGAGGCAACATTAAACAATATGTATTCTAACACCACTGTGTCCTTTTTTCTGTCAATGGGCTTCATCTTGTCAAATCAAACAGTTTCAGAGAAGCAGAACCATAAATCCTGTCACCGTTTAACACGACCGGGTACACTTGTGACCATGGCAACAACAACAACAAGGGATCTCGGCAATGTATTGAGGTTGAAAAGAAAAAGACCAAAATGATGAATGATGTGTCTTTGTCGTCATTGATGCTTGGGAGAGAACATTCCTTCAAGGATTCCTTGAAGTATGCTCAAGTACTTTTAATACGATATGGGTCACAAGCTGGCAACAAAACTGCTAGCACTAGCGGTTCTACGGAAATGGTGTTTCGGCGTTCTGTTGAATTATGCTCTAAAGTTTTGGTAAACTTTTCATTGGTAAACATGAATCATTTTTATGAGTCACTGATAGTGTAGTGGTACAGACGCCTTACTTTGGTGTGGGCAGCGTGGGATTGATTCCTGCTCAGTGAAGATGTTGATATCTGCCCTGTGACTGACTGGTGACCAGTTGAGGGTATAGTCTGCCTTTTGCTTGAAACTAGCTGGGATAGGCTCCATCTCTCCTGTGACCCTTTTGAGGCTAAGTGGCTTGGATGGCTGGAGTCAATTCTGACAATGTTGGGTCATGTTGCACTGTCGGAGAGTTTTCGTTTATATGCCACACTACAGGGAAGATATCAAAAAATAAAAAAATAATCGACCATGCTGAACTTTCATTTTGGCGTTGCAGGCCTATGGTATAAGCAAATCATTGGTCGTGGATTATGTCACATTACAAGATGTTTTGTCGCACCCAACAATTTGGAAATTGCACATGATAGCTGATGGGGCAATATTGAGGCGAAAACTGTGTTGTCTGATCTACGGTATGAGGTCAAGCAATTTATTTTCCTGTTTCCTGACGTCGCCAAAGCCCCTAATTTTCCCCAAACAGTTGCTGGAGTGGAAAAAGCAAAATTATCACGTTCCCAAAAAGGGGAATTTTGTGCACACTGCTGATGTTAAGGAGTTGGGATAAGGCTAACTGGTCTTATTAAAGCATCCACCCAAAGACGTGGAGGGAAGTGACATCATGCACTCTGCCAACCATCAACATTTTTTTTTCAGTATTGTGACTTCACGTGTGACTGTTAATCGGGCTCAGCACCCTCAAACTAGCCTGGGATTCAATGTCTTCATTCCATGTGTACAAACAGAGCAGCCGCCTCCCCGCATTAGTAAGCACCTTTGGTCTTGTCACCAGTGCCACAGAAATTGTAAAAAAAAAAAAACGTGACAAGGTTATTATTGGTATTGAGCAGAGAGTTTGTAAAGCAAGCCACTGAATTATAAGTACTCCAGTAAATTAAGTAGATTTCCGCTAGAGCACTGAGGAACATCAGGCAGTCTCAATGGAATGCAATGACCCTCATGCCTTTTACCAAAAAAGTACAAAAAATGCACACATACCTGTATCTCATCCAAATGCATAATAAACACAGAAAATACACACATGCACACAGAATCCCGTGGCTAAAAAGCAAAGTGTGGAGAGTCTCTGTCGCCGAAATCCACAGATTCAGTCTGAGCATTGTGTGATCTATTATTGCAAACAGCCGCTTACATTATCCCCGCTCTCTCCTTCTTCTCATTGTTTTCCTTTCTTTGTGGCTGTTTGTCTCTTCGTTGACAATCATGTTTTTGTTCAGTAAAGAATAGTACAGTGGAACCTCGGGTTACGCCCAACTGCATTTACAAAAATGAGGGTTACATACAAAATTTTGGGAGACAAATTACCTCTAGTTACGTACTATTTTTGGTTTAGGAACGATCTTGGTATGAATGAATGGAAGGCTGTATGTTGTGCTACTTTTCATACTCTGTGCAAGTTGAAAACTGCAGTAGTTAGTGTATCTGCTCCAAGGCATGAGGCAGTAACCCATTTCACATGGAATTTCTGTCCTTGATCATTCAATCCCAAATCTGACAGCATTTGCTATTGCTGTGGTAAAGGAAGTTGGAAAATCATTTTATTTTCATCCAAAAATACCATTTACAGTATGTATACAAATATAATTTTACACCTGAGACTACTTGAATCCTATGATGAACATGTCATGGAATCAATGAGTCTGAGCCCTGGAATAATGGATCCCTGCAATTTATCATCATGGAATACAGATACAGTAATCCTCCGTGATATGGCGGTTTACCTGCGGTCTCTCAATATATTATACATATTTGAATGGATTTGTGTTGTTTTAAAGATCTATTGAAAGACCTTAAAATGTTTGAAGGGCTGTAAATGCTATACAAACACGCCACCTGTGTTTATCTGAACACAGTATTTCTTTATCACAGATTTTCCTTTGTTGTGGGGGGTCTTTAATTTAACCCCAGCGATGTAATGGGGATTTCTGTATTTTAATTTCACACATTTCATTCATAGTGGAGGTGGACAGCAATTTAACACCTGATCTCATAAAATTGGAAGATTTTCTGAAATTCACACTGTTTAGTTGTTAATCAACATTAATATTGAAAATTTCAGATGGTAAATATGATTTACTGGCCAGTGGGAGAATTGACAAACAGTGATGTACAGTAATTTAAGATGTCAGATAATTATGCTAGCTGCACTACACCTTAAACGTTCCTCGGAGTCCTAAATTTTATTTTGGCATGGAGCGACGACCTGACTTAATTGGCACTGTCGACTGCACAGGATTGGACAGACTCCCCCAGCCTGCAGACTTCTAGATCAAGAAGTTCCTGACTCCTCCGCTCCTCGCATACAAAAGTCATTGAGCCTGTCCGCAGTGGCACCTCTGCTGCCTAATTCGGAGGAAAATGTTATTTATATCTTCCTCAGCCACAGTGAAAGTGAAATTAAAGATTACCATACAATTCCAAACCACATGGTGTGCGCATGGTAGCACATTTACACCTCTATCATCCTTGCGCATGTCACCAGAAATATCATACACCAGATTTCCGGCACTACACCAAAATACTTTAAGCCATGAATAAATACTTAACTTTCCCTTAAGTGTCCTACTCATTTGCATCTACTAAGGCAATGCCCCCCTGCCAATGTCTCAATGCCTTTTGTGAGCGGCACTCCAGCCTTACTTGATTGAGCAATGTTGTGCATCAGTGGACGAAGATTGAGCATGCTTTACACATTCTAGCTCACTTCTGTGCCTCTGAGACATGGGACCCACATCAAACCAGCTCCCGTGTCTGCTATTTATGGAATTGTAGCCTCTGTAATTAAAACAACAAACGCTTCCAGTTGGCTGAAGGAGGTGCGCTATTGGCATCTGGAACTTTTTCCCCCCAAAAAATCAAACAAGGGGCTCAACAGTCTGAATGGCACCCAAGATTTAAAAAAATTAAAAAAGCACTTTCTTAGACGAAAAGAAGGATCTGTCAATTGTGCAATCGTCACTGACTGTGCGTCACAGAGTACAACAAAGGCAGAAAAGCCTTGATTTATTTATTTATTTATTGCCCTATTAGACTGACAACAATGAGAAACAAGCTCGCTGGTGAAAGCGTGAGTGAGACAAAAAAAAAAAGATCAAATGAAATGGGCAGCAAAACAGAAGCTAATCTTGTAAATAACAATGTAAAGTCCAACTTTTTCAGTATTTTATTTTTTAACATAAAAAAAGATTATTTTTCACAGATTGCTTTGTTTTGCCAGAATCAACCATCAATCCATTTTCTGAGCCACTTATCCTCACAAGGGCCGTGGGAGTCCCAGAACCTATTCCAGCTATCATCGGGCACGAGGTGGGGTACACCCTGAACTGTTTGCCAACTAATCGCAGGGCACATGGAGATAGACAACAGTCCCACTCACAATCACACCTGGGGAGGAAACCAGGGTGCCCGGAGAAAACCCACACAGGCCCAGGGAGAACATGGAAACGGCACACAGGGGGGGCCGGGATTTGAACCCCGGTCCTCAGAACTGTGAGGCCAACGCGCTAATCAGTTGTTCCACCGTGCCACCAGTATGAACCAATAGATTAGAAAGGAAAAAATGCCTGAATTGAACTGTGTTGTTATGGAAGAGCTTCTTCTTCAATGAGTAGCTATATTCATCCATCCATTCATTTTCTTAGCAGCTTATCCTCACGAGGTTCGCCGGCGTGTTGGAGCCTATCTCAGCTATCAAAGGGGAGGAAGCAGGGTACACCCTGGACTGGTTGCCAGCCAAACACAGGGCACACAGCCACACACCACAATCACACCTAGGGGCAATTTAGAGTGTCCAATTAACGTTGCATGTTTTTAGAATGTGGGAGGAAACTGGAATGCCTGGAGGAAACCCATGCAGGCACGGGGAGAACATGCAAACTTCATATAGGCGGGTCCAGGATTGAACCTCAGAACTGTGAGGTCAACGCTTTCCATCTGATACACCATACCGCCTAGCTATATTCATCCTTCTCTTTTTCTTCCTTCGTTAATGAGCAATAAACTGTTATCATATCTATTTAGCATTTTGTTTCCTTATGATAATGTGTGTTGTTTATTTTTAGCCACATCATGATTAAAAAAATGGTAAGTAACTTTTATTTTGGGACTGGATCAGATTAATTGCATTTCAAATAATTTCTAAGCGAAACATTACCCTAGTTTATGAACATTTTGGTGTGCAAATAGGGTCACGGAACAAATTAAGTTTGTAACCCAAGATTCCACTATACTTGATATTTGATCTGTGAAATTGTGTTGAAATTCCACAAAGCTCTGGTCAAATGATGCTTATCTGAAAGTGCGGGGAAAAACAAACCAAATGTTTGACTGGATAATGCATTAAGTAAATTAATCCTGAAGCAAAGTGGCATAAAACAGACATATATCTAAATAAGAATTCCATACTGTATATGAATGCCGAACTGCTTTTTAAAAGGGGTCCGACAAAATCCTCCCACGTGTCTCACGGATGTCTGAGGCAGGATAATGAAGTGACGCCCCACAACAGCAGAGTAGAATGTTTTAACCTCGATGAAGAAGCTCCACAAAGTGGTTAGATGTAGAATTAGCTCATCTTTCTTGTGTTTGCGACACAATTATTCTGTCTTTTTTCTTGTTCTTCATTCATTCACTTTGTTTTCATTAGAGCAGTCAGATTGTTGCATTTTCGGTATGCGCACATTTTTAACTAAATGTGTTCACTTCAGTGATGAGTGATCGGATGGCTTCAAAATATGCTCTCTACTGCCATCACGTGGCGTAAAAAATAATTACAGTGAAACGTGATCCTTTCGTCCATTTTCTACATTTTCTATTGCTGTTTATTATTAGACAGGTAACCATTCACACTAAAATACTAATCATAGTCTTCTATTCTTTTTTTTTTTCAGGATGCGGGAGGAAACTGGAGTACCAAGAGAAATGAGAACATGCAAACTGCCACACTGGATGATTCAAACAATTATAAGGCAGATATTCTAACCAGATGGCCATCATGCCGTTCTGATTCCTCACTTTTTTCGAGGTGACACATCCACATTCTACTTCTTTCCCTCTGGATGTGACACTGCACTTACCTGAAGGATGTTCAGAGTTACTGCTGGGAAAAGAAAGTCCCACATGGTACTGTTGCAAAGAGATCCTCTGTGCATCCTGGAAAAATCATAGTGTATACTCTATGTTATATATATTTGAGAGAATTTATCAAGGCACACACGCACACTGCACACCCAGATATATTAACGAGTGGAATCATCGAAGACATCGTTTTCTTATCACACCTTGAGTATTGAGATAATAACTCCCGAAATTAGATTCCAAATTAGGAGGGGAATGACACACTAGATTAGAGCGCTGCACCATGCCAACATAGGGAGGAGCAAAGTTGATGGAGGGGAGGAAGCACCAAAAAGATAGTGATAGGAACAATCAGAGGACCCAAAAGTTGTATTCCTTAATTACTCCCTAAGATAACCTCCCCCCACTCCCTCCTTCTCCAAAGCTTGCTTTGTGTTTTGTCCCAGCTACATAAAGAGTGGGGATGGACGGGGGGCATTCAAGGATAGTATAATCTCCTTTCCCTGTCAATGTGTGCAATTATAATAACAATCTTTCTCCTCCTGTAGTTTTTGTCTTCCTCCATGAAAAACCTCACTTTTGCAGAGAACCTTGCTGCGAGATCATGAGATCAGATGAGACCTCACTGATTATTTGACTTTGGCTACCATCGTAAGTTTGTGTGCACTACTGTGTTTCTTACAAAGTAGATTTCCAAGAAAAATCTGTCAATGGAATGAAGCCGTTATATTGTCAAGTAATAGAAGTTTTTACAATCTTGACAAATAATAATAACAAATAATTTCAAATATTACAAAAAGTAAACGTCATGTAAACATTCACAGCGGAGGGTTGAAAAAAAATGTATGTGAAGCCCAAGGTTAATGAATCTTAAGCAGGAGTCCGCCAAGTTATAGAGAATTCAGTTGGTGTGATTAGCTTGGAGGTGTTGCATGTTTCTGATACACACAGACACACACAAACGCACGCACATTAACACACTGAACTTTTGAGATTTCTATTCTGAAGATTTCCCGCCCGATGTGAATGCCTCGTACAAAAGAGCTAAGTTAATTAAGTTGTTTACTTGCACAAAGCGGTAAAGTGTCAGGGGGAAAAAAAAGACAATCTCTAAAAGCCTTCATGTTCATGTAAGACAGATTGTGTCAAAATGAGGAAAGTTCAGTGCTTTTTATTCTCTCAAGAACGGCCATCGAGTGAACAATTCCAGACATCCCAGCGATCTTGCAGAAATGAAACATTTTTGCAAAGAGGAAAGGTCTCACATTCATCTTGACTGTTGTGCACATCTGATCTGCAACTTCAGGAAATGTTTGGCTGCCAAGTTATTGCTGCCAAAGGGGGTTCAACCAGTTATTACATCCAAAGGTTCATATGCAGTACTGTAGTTCTCCCACCCTGCCCTTTTATGTTCATGTTTTATTCAGTCAAAACAGGAATATATCACTGTTTGTACATTTTTAGTAAAAATGTTTGTCTACTGTTGTGCAGATCACACGTTGTGACTAATTTATGGAGAAATTAAATAGCAAGGGTTCACATCAAGGGCGATTCTCTGTTCAGAGGTTTAGTAGTGCTGCGATTCTTAAGGGGTGCTTCTAATCAACACCCCCCAAAAATGGGTTAGAAACACCTCTAGGTGGAGGAGATGTGGGGGCACACTTTTCCGCTCAAACACATACTCATTGAAAAGTACAATGTCATTAGATTGTACTGGTGAAAAATGTTGTGAACAATTAGTGTATGTGATACAAGAGATTTATATGTTGATAATATCCAAATTATTTTACATTTTCATTTTGGGGCTTTTCTTCCATGTGTCTTTCTTTATCCAATAAATATTGTGTAAATACAGCATATGCCCACTCCGATCAGAGCAAACCAATTTGCAGCACAGCAACCACCAGGCAACTAAGTATTTTCAGGACATGACACAGTTCACTGTAATATGATATTTCGTCTGGCGTAACACATAACGGACACTAGGAGGAACCACACGCTTTGTCTCTAGAACTTCCTGACCTAGTTTCAACTCTCGGTGTCTAGGACATTTTGTTCCTGTCTTTCACATCCACCCCTCATGAGCTCACATCAGGTCAACTGCTGCTCATCTGAAGCCAAAAACAAAGAGAACATGGCACAGACGTGTGTTCGATGAATGAATTTAGCCTAAATTGTAAACAGTACTGAAACATTTATTGATGGTGATCCAATTTTAGGCTGTAGACTTCAGACACTTCTTAAATTAAAAATGTTCATGTCATCATCAAATGCAACAGTTTATTGTTGTCTTTGCATACTTCTAGTGGTGAAGAACAGCAAACACATGAAAGGGTAATGTAATGCATGAGAGACAACTGCAAGTGGACATCATGTTGGGGGCGAGTGAAAAAAAAATGGAATAAGGGGCATCAAGTACAGAAGTGTTTGGTCGAAAGAAAATTCTGCTGTGTTCTAGTACACTCCGTCCCGTCTGTGCACGTGTCGAGGAAATAAATTGAGGCCACGCCTTGGAAAAACAAGCAGAGGCACTGGTGGCAATCGGAGCAGTGTCAAATAAGGAAAGTTTGTCAAAGTTCAGTTCTGATGGGATTCTGTGATGTCGCTGTGTGTGCTTATGTGTCGATCTGATCAAACTTGGGAGATACAGGTGCATACGTGAAGACGAGGAGGTCTACAGATTGACACTAGTTCCCACATGCCTGCATGTGTGTGAACAAGCTTCTGTACTTTACTAACAGAATTCATCAAGGTAAAATCAAGTATCCTTTTACGGATCAATTTCACTCACGGGTCGCTTGATGATGCAATCGTGGGTTCACTTGCCACTCAGTGACAGTTGGAATGGTTGTCGGTCCCTGCTTGGTCCTAAATCCTGTGCAATCCGCTTTTAAGTGTAAGTGGTATTGAATACAGATGGATGGAAATTCAATTTCACTGCAAGTGTTGTATTTTGTCACAGGAAGGTCAAAAAAGGTCATGTCAAATCTCATATCACTTTTGAGAAACCTGCTTGTTCCAATATTGCAAAGAGGATGTCCATGTTTGAAATTTTTGAAGTAACAAAGAAGCAACAACTATGAATTTTGAATTGTATAAAACAAGTAATTATTGATATAGCGCTGCCCAGACACCAGACTGGTACACTTATGTTTTGGATAGGGCTCCTGCAAATAAATATTTTGTCAGTTGACTAATTCCCGATTATATTTGCAATGAGTCGACGAATAGGATCAGGGGCGAAACCTCCTCGGTCCAGATTTTGTTAATTCTCTAATTTTTCAAGTGTTGAAAATGGCTTGCTGTTTTTGGCAATGTAAAGTTAATGGCTCACCGCACCTGCTATTTTAAAATATATCTTTATCTGTTTATCTTTGTATCCTGAAAAGTGAATCCGCCTGATGCTGGTGGTACAGTAAATTACACATTATCGCAGCGGGTTGAAGTGTGTTGTGTATGTGCAAAAGATAGTTAAGATAATAGATAAGAAACAGTTACAATAATCTGCAGCCTTAATTCATCCTGTAAGAACACTAAGAACAGTTCATTATTCACAACGTTGAACTGGTAACATTACACTTAACTTTTAATACATTTTACATCTCGTACCAGCATTCCTGACCCAGTTTTATTGTACACTTGTTACTGTATGATACTCCAAATTAGAATACTTGCCTTTAATATTTTTTGCTGTAAATGTTTTGTCCAATTTAAAATGTAATCAAACAGTGCAGAAACAAGTACAATTACAACAAGGGAACTGGGAATAACCTTTCATAGGGAACTTCTTCTTTTCCTTGTCCCGTTAGGGGTCACCACAGCCTGTCATCTTAGATGAACGCATATTTATCTGGCCCAGTTTTTATGCCGGATGCCCTTCCTGACGCAACGCCTCTGCATTTAGCCAGAGAGAGAAGCTTACAGCACCTGGTATTCCCAGGCGGCCTCTCATCCAAGTACTAACCAGGGCCAAACCCGCTTAGCTTCCGAGATCTGACGAGATTGGGCGTTCTCAGGGTAGCATGGCCGTAAGCCAACTTTTTATAGGTAACGTTTTTTTTCAGACATCTGTCGTAATAACATCCTTCAACATTTGACAAAAAAGTAAACTTCATGAAAGTTATTTGAGGAATGAGGATGTTCTGATTTGTTTTCAAAGTACATGTATTGCCAGTGATGAGAAGATTTCCCCGCCAATGCGGCCGCTGCGTCACCACGTGGCCCAGTCGGCCTGCTACAACCTATCAATCTTGTATTCATATATGTGGTTATAACCTTACATTACATTACAACTAACTACGTGCTGAGGCATATGATGTCATCATTGTTTGCCTTAAGTTACTGTTAACATTTACAGCGCTAGGCAAAAGTGTCACCCACCTAGTTTTGCTCTGCATTGTGTTATGGTTCCCACAGTTGCACCATTGACTAAACTGTGGATAGATCCCACAATTCCATTCTACCATGTCTTGCCAGTCCAGTTTGCTGAGCATTGAGCTAAAAGCACTGGGCTGCTAACTTTTAAGGATTGGAGATTGACGTTTCTTAAAACATCAGTACAGCCTTGCTGGCACACTGCTGTTGATGCTAATATTAGCTGCTAACTAGCCAAACAATCCTTTATACCTTTGAAAATTAGCATCAAACTTGCACCACTTATATCCCTCAAAATAATTAGGATTGGTACACAAACGCTGTGTGAAAATTTAGAAACAGGTTACATAATAATACCATCTAGCATATAATTAAATTCTTCAAACTGTGAAAAACAAGTTCAATTAACAATATTCAAGTATTTTCTTTCTTATTGAAAGTGTGTATCGCATTTGCCTTCGGAGCTCAAGATGAGTACTGGGGAACAGCTGAGACAGCGAAGTACTTCAAGCTTCACTACATGACTACTATCATGGGTACACACTGCACTGGTTGTCCGACCAATCGCAGGGCACATGAAGACAGACAACAGTCACACTCACAATCACACCTAAGGGGCAATTTAAAGTGTCGACTTAATGTCCATGTTCTTGGGATGTGGCAGGAAACCGGAATGCTCAGAGAAAACTCACGCAGGCACGGGGAGAACATGTAAACTTATTTGCCCAGGATTTGAACCCCATTCCTCACAACTGTGAGGCCAACGCTCTGCAGCTGCGGCACAGTGCCGCTGTTTAACGCATCTCTATGTATAATGCATCTCTATGTAAATACCATGAAATAAAAGATGGAATTGTGAACTTTTTTCCTCCTGTTCATCATTTGATCTGAAACACAAATGTCTGCAGTATGCAACACAAAAGGAACCAACTATGCAGTTCCGGTACTTTTGGGGGGACTTTGGGTTGAAAAGGATTTGCAAGTCATTGTATTCTGTTTGTAATTACATTTTACACAACATCTAAACATCATTTGAATTGGTGTTGAAAGATTAGCGGAGCTCCTTGTAACAGGCTGCCAACTCAAAGGTGCCACCTTGTGACAAACATGAAGATCTCATTTCATCTCATATTTGTTCACTAGCTCGGCGAAGTGAATTGATTGAACTGATTCAAGTTCCGCCTCATAGAAAACGTGTCAGCCGCAAACTCGTCATTGACCTTTCTCTGGCTGCTTGGCAACGTGAAAGCAGGCACATTCTGTCCTTGGTGAGCTTTGAAAAGGGAAGTGGCTGCTACCCACCTACACATGGACACAGACCCACACCATTTTATTCATGTGCACACAGACGTACTTAGCAAAAAAGGATATTTATTATGTGAATTGTAAAGATACCGCAGATGTGCTGACAAAGAGCAGAATAAAAACCTGACACTCTCTTTTACTTTTTACATGTCTACCTCTGCAAGACCAAACCTTGAGACGCAGGTCTCAGCAGATCAGCCCGTTCTGACTTAACCTCAGCAATCACCCTTGCCGTATTGAATACGCTTAAAAGAACAGAATCAGGCAATATGTACTGCAAAAGATGGTATGATAAACATGCTTTGACATAAAGAATTTCTGCTTCACCTAAAGCATTGGTTGTTCAATAAAGGACTGTGCACAATTGTGCAAGCCTATTTCAAAACTAGCAAAGTAAAAAAAATAAAAAAGCAAACCCGTATCAGTTGTGCGCAAGGAGTTTGGACTCATGATGATATTTGCCTGTTAACAATTTATTAAATCTGGAATAACAAAGATGGGCTAGAAATGTATTTCTTCCAAGCAAAGAGAAATGCCAAGGTTGTTAGATGAAATAATGTGTAAATGGAGACTGAAAATAAAGGTCAGAATGATTTAGAGGGTGGGGGGGATTAGAGGAATAGCAACCTCTAATTAATGATGATTTGTTCATCCGTGCTGGTGTGTCCCCTGTTATGTGCTCTTTCTCTATACAGTAAGGGACATATTTTGACCTGCTTGTGGCCTTGTAATGAATTATGATTATTGAGTTGGTGATCAGAGGAGACAGTTCTAGGTTAGCTGTCACATAATTATCAAGCTAACGTTTGCGTGTTAGCAGTCACCAGCCACATACCAGCCACATCAAAGGTTACAAGAATGGAGCCTATTAAGATGACAAAGTATTTACTGACCCTTTATCTCACATGTGGTAAAGAAAGTCAGATTTGGACAATTCACATAATTTAAGCAACCTGCAAAAATATTATAAAAATGACAACAACCAAATACAGGTTAGATTATTTAATGTGTGTATGATAAGGGTCGGCGTGGTGAGGGACTGGTTAGTCCATCAGCGTCGCAGTTCTGAGGACCAGGTTTCAAAATCTGGGCTCACCTGGGTGGACTGTGCATGTTCTCCTCATGTCTGCAGTGGTTTCCTCCCACATCCCAAAAACCTGTGGTAGGTAGATTCAAGACTGATTGAATGATTGAGTATGGTTGTTTCGATGTGCCCGTGATTGGCTGGCGACCTATTCAGAGTATACCCTGCCTCTCACCCAAAGATAGCTGGAATACAATCAAGAACACCCACAAATCTAGTGAGGATAAGTGGTGAGCAAAATCAATGGATGGATGGATGGATGGATGGGCGATTGTAAAAGTTCCCACACAGAGCACACATAAGCTACCCTGAATTTATACAGTGCAACATAAACACAAACCACATGGGGCACAGGAACATTTGGCTACCAGGAACTCAAAGTTCCTTGGGTGGTTGGTGGAAAAGCCCCAATACCTTGAATAGGTAAATAATATATGCCTGTTTTACGCTGTATGCCAACAGCAATGCATAGCTAGGAGGGTCAAACTTTTCAGCACATTCCATGTGTGGAGTACAAGAAACCCAAAGACAAAGGATCCCTGGACACATTACAGCAAATTGTTGTGTATAATATTCTACAACTACGACAAGAGAACAAGGATTAACCTTTCACAAGTAAAAATTCTTTGTTTTTTTTGTTTTTTTCCAAAATGTATGTTTTAATTGCCTACGCTTTGTAGTTAACACAAAAACAAATTTAATACAAATTGGTCACAAAATGAGTCCGTTTTTAAGTAAGTCAGTCATTTCAATGCACATGCAGTACGATCTTCAACATAGCCATCACATAGGCATGTCGGTCATTCGGGGCGCTACACGGGAATACGATCAAAGATACGGGAGTGCTGGAACAGGGCATGAAGCGCAACATTCTGGCGCTGGAACAGTCGTCCCCATGGTCCTATATACACTGGGGCCAATCAGCCAGCATGAGGCGCAGGTGGGCACCTCCCAATCAGCGCGACCGCGCGGGCACCCGCACAGCCAGGACTGGACGGCAGGATTACGGCACGGCCTCCAGCCCAATGATAGCTGGGAGAGGCTTCAGCACTCCCGCAACCCTTGTAAGGATAAGGAGCTCAGAAAATGGATTGATGGATTCAATCAGGGAATTTTGATACAGGGCTTTAATCGCACTAGATTGTGGCCTGATAGAGTGCAGACTATTGGACCAAACAGGTATATTCACAGCTAAAAGAAAGTTGTTTTTGTGTATTAATTTGGGTGTGAAATAATGAATGAAAAGGTTGCACTGTCATGTGATAGTAAACAAGACTGACCGGAGTGCAACAATAAACTCTGCAAAGGTGACACAGAGATAGACAAACACACACACACACAGACAAATTACTGGTGAATCATCACGCTTTACTCAAGGGCACAGATGCAAATCTACCAAAACAGCAGTGGCACGCAAGCAGCACCAGCAGTAGCAGCAGCTGGGCATTGTGCCAACCACAAAAGGCTCTCTGCTAAGGAGAAGGCCAGACCAGAAACACATCCTACCCAACCGGTCTAATGGGTTCAGGAACGGCAAAGAGGTGAATGTGATTCTGACAAATATGGAATACAAGTTTTAGTTGAGTTGTGGCTTTTACCACAGACAGGTGTAGCCATGCATGGTTAACATATAACTTAACCTCAGTATATTATCCTCTGTGAGTGTTTTTAATGTCCAGTGTTCAATGAAGTGTATGTATAAATATATAAAGAAAGAATTGGGTTTTGCAGCCAAGGTGCAACTACGATGTCTAACTCCAGGAGGCTCACTGGTACATGATTCACATCCAATGCTGTTGTGAGGAAAGCATAAACAAGATAATCAAGTCACAGTCTGTGCCATTCTGACAATGCTCGATTCCAGTGGATTATGTGGTGTAAACAGGTATTTCCTTTTTTAGAGGGTGGGTTCTTTTTTGATTTTGCATGAGGGAGTTCCATTTAGGAAGGCAGGAAATTACAGCACCGGGCTCTGAATAGGTGATAAAAGTGGAGCTGGGAATTAATTAGACCACAAATGTTCTGCTGGTTGGCAACTTTAATGGCCTCTAGAGGGCTCACCAACACTAAATGTGGTACCTGTCTGAAGCGTTGCACCTGCTCGTTTGTTTTTGGTCTTTTGTCCACATTACAGTGTATTAAATTGGCAGCTACATAAAGTGGAATGTCGCTTTAAATGGGCCTATATGAGGTAGAGATGTTTGTAGTTGATTAAATTTGGGGTACCCAAGCACATTTTGGACCATTAGCCAGTGTTAAGAAAGTTAAAATTCCCCCCCCCCAGAATTAGTTCAAACTACAGTTCATTGTTCCAAAACTAGAACTGGTTTAGTTCATAGCTCATAAGTCAAAAATTTGAACTAAGCTCACTGGTCCGAAAACAAACTCATCCATTGTTCTTTTCTTTATCTTCTTCCCCTCAATATGTTGCTAATGGGCTATTCCCTGAACAATATTGGCATTTCATTTTCCGATTGTTGACCTCCTCGTAGCGAACAGCAGCTATTTGCAATTCCAAAAACATGAGGAGAAATGTGTTGCTTGAATGGTCTTTCTTTTTAATGGTGAACTTAAAACTATAGCTATCATCGGGCAGAAGGTGGGGTACACCCTGAACTAGTTGCCACTCAATTGCAGGGCACAGGAGCGTTAACCTCCCACTTCTGAGAACTGGGCTTAAAATCCCAGGCCCGCCTCTATGGAGTTCGCCCGTTCTCCCCGTGCCTGCGTGGGTTTTCGCAGGCCACTCCGGTTTCCTCCCACATCCCAAAAACATGCATTCATTACCGAGACTCTAAATTGCCCGTAGGTGTGAGTGTGTGTGTGTGTGTGTGTGAATGATGAATTGTTTCTTTGTGCCCTCCGAATGGCTGGCAACCACTTCAGGGTGTACCCTGCCTCCTGCCCAATGACAGCTGGGATAAGCTGACGTGACCCTTGTGAGGATAAGCGGCTCAGATGATGCATAATAAAAATAAATTCCATCTCACGACAGTGGGATCATGTATCCATCCAGTTTCTTGAATAAAAATTAACTTTGTTCGAAAACTTTTCTTTGAAGTGTTCTCATTTACATTAATCAGGCAGAAATGAAATGTGTTCAGTTCACGATCACGCAAAATACATGAACGAGTGCATAAACTTTTGCTCACTGAACTCGTGGCAGTGGCGTTAGCTGATGGTGAAACAGCCCAGGTGCGGCTATGCACAGCTTTGTGTGAATTACAAGTGTCACCGGCAAAAACATGTAGCCTAATTTCATCTGGAAAGGAAACGGTCCACATTTTGTCATCATCAACTCGCTTATAAAAGGTATTGCCAAGTTTTTACATCTTACCATTACCTCAACTTCCCTGCTCTATCCTGCTAACTTCTACTTGGGTACATCTTGTCCTTCATAGATCTTGGCATGTAAAAAAAACAAAAAACAAAAAGGCTGCTCAACATATAGAAATAGGTATGAAGTTAAATGAGCAGTAGTGACACAAAAAGATTGCTCAGTATCTTCACAATATTGCCAAAAAGTACTACATGAGGCTTTTTGAACTTACACACCAGCAGTGCCTTCCAGCAATTTTACGACTTCCATTTTTTCCCCACCCTTTTTATTTTTGTTGGGACATTATTTTGTTTTTGTGTTCAGTCCAGTACCTTTTACTTGGATTGGCTTTTAGTGTCAACATGTCCTTTGCACATAATGAAGCTAGAGTTTTATTGTGTTGAAAAGGCATGAAGGAAGGAAGTGAGAACCTAATAAGAGCACGCCAAAAGAACTCTTATGTGTTCATAACACTCATATTCAGCTTCAGCTCAATAGTTAGCGTTTTGATGTCGTGTTATGTGAAGTGTCATGTTGTACAGGTACACAGCTGCATTGACAAAAGTCTTGGGACAGACTTTCTAATAGTCTTTTCAGACTTTTTTAATTTTAATTGGCATTGTGAGCAAGGCCCTCTCTCAAGTTCATCGACAGTGAACTGGAAAAAAATTCCAACAGTAGCATGTACGCTATAAGATATAATAGTGCCTTGAGATCCGGGTTTTTCAAGATATGAGCAGTTGTTTGGCCTTGTTTTTGCTTTGACTCACGAGCAAAACTTTTGAGATCAGTGCGCTGGATTGTGGCAGTCAACTCACTTCACAGCAAGCAGCATTTTGGCTGATAGTGAACAATTTGACTTGGAAACTAAACAGAAAAGTTTTAATGTTTATGGCAAAAACTTTGAATTCTTTATATGGTAAATTATGTCATTAATGTGCATAATTAAGAAGTCCATATTGTCAAATCCTATTTACTTTGCTTTACCTTTACTTTTACACCGTTACAATGATCTATATGCTCGTTGCTTACATGTATTAATTTTTGTTTATTTATCAGTTTTGTATTGTTTTTTTTTTCTTCATGTGTGATCTGTTTGGATTGACTCCGCACTGGGGACTGTTTATGCCAATACAACATAACCACTAGTGAAGTTGAACTCTAGTTCACCAAACTGCACATGCCGGTCACACGACTGCATATAATGTGTTCTATTGGGCTTTGTGGGCGTATAAACTGCACACACACAATGTACGCCAACCTGGCTAATGGACGTGTTGGGCAGGTCGCTGTTCGTGTGGACGGCAACGGCTTTTGACTGTATTTAAATTTCAGATGACAAAAATGAAACGAAATCTTAAACATTAAAGTTGGGAAACTGCAAAAACACAAGAATTGGAGAACGGGGCCAATAACTTTTCACGGCTCTGTATATTCTTTCACAATGTTTTTTTAAGGTTGCCCCTTCTTTCATATCCTTGCGTTTGCTTTCATCAGGATGTGCTACCACCCTTAGCTGAAGAACACCTTTGGGCTGGGCTCTCATTTCGACAGCTTTCGCCATGGGCCTCGCAGAAAGGGGGAAGTCTGTGGTCTCATACGAGTTGCATTTGTATCTTTGAGTGTGCATGTGGTGTCAGCGGGGCGTGATGGGAAAACATCTCAAGAGGTAACATCATGGTCATGTGATCCACTTCCCCTTCTTTGCTGAGATATAAAAGGAAAGGAGTGTTATTTTTGTGCTCACAGCACTCAAGTCTTCTGACATGGCAACAGTTTTTGTATGCATTGGATTTTTTATTTTTTGTGTGTGCTTTGGTCCAAAGTAATTTGATATATGAATGTAAACCCCCCACTGTAGAAAACATTTGGTACACAGTTGTATTGAAATTTTTTAACAATTATTTATTAATTTTTACTTTGATGCAATGCAGTTTCACACAGCTTACAATACAACCACAATGATAAACATTGTTCCACGATTGCAAATCTGACATAGTGTCAATCAAAAATATTACAGCAACTTTATTGGCTCTAGTAGTTTATGCAGATATAACTGATGTGCTTAACTGAGTTAATTTGCTTTTAATCTAATGTGATTGGTGTCACGACCCATCGGAACGGTAGTAGGACCCAAATGCAGGACTCGGACGATGCAAGGTAGTTCGGGGAAAAACGTTTATTATTGGAAGGTCGGGGATCGGGCAGGCAGTCAGATGCAGCAGCGGTAGTTGGGACGTCGGGCGAAGAGAGCAGGTGAGCGGGCAGGCAAGAGTCGGTACACAGGAGAACGATCAAAGCAGGCAGAAGTGTCAAAGGAGTCAGGCTTACGGGGTTGGTCGGAGAACAGGCGAAGGTCGGTACACACAGGTTGTCGATCAGGGATACAAGAGTGCTGGAACGGGACATGAAGCCCAGCGAACTGGCGCGGACCAGTCGTTATCGGGGTCATATAAATATGCCGGATAATCAGCCCGCATGATGCGCAGGTGTGCGCCTCCCAATCAGCGCAACCGCACTGGCACCCGCACAGCCCAGGCTGGAGCGGCAGGATCATGACAATTGGACTCTTTAACTGATTCTTCTGGATTAAAATGTCTTGTGGCAACTGAAACTACTAAGACCCAACCCTCAAAACAAAATTACATCAACAAAACCCTCTCTGATGGATTCACCTTTGTACAACAAAATATCCAGAACCTCAAATGAAACATGTTGTGTAAGCGCCTTCTTTTTGCCAAAATAATTTGTGGGGAGTAAATAGCCTATAATGTGCCAGCTAGCTGCCAAACACCTCTAAAAACTTTCCTTTTCTAAAAACTTTTAAAAAATTTCCATAATGTTTCATATAATATGAGACCATAAAACAGCCTTGTCCTACCTTTTAAAGGCTTCCTTATTATGTAAATAATGGTGGACTGCAATATAAAAAGCTTTGTTCCCTGATTTTTGGCCAATTTAATTCCACTGGCACATATGATGTCGCTGTAACCTCTATTTGGTAAAATTTAGATATCAATGTGTTTAGTTAGATAACGCACACTAACTAATAAGTTCACATCTTATTTTAGATCTTATTAAGAGGAGACACAATACTTCAAAGTGCACTCATGCCAACTGATCATCAGATAAATATGTTTATAAAGTTGCTTAATTATGACAAACACAAACACAAGGAAAGGTCCAGCACCTCATCCGTGCGACCTGCATCCTGAAATGTCAAACAGAATCCAAGAAGGGAGGGGGAGCGCAACACAGCAACACACACGCACACAAATAAGAATAGTATTCGTATCAGTTTGTCATCCCTCTCAGCTGCGTTATGTAATTTGATGTTTTAAAAAAAAAACACCGCAGTCGTCAGGGTACACCACAATCTGAAGGCCCCTAATGCAAGAGGTACATCAAAATGGGCCTTAGCAATGACAAAAATATTCAGCTCTCTTTATTGTTGTGTTTATGTATATATGTTAGAAATAATAGTAATACAAGGAAATAGCTTTTTACACGTTTTGGTGATGATGTATAAATGCAATTGCACCTAAATACCTTTAACCTGATAACCTGACTTACAGCTCTCAAAATCTATAAGAAATCTAAAAGTTTAATATCCATCCCATTAAAAGCCTATATTTTTTAATTAATATTTTTAAAAAATGTTTATGATTATTTAATTTTCTGCATTTTATGAGTTTGGTTTTCTATATGAAATCTCATTCAGCTACTTGATGCAATATAGCTGCATTAATAATATGAACTGCCAAAATCTCATGTTCAATTCCTGTGAACAAGTAAACATGTTAACTGGCAATGTGCAAAGCTGAAAAAAATAAACCTCACCTGCCATTAGACAGTCTTATAAAAAAAAAAAAAAAAAAAAAAAGTGTTGTTTCTGCTGCAACTTAGGGTGACTCCAATAATTGTCCATTTGTTTTTTCACCTGTCTGGAGATGTTATGTAATTACAGAAATTGGCAACTTGTTCACAACCGTCCCACACCTGGAAACACATTTATCCCTCATCAGCCTGCTGTGCAGCACACGGGCCACCTCATGAAGTGCAGAATTTCCTTCATTAACCTTTCATATTCACGCTATAATCCTGAGTCAACAATGAGGCTCCATTGTTGAAATCACATTTTGCTGTGAATTATCTCATTTCAAGCTAAACAACAAGCCCTGGCATTGGGTCAGATTTTAAGTTTGTTCATTTATCAGGGTGTGTTTTACAGCATCATTAAATGTTCTGTTCGCAAATAATGAATTTTCGCAAAATAGATGTGTATGGTATGTTAATGTTCCGCCGAAACTACTGATAAGATGAACATCGAGAAGTCAGTGCTCGTTCTAAGAGTCTTCTAGGCTGACATGCAGTCTGGACACAAATGCCTTGTGAAGTAACATCATTGGAAGTTGACAACCAGTGGAGCACTACAAAAGAAACGAAGACCTATGATTGAGATGTCTTGTCCATCTTAGGTCATTGAAAATAAGTGCAGTTTTTGTTGTAGGATATTGTACAACATTGCTTGAGAAATCCCAGGCTGTGCTCAATGTGTTCCACTCCAGTCCAATTACTTCTTAAAAGGAAAACTCAGAACTAGTTTAGAATATTTTTCCTCCATCCATCCATTTTCTTCTCTACTGCTTATCCAAGGTCGAGTCGTCGATGCAGTAGCTTCAGCAGGGACACCCAGACTTTCCTTTTCCCACCCATTTGACAAAGACAAATACAAGCAATTCAGCTCATCCGGCAGGGTCCTGAGATGTTCCCAAGCCAACCAAGAAATGTAGTCTCTCCAGCGTGTCCTGGGTCATTGCCGGCGTCTCCTTACAGTGAGGCATGCCCAGAACACCTCACCAGGGAGGTGTCCGGATCAGATGCCTCAGCCACCTCATCTGGACAATTTCAAAGCGGAGGAGAAGGAGCTCTACTCTGAGCTCCTCCCAGATGACAGAGGTTCTCACCCTATCTCTAAGAGAGAGCTGAGATACCCTGTGGTGGAAACCTCTATGGGCCACTTGTATCCTGGATCTTGTTCTTTTTGTTATGACTCATTGCTTGTGACCATAGGTGAGGACAGGAACGTATATCAACCAGTAAATAATAATAAATAGATTTTTCCCTTTTGACTGACCTCCTTTTGTACCACACAGGACCAATACAAAGACCGGATCACTGCAGATGCTGCACCAATCCACCTGTCGAGCTCATATTCTATTCTTCGCTCACTCTTGAACAAGACCCCTAAGTACTTCAACGCCTCCATTTGGGGCAGGATCTCATCCCCAACCTGGAGAGCCCAGGATCTCACCCTTTTCTGACTGAGGACCATGGTCTCAGATTTGGAGGAGATGAGTCTCATTCCAGCCGCTTTACACTCGGCTGTGAACTGCTCCAGTGAGAGTTCGAGATTGCGGCTTGATGAAGCCAACAGAAACCCGTCATCTGCAAAAAGTAGAGATGCAATACTGAGGCCACCAAAACAGACCCTCTCTATGCCTCGGCTGTGCATACAAACTCCGTCTAAAGAAGTTGGCAAGACCTGCGTCTAGCCAAGGGAAACCTAGTTCGATTTTTTTTTTTTTACGTGTTATGGGGGTTTATGGAGCTGTGCTTTGTCTGGTCCCTCACCTCGGACCTTAATGCCGTGGGTGACCCTACCAGGGGTGTGAAGCCCTAGACAACTTTGCTCCTAGGATGATTTAGTGCCTAGGATGATTTAGAATACTGTCTTTTTATCCTAGGTTCACATTGAGTTGTGGTTATGAAAGTGGTTTGAATTCATCAAATCAGTAATCTCCTCAATAAATGCTACATTCGCCTTGAGGTAGTCACCTTTAATTAAAAAAAACAATGGGTTAGAGTCACAATAACTTTTCAGCCCATGTGTCAATGATTCAGTTATTGTGTACATGTAGCTCTCCAAAGGCCTCTTGACTTCTTGTTCTTCTTCTTCTTTTCCTTTTGGCTTGTCCCGTTAGGGGTCGCCACAGCGTGTCATCTTTTTCCATCTTAGCCTATCTTCTGCATCTTCCTCTCTAACCCCAACTGCCCTCATGTCTTCCCTTACCACATCCATAAACCTTCTCTTTGGTTTTCCTCTCGCTCTTTTGCCTGGCAGCTCCATCCTCAGCACTCTTCCACCAATATACTCACTCTGTCGCCTCTGAACATGTCCAAACCATCAAAGTTTGTTCTCCCGAATCCTGTCTCCAAAACATCCAACTTTGGCTGTCCCTCTTATGAGCTCATTTATAATCCTATCCAACCTGCTCACTCCAAGCGAGAACCTCAACATCTCCATTTCTGCTACCACCAGTTCTGCTTCATGTTGTTTCTTCAGTGCCAATCCCTACATCATGGCCGGCCTCACCACTGTTTTGTAAACTTTGCCCTTCATCCGAGCGGAGACTCTTCTGTCACATAATACACCAGACACCTTTCGCCAGCTGTTCCAACCTGCTTGGACCTGTTTCTTCACTTCCTTACCACACTCACCGTTGCTCTGGATTGTTGACCCTAAATATTTGAAGTCCTCCACCCTCGCTATCTCTTCTCCCTGTAGCCTCACTCTTCCCCCTCCACCTTTCTCATTCACGCACATATATTCTGTTTTACTTCGGCTAATCTTCATTCCTCTCCTTTCCAGTGCATGTCTCCATCTTTATAATTGTTTCTCTGCATGCTCCCTGCTTTCACTGCATATCACAATATCATCTCCGAACATCATAGTCCAAGGGGATTCCAGTCTAACCTCATCTGTCAGCCTATCCATTACCACTGCAAACAGGAAGGGGTTCAGATCTGATCCCTGATGCAGTCCCACCTCCACCTTAAATTCTTCTGTCACACCTGAGGCACACCTCACCATTGTTCTGCTGCCATCATACATGTCCTGTACTATTTTAACATACTTCTCTGCCACACCAGACTTACGCATGCCGTACCACAGTTCCTCTCTTGGTACTCTGTCATGGGCTTTCTCTAGATCCACAAAGACACAATGTAGCTCCTTCTGACCTTCTCTGTACTTTTCCACTAGCATCCTCAAGGCAAATAATGCATCTGTGGTACTCTTTCTAGGCATGAAACCATACTGTTGCTCGCACATACTTACTTCTGTCGTGGGTCTAGCCTCCACGACTCTTTCCCATAACTTCATTGTGTGGCTCATCAACTTTATTCCTCTATAATTCCCACAGCTCTGAACATCGCCCCTGTTCTTAAAAATGGGAACTCGAACACTTTTCCTCCATTCTTCAGGCATCTTTTCGCCCGCTAGTATTCTGTTGAATAAGTTGGTCAAAAACTCCACAGTCATCTCTCCAAATTGCTTCCATACCTCCACTGGTATGTCATCAGGACCAACTCCCCTTCCATTTTTCATCCTTTGTAGTGCCTTTCTGACTTCCTCCTTACTAATCATTGCCGCTTCTTGGTCCTTCACACTTGCCTCTTCAACTCTTCCTTCTCTCTCATTTTCTTCATTCATCAACTTCTCAAAGTATTCCTTCAATCTATTTAGCACACTACTGGCACCAATCAACACATTTCCATCTCTATCCTTAATCACCCTTACCTGCTGCACATCCTTCCCATCTCTATCCCTCTGTCTGGCCAACCTGTAGAGATCCTTTTCTTCTTCTTCGTTTCCAACCTGGTGTACATGTCTTCAAATAGCCTTTGCCACCTCTACCTTTGCCCTACGTCGCATCTCGATGTACTCCTTTCGCCTCTCCTCAGTCCTCTCAGTGTCCCACTTCTTCTTCGCTAATGTCTTTCCTTGTATGACTCCCTGTATTTTGGGGTTCCACCACCAAGTCACCTTCTCCCCTTTCCTACCAAAAGACATACCAAGTACTCTCCTGCATGTCTCTCTGATTACCTTGGCTGTCGTAGTCCAGTCTTCTGGGAGCTTCTGCTGTCCATCAAGAGCCTGTCTCACCTCTTTCCGAAAGGCCGCACAACATTCTTCCTTTCTCAGCTTCCACCACATGGTTCTCTGCTCTACCTTTGTCTTCTTAATCTTCCAACCCACCACCAGAGTCTTCCTACACTCCACCATCCTATGCTGTTGAGCTACAACTCTCCCCTACCACTACTTTACAGTCAGTAATCTTCAGATTACATCGTCTGCACAAAATATAATCCACCTGCGTGCTTCTACCTCCGCTCCTGTAGGTCACTATATGTTCCTCCCTCTTCTGGAAATAAGTGTTCACTACAGCCATCTCCATCCTTTTTGCAAAGTCCACCACCATCTGTCCCTCAAAGTTCCTTTCCTTGATGCCGTACTTACCCATCACTTCTTCATCGCTCCTGTTTCCTTTACCAATATGTCCATTACAATCTGCACCTGTGAAAAAAGTATTTTCACACCCTAATTCTGATGGAACTTTGCAGTCATCTTGACATATAGTGATTACATAAGAACAAACGTCATTACAACACTAAAATGTACACACTTCCAATACTTACCATGTCCTTATCTTCCCCTTGATGTGGTCACAGCATTACGGTTTCAGACAGTGAAATATTTATTATTCATTTAATGTATTTCATTTCCCACTCAGAACAAAACATTCTCTGGACATCAGATGGGGTCTTTTCACTTTTCAAGTCCCTAAAACTTGCTGAATAACAAAGCTAGTATCTATACATTGTCTGATCTGCATTTACCCATATCAGCCAGCAGTTCCATAAAGGTAATTTTACTGGGGCCTTTCTGAGTTGCATGCACATCCACTGAAATGAGCACTGAAGAGGTACTAGAATGAAAAATGTTCTTGTTCTGTATCTACCATCTGTCACTCTGCTCTCACTCATTTCTTGCCCCCTCTCCTCAAAGTACTTGTTTTCCAAATGTCCCCCTGCGGGAGATTGTGGGAAGTGGTTGTTTGTTCTAGCCAGTCATAGAATTTTGAATGGGTGACTAGCTTGTAGCAGACATACAGGCTTGTTAACTGTCTGGATCCAAGGTCATAATCCATGAGCTGGTAGGAAGGACTTTAGACGCAGCAGACCATCGAACTAGACAAGGCCTGAATGTCCTGGCTTGAAGTGGTACTCAGGAATGTCCTTCTGTAGCCAAACACGTGTGCCAGCAAGTGCAGATTATGAAATTATCATACTGATACCACATCCATCTATTCATCCATCCATTTTCTAAGCCGCTTATACTCATGAGGGTCGTGGGAGCGCTGCAGCCAATCCCAGCTGTCATCGAGCAGGAGGTGGGTACACCCTGAACTGGTTGCCATGCAATCGCAGGCTACATAGAGAAAGACAACAGTTGCACTCACAATTGCATCCCGGGGCAACTTAGAGTATCCAATCAATGCTTGTTTTTGGCATGTGGGAGCAAACCGGAGTTCCCAGAGAAAACCCACTCAGGCACAGGAAGAACATGCAAACTCCACACAGGTGGGGACAGGATTTGAACCCTGATCCTCAGAACTGTGAGGCCGATGCTCTAATCAGTTGTGCCATCTTGTCGCCACTGATACCACAGTCATTCTTTTAAAAATGCCTAGTCCAGGAAGTAAGAAGGTTTGCCTCTTTTCTAATTATTTATTATGAATCTAAATCCGGCATACTTTGCAATGTGAGTTTACTTAAAACTCTCCCATGCAAAGCAAAAGCCCAACACTACCCAGAAACGTTCTCTGGGCCTGAGCTCACCTGAGATTGATGATTCAAGTGGAGAAGTGTCCTTTCCACATTCCAAATTGGTTTCCAAAATCATGTACATCATTTCTTCCAGGCCAAAGAGGAAATATACCGTAAGAAAACAATGACTACATCCACTATGTTTATGTCTATCTTTCGTTTTAACCACACTATACACACAATAAGTGCTTGGGGACTGCTGGCAGTAATTGCTGAAGCTTTGAAAGTAGTATTATTTCAATTTTTCCTTGATGTACAACTTCTTAACAGTCTGGGATTGCTGTTGTGGGGTTTTGTGCTTCATAATGTGTCACCCGTTTTCAATGAGAGACAGGCCTGGATTGCTGGAAGACCTGTCTCATACTTGTAATTTTATTTTATTTTTTTTTTTACAACAAAGCCACTCTGTTGTAAGATGTGAAGAATGTGGCTTGCCTTACTAAAATGAGCAATCCCTCCAAGCAAAAGCTGTTGCTTGGATGGCAGCATATCTTGCTAAAAAAAATCTGTGTGCACCTTTAAGCATCAATGGTTCCTTCAGGGATGTGCAAGTTACCCATGCAATGTTGTGTTCTTATTCAGGATTATTTCCATTGTTTGAATTATAAATTTGCTTAGCTACTCTTTTCTGCAGTAGCGATTTCCACCATCTTAGTTTTTATTTCAAATACAGCAGTATTTTACATTGTACTTTTTGTCTGAATTTTTGGAATCTCATCTTTTATAATTTGTGTCAATGAAAACTGTGTGCTTTTTCTTATTAAAAACATTTGTCCTTGGCTTTGTTTTTTTTTTTGTCTGCTTTGGGATCCTAACTGATAAGAAAACTTTTGTGTTTATGTTTTATGTGTGATTTATCTTGCATAAAAAAAGAAATAAAATCTTTCACTGACAAAACAAGTTTGGATATATGTGGCCTTACATCTAAAAAAATGGTAAGTAAGTTTTGATTGACACTGCTTCCAAATACAAACACAGCGGTACCTTGTGAAGTGAAAAGACAAACATTCTGGATTAGCAAATTTCATTTCCTTGCATTAACTGCATAAATTAACTACATTTTCGCTCCATAATGCGTTAACTATTGAAATATATTCTCTAAAATAGACAAATAAAACCATCTCAACATTACTATACCTAACCTCTCAAGGCCGTATGCATTCAGTTTTTTTCCATATACGGTGAAATTAACATGAAATTAATCAAACAAAGAAAACAAAACAAATTCCTTTGGTTGAGATGGTCTTGGCAAACCTTAACATGTGAGACTGGGTTAGGTATTACTTAGCTTCGGAGAGCTTTGAGAGGGGTAAAACAGTCAAGGGAGGAATCAGAATGACCCAGAACAGTGTGACCAACAGGTTTTTGACACAGTATGGGACCTGATTACAAATTGATATTATACCAAGTGAAGTTGTCAGTGAATGTATATTCTGGGAGCTCAGTGATTTTGCTTGATTTCAGAGACCTTCTGTGCCTTACCGTTTCACTGCATGTGGTAATTCGCCATGTGGGTGCATTTCGCAGGCCTGTGGCTGGTTCCCTGCCAGTGACCGTACTTTGAACCAGCAGCAGTTGGTCTGAGAGTGCAGCCAAAGATATACAGGATGGTGAGCTGAAACATTGAGGCAAGGAAAACTCATTCTCTCACGCTCTCTTTATCACTTTATGTCTCTCTCAATCATGTGCCCTCCTTCTTTGGCGTCTTCTCTTCCATGAAAATCGAATTTAATTTGACCCATTTTTTTCTCCCAGTGCCTACTGAGTAAAAAACATAATTAAGTCAAAAAGTCTGTTTTTTGTTCCCACTGCTGATTCAGTGGCGTGAAGTTTCCAAAGAGAAGTTGATTTGATGGGGTGGTCCCGTGTGTAACATTGGTGTTGGCAATGTTTGGGAACACTTTCCACCCGCTCTTTCCTTCTTCTACCGTCACTCTATTCATTCATTCCATCAGCTCTTATAGTTTTTTACACGCTTGTATTCTTTCCTCTGCTATTTGTCATTTACAATTGTTATTGGGAGGAAATCAAAAACAGGATCAAAAAACAAAGGAGAGAAGCCACTGCTAATAATAGAGTGGAGGTTGTTGTCATAGAGCCAATAATCCTGTTCTAATTATAGTCTATTCTATGGGTTTGAGCCCTTAAATAGAAACAGATTCCTGCCTGAGACTTTTTGCTTACATTTCATGTGCTGAGTCAGGGACTGGGAGGGTTCCCAGATATGTTTTTTGTTGATGTAAATTATCTCCAAGACACAGAAACGTCATGATGAAGCTCAGAACAAACTGATGAAATTGGATTCATCAAGACGTGATACATGAGGGTAAAAAACAAATAAATAACATACTGTAAATATATTGGTATAAGAGCCATGGTGAGCCAATGGTCAGCACATGTGTCTCACAGTTGTGAGGTTGTGATTTGAATGCAGGGGCCGGGCCCTTCTGTGTAGCGTTTGTATGGGTTTTTTTTTCCGTGATTGCATGGGTTTTCCGTTACGTCAGCTTCCTTTCACATTTCCAAAAACATGCTTCTTAGGTTAACTGAAGACTAAATTATCCTCAATGTTGTATGCTATGTTGCCATAAGGAATTTAAAAAAAACATTCACATTTGTCATTGTATCTGCTCACACTGCTTGTATGCAGGTCAATGTTTTTATGTGCATTTGCCAGATGCTGTAATTATCCACGTGTCCTTCCATTTTCTATAGCTTTCAACTGGAGCCAAACAGATCTGATTTTGGATGAAAGTAAGGGTACAGGATATACCTTGCCTCTCTGAACTGGTCAGCAGTCAATTGCAGGGAATATATGCACATTCTAAAAACAATTCAAACCCAACAGTTTTCAATAGGTCTAACATCCATGTAACTCGAATGCCAAATAAAGACTACATGTAGAAACCCCATGCAAGTACATGGTAACATGCAAAAAGGACTTGCACACCAGAAAATCAGTTCCAGATAATCTATTTACCCCTCAGTCCTTGAGTGGATTCAAAACTAACAGCACAATGCCTCCTTCTCCAACCAGTTTTATTAACATTAATCGCATTTTGTTTACAGCGTGATCACCTGAATGTCTGCACATGCACGTGAACAACAACATTATTAAATTTGGCAGAACATTTTTAGGTTTTGCTGCTTGCTGTACTTTTGGCTCTACTAGCCATGGCATTTCTGAATGACTTCAGTTCCACTGCACAGAATATAAAACCCTTTGAAGCAAACTGGCTTTTATGTCCAAAAACACCAATTTAGGAGACAACTTGAAAAAATGGGGTTTAAAGTAGCATAATAATATAAGTCTAATGACGGATGACCTCTTCATATAGCACCCTTCCAACGTGAGCTTACTGAGTTTCCTTTTCACTCCTTCCATGAATGAGATTACTTTTCAGAAGGAGGTTAAAAATGCCAACATATAAAAGTGCAGGTGTGGCCCATCAGAAGGTTCGTGGACTTCTTCTCTAAATAAAAACGGTCACCACTGGGAACATGAAAGATTGGGTTGTTTATAACTTGAAGCCCCAACACCTGTGCTGGGAAAACAGCTCTATTTATATAGTAAAGCAGTCATTCAGGACCGAGTTAATGGGATTGCGATTGGTCCAGGTCTTGTTTTGGCTGCTGCTCTGTCAGAAACTCTTCACCTGACAGGATGTCACGTCAGATGGCGGGCTTATTCCGGGATCAACCTCATGAAAACATATTTTGCAATTTTGGTCGTCTTGTTAAGTGATGCTGAAGGCTGACACTGAGACACTTGTACACAACAGTGTTTGGCATTATGCAAAATTAGAAAATAGCTCAGGAATCAGCAAACAAAAAATATTAGATAGATAGATAGATAGATAGATAGATAGATAGATAGATAGATAGATAGATGGATAGATAGATAGATAGATAGATAGATAGATAGATAGATAGATAGATAGATAGATAGATAGATAGATAGATAGATAGATAGATTGATTGATTGATTGATTGATTGATTGATTGCTAACCCGAAATTAAACGAACACACAGAGGAAAAAGCATCCTCCAACAATAGATTGATTGATTGACTGACTGACTGACTGACTGATTGATTGATTGATTGATTGATTGGTTGATTGATTGATTGATTGATTAAACGAACACAGAGGAAAAAGCATCCTCCAACAATAGATTGATTGATTGACTGACTGACTGACTGACTGACTGGTTGATTGATTGATTGATTGATTGATTGATTGATTGATTGATTGATTGATTGATTGATTGATTGATTGATTAGTAGATAGATAGATAGATAGATAGATAGATAGATAGATAGATAGATAGATAGATAGATAGATAGATAGATAGATAGATAGATAGATAGATAGATAGATAGATAGATAGATAGATAGATAGATAGATAGATAGATAGATAGATAGATAGATAGATAGATAGAGATAGATAGATAGATAGATAGATAGATAGACAGACCATGGGGTTTACCATTATTCAGACAGACAGACAGACCATGGGGTTTACCATTATTTCTGACAAAAGGATGTCATCTTTTTTTATTTCAGCAGTTTAAAATCCCAATGACTTTGTAACATTTAGATTAAATCTTTAAACGTAATTCCCTTCACTCAACTGTTGAAATGCTTTTATGTCATATGGTTGGCTTCAATAAATCAATTTCCATATGATACCCATATTTACCCAATCCAAACTGCTGACCTGGTCTCGTGTCTAGTATCATTTTGTGGTTAATACTAATGCTACACTATTAAAAACCTTTCAAACTGATTTCCTTTTGTCCATTGGTGTCCAGTCATATTTCCTTTCCACATTAAAAGCAGCACAATATGCTTACAGCCAAACCATTTGGAAATTAGAACCTTTAAACAGATGCAAATGATTTGAGAAGTGGCTTATAATACCCTGAGAAAACTTTAGGTCAGAGCTCAAAAACAACCATATTGTTGGAAGTAAGGTCATCAGTGGAAAAATAAATTACTGCATGTGGGCTGCAACCTTCTTCCTAAAATGTTATGCCACCACCCCAAAAAAAGCAAAAACTACAGTACATGAGAAAAACCTTGAGGGACATTCAGTAGCACCATCAGGAAACATTTTATATGCTCAACTAATAATTGAGGATTTTTTTTTTTTGGTGGGCATGAGTATAATATAAAAATGTCAAATCAACACTAAGAAGAAAAACAAAATGTGCTTTTCTTGGCACGAGGAGCCCTAATTTGCTTAAAAGCTAAAAACCAAACTGGGAGATGCATTCCTCAGATGGGCAGTTCAGAGGAGGTTTCGTAAACATCCCCACCAACTTCCATCGGGTGGATTTAGGCTGTCTGACTTGCCCCCACCTTCCTCAATCGCCTCTGATCGCAATGTAAGAAGTCCCTTGGTTGCTGGTGACTGGAACGAGAGCAGATGAATGGGCCTGTTGTACGATCACGTCTGCATCAGCAGCTTCATTGACCACCAGTTGTGTTGACTTTAACACCAAATATAGAAGCGCCGCACCACGTAATGTTCCCTCTTAGGAAACTACAGTGTGAGTGTGTGGGTATGACGCCCCGGTGGTATGACATCTTCCACAGCCAATCATTTACTATGGACCCCACCCCATCCAACGCGCAATAAGTCTAATGATGAAAGCAGAGCCAGATGATATCACTGTGCTACTGTGCACTGTTGTTGCAGTTTCAAAGTCAATGAAGAGACTGGGAACAGAGGAATAGAACAGTTCCATTTTAATCAGAGATGTGACGCTCTGGAACAATCTAAACATAGAAGAAAGAGTCAACGTCAATATGTTTAAAAAGCTGATTAAATCAATGTTAAATAACAAAGTAACAATGAATACAAATGTGATCAGCAAAATAGCTGAACAATCATTTAGAAGACTTCATGATTTATTTGGAAATTTTGAATAAAACTGTAATTGTGAAAATAAAATGTTTTGTTTTTGGTACATGCAAAAGTAATTTTACTGACACAGGTGCTAGATGTAATGAATAAAGTAACCTGGAATCCAACTTTACCATTAAAATCATCTTAGGTGTAGGGTAACTAAGTTACTTTTTCAACATAACACAACGCTGGCCAACCACATGTTTGAGGACACAAATACTTTGTAACTTTCTTCTTCTTTTTTGTCTTTTGCTCGTGCTCCAACACTGCAACAATTATCTGGGAAATGAATTGGAAAAAACGACAAACTATTTCTAAACAAAACAAAATATAGTGCAAAGATCTTGGCAGTGGGGAGAAATTGTCGCGATGTCGCACAAAGTCAATGGTTATACCTTAGTTTGCCTTCCCATAAAACTGTTGAGAAACCTCACTTCCTGTTTTCATATGTTTAGAACCATTCCACGTTGTCATAGAAACTGACCATAGCAAAATAGGACATACATAAACAGAAAAACAACATTGTGATGGAGGACACTACTTAACGGCAAATGGAACATTTCTTCCTTCCCAACTAAAAATAAGTGTACATTTGTGTACTTATATGTCTGTTAAATATACTGTAGTGTATTACATTTTCACAGGCTATCCAGTTGAAGAGTGGAGCAATGGTGGGGGCGAGGTATCTCCAGGGAAAAGCTGTCTGGGTCTGGCTGCCTTCCTGATCACAACCAAGGGGTTTCCCACCACTCAGCAGTAATGCTGAACCATCATTCCGAACCTTTTGTGTTTTAGTTTTCTTTTCCAACTCTGCTACTCTCTCTCTCTCTCTCTCTCTGTCTCTGTCTCTGTATCTGTCTCTTTCTCTCTCTCTCTCTCTCTCTCTCTCTCTCTGTCTCTCTCTCTCTCCTCTCTCTCTCTCTCACTCTCTCTCTCTCTCTATCTCTCTCTCTCTCTCTCTCTCTCATTCCCATTTCCCTGCCTGCCTTGTACTCTAGTCTTAACGGTGTGAGTGAGCCTGCCCATATAAGGTGTGATGAAAATCGTCCCGAGCCCCACTTCTGCCTGGGAGCTATGTGGAAGGTGTTTCCCGAGGCTCCCGCTGACAGGCTGACGAACAGGAAAATAAACAGGAAGCAGATAAAAAGCGCTGACATTACAGCCTGTTTTCATGCTGCCTCTAAATGTTCACTTTAGGCAGTGACCTGTTATGTCTGCAGAGCAGGCGTGAGGAAAACAAAAATTTCTCACAGCAGAAATTGAGCAACTAAGTACTTACTTAGCGTTCATTTATTTTATGAAGAAAACTTGGAAGGGTACTATTGAATGTTTTTGTGCTGTGCATCAAAAATGTTTCAGAAACTGCTGCCAGTTGGTATTTGGATTTCAGTGTAAAGGACTGCAGATTTCTGCTTCTTTCTCAGTTGCCTTCAAAATAATGTTTCAGTTTTATTATGAGATTTGACTGACTTTTAATTTGACAGGAGACAAAATGTCTCTTAAGCATTTTTCTCATTGGCAGATCATACAATACTTGGAGGTGGCACAGTGGGGCAACTAATTAGTGGGTTAACCACACTGTTGTGAGAACCAGGGTTAAAATTTCGCCACCGGCTATTTGGAGGTTGTATGTTGCATGGGGTTTCTCCAGGTACCCTGGTTTCCTCCCACATCCCAAAAACATGTATTAAATTGAGACTCTAAATTGCCCCTAGGTGTGACTGTGAGTGCAACTATTGTCTGTCTCCATGTGCCCTATAATTGGCTGGCAACCAGTGCAGGGTGTACCCTGCATCCTGCCCGATGACAGCTGGGATAGGCTCCAGCACTCCCACAACCCTTCTGATGATAAGTGGCTCAGAAAACAGATGGACGGATGGACAATACTGGGAGTCTCAATTGAAATCATGCACCTATGTCTACATTTACGTAAGCATTGTTGCAAGTTAATCCTGTTGAGACGAAACGAAAATACGTCTTATAACACGACATCCAGTTTTGTCTGATACCGTAAAACATTTAGAAAGCGATAATAAACTTAAAGCCCAAGTGTTATCCCTATAAACATTCTAAAATAGATATTGTAATGAAAAATACATATAACATTCACTTCAATGTCTATACAAAAAAATCAATGTGAACGGAGAGTGTGTCATCCATGCACAAAGTTGCAGAAGTGTCATTCTACGATATCCAAGTGGTCGCCATATTGGCTGCATCCTCCGTCCGTGACGTCACCCGGACATTCGCCAATGAAAACACGCAGTGCACCCTAACTATGGGAAACAAACGCGCCCCTTCTGACACGGAAGCTCTTTTCGAAAAGGTGAACACCACAACCGAGTGAAGTTACCGGGGTAATATTACACTATTGTTTTGAGCCCTTGGGGCAATATTACACTATTTCGAGCCATATTCAGATGATATGCGATCACGGCCAAACCGCATCCCCGTCCAATCCAGTTCCGCGGCGGAGATGAGCCATTGTGGCTCATTGCAGCCGGCCAGCCGGCGTGGCTTATGACGGAGCCGAGCGGTGCTGCTTTAGGGGCTTGTTCATAGACGCCGCAGTACGCGATGAACAACACAGTCGAGCTGGGGCGCTTTACAGCACGCACACAGCTGAGTGAGGCATTCTCGGCTGAGTTCTTCAGAACCGTCCCTGTCCGCAAAGCCCGACGCGCAGCCTTCGCTGAAGCCGTGAACGCCGAACGCGGCGCCTCAGCTGGTGCAGTTGATTTTCGGTGCCGTGGTGGCATATAATGGAGCTGAGCCATGCTGCTTTTAGGGGGACCTTTGCTGGAATCCATCGATCTGTTCAGCTAAATACAAATCCAAATACTTAAATAAACGAGCCCTGGTTTTACACAAACTCTCATTCATTAACTATGATTGAAAAAAAAAGAGGACGGAGTCATCTCCATGGAACATACATGGAAGCGATAACCTCTCTGCTGCGACAGACTGTCTATTTTCTTTTTTCTAAAGACGCATTGTTCTCAAATAAAGCAACTTGGCATTATAATTACTTCTTGGTAATTTGAGATTGAGAAGAATAATTCCTACCTGAAATGAAGCGATCACTACACAGCAGTGTGTTTTATTTTGGTTGGGCACCATCCATCATGTTTACTTGCTGAAATCCATCGATATTTTCTGGTCTTTTCAGCTGGTATTACATAGAATGATCTCTTTGAATATCTGTCTCGTCTGTTGTGACAACCAAAAACACAACAGGTCTCAGGCAATTTAAAAAATCTGCTCTAGTTCAACGGCTCCCACAGTGCAGAGCATTTAGGTTTGACTGGTAATATGACGCCGTGCAAACTGTGATGTCACGTGCACGAGCTCAATAGAGAACCTTAAGAGGTGCCGATTCTGTTCATACACTACATGTTGTACGCGTGTCTCCTTGATTTGACTGTAAATTAATATTGCCAGTTTCAGCCTACATGAGTTAATGTCGAATCCCTTCAGTCCCGTCAATTAAGTTTTATTTGTTCTCTCGAGGTAGAATGCTCGGTGGTAAATCGAGAATATCAAGTCTTAATCCATTGCAATAAATAAAATAACTCCATAGAATTGAGTTTCTCATGTGGAGAACAATGACCTACACAGGGTGAAAGCACTGCTGACAAAGGTAACCTTCAGGTTCTAGCAGTCCTGCAGAAAGGGCTTCAGATGATAGCCCAGACTAAGGTCAATAGTGATGAGAAAAACTTTTTATAAACCACATACTCTGGTGGTATTTTTTAAAACTTTCAATGGAAGGGCCATGCATCCATTTTCCATGCCGCTCATCATCACAAGGGTTGTGGGAGCGCAGGAGCCTATCCCAGCTAACCTCGGGCAAAAGGCGGACTACACCCTGAACTGGTCACCAGTCAGTCACAGGGCACATATCTGCACCATTACTGTGCGGGAATTGAGCCCATGGTGCCTTCACCAAAGTCAGGCATGTGTACTATTGTCAATATTTACACAAGAGGTCCAAGATATTAAAAAAGAGGCAGTATCTGAAGTGTTGAACTGTTGTAATGAGAATGTTTATGTGAATTTGAAAAAATATTGGTGTCATTGCTGCTATTGATGTCATTTGATTACAGGTGTGTCATTTAGCAAAAGAGTAAGGTTTTGTTGCAAAGTAGCTGGAACATACAGAAAACCAGAAGGTGTTTTTTGTTCACGTGGTGAATGAAGGGTTCAGATGGAGAAGAGGAAGTAACCAAAAAGGAGCAGAAGAGGGGTCTCCGTCTAAAAGAGGACAACTAATATCATAGACACTATAACAGCAACATGTTGCGTGCAGTTTGCAAACTCACACCACCCTGGACACACAATGTTGCTATGGAGCAATGCGAAACCATTGTTGTTGATACTGGTAACCAGGCACGGAGGAAGATAATGTGAGTCATACACAGAATAATTGACTTCTGACATCTTCTGAACTGAAATGTTCCAATTGGAGCAGAGTGTCTTGACAATAAAGTCAAATTTTGTAATGTACAAATACTCTATTATACCTACCAGAAGAGTGACCCATTATTTTTGGGGGGGATCAATGGGATTATGAACCATCCTACCTATAAGAACTTTAACATTTTTGATCAAATTATCAAGTAACCTGAACAGGACTGCCAAAATGAATGTATAGATGATATAGAGTAAAAGCATAATTAAAAGGATGGCAGTTGTGATAGTGTAAATGAGGGATGGTTGAATGATTTTGTACAATCCATCTTTAACCTTCCAAAATCTTTACCTGTGAACACAGAGAGCGGTAGACACTTGTAAAAGTTCAGAAAATAAAACCCACTCGTCTTGTATTCGAACAAAGTATAGAATGCCAGATGGCGATGACAAAATAAATAAATAAAATGCTACCGGCAGGGAGTGGCATTGAGAACACTGAGAACGAGACATGACCTGGAGGCTCTTAAACCCATGGGTCAGTGTGTCACACCATGTTGCGGGACCTCAGGACACGGCACTTTACGTCTGTCAAGATTGTCTTTGCTTCCACTTGGAACTGTTTCTACCAAGATCTCGTTGGGAATGTCAACACTTATCACATTGATGCAGCAACCATATGGTGTGCAGCCACACAGAAAAGAGCTCTGTCTCCATGTATTACTAGTGACTGCATCATCCTGTGCTTCTCTGCTCACTGTAGTCTTAGTTGTTTGTGTGGCTAACCACAATGTAGAGTGACGCACACGCTTACATAATACACTCTTGTCTGCAGAGGATATGAATTCAAGTAACATGTTTAATAAAACCAAAACAGAAACAATGTTTTTCTGTCTTTGTTTGACAGTATGAAAGTTCCATATTAGATTTTTTTATTCACTTTTTACTCTGGTTTATGAGTTACATACCAAAATACATTGGCCACAATATTGAGTGCATTTGCACAATTGAATAAGACAAAAGAACAGTAACAATGCAAGCTTCCTGTCATTAAAAAAAGTCATATTTTGATGTCAACTGTCAGAACATTGTATTTATGACTTCAATAGATCTGACAGGTGTGTTGTGAATGCAGTTTTTTTTTTATTTGATTTTATTTACGTAATGCCTAATTTAATACAGTTATGAGGTTGCAACTCAATTTTATGGTATTTACAATGCCATAGCATCCAAAGTGTAAAACATTCATTTAATTCTGAAATACATCTAAATGTATTCATAGCGTTCTGATGTATGGTCAAGACCAGAAAAGATACAAAATAAAATAAGTGTGCAAATCACGTTGGTTGTAATTATCGTACAAATGGTAGGAATCCACCTCGGTGAGTGCATGCTACTGTGAATCATTTGGGTTTTTTTTTGCATGCATTTGTTGTGATTGAAAATTTGGGATCACCTTTTTAGCCAAAGCTAAAAAGAACATAAACTCCTCGTCACCATAACTCGTATTTCCTTAAACCAAATGTGTTCACATCACTCTACCGTATTTACATTCTCATTGGTTTGAGAGTCAGACATGCAAGGAAACACCTCCTCGAGGTTGCATGTAAACTTTGTGAAGGGCGTGTTTGTCTGGCTGTGTGTGTCTATTTGTGAAAGATGCAAAACAGCAGCCGATGAATGTTCATCGTTTAAAGGTATAGGTATAATATATATTAAATATATTAAAGGTATATCCTATTGGATTTTATATATATATATATATTTTTTTTTTTTTTTCAAATATAGGTCATTTCTTCTTACATAAAACACTAATGATTTACATAAATTGACACACAATAGGAGAAAGAGGTTGTGTAATCGTGGAATGCCACTTTACCAGGACATACACTGGGCACTCTGTAGTTTGAAGGTTCCATGATTTTTTATTTTTACACTCATAATATAATATTATTCCATTAAATAATCATTTCTTCTTTTCCAGTGCTAGCTTTTTAATTTTCAAACTCTTTGCCTTCTACAAATTGTTTTGGCCAAATGCTGAATGGTTGTTTCGTTTGAATGCAAATTTACTGCCAAAGCTTGTTTGACCACCATAATCTCCACAACAGTGCAACAGAGAGTTAACAGTCTCTGAATATCATGCAACAATATCATCTTTGAACTCATGTGATCCTTGTCATCTATGGTTCTTTGTTATGTCAGGGATAGCTTTGAGTAAGGCGGAAGCTTGTCATCTTCTGTTATCCAAACCTGAAAATATCTCTATTGTGTCAGTCACAGTATTCTTGGACAATCTGTGATTGTATATGCCTAATTGGGATGATTCATTTTCTCTGTCGAATTCAATATTCTTTGTCAGACTCGGTCATAAAGTGGATGTGACACCAACATGAGATAATAGGAGATAAACATGAAATAATATATGTAGTGCATTGTGTTGTCGTATATTCAAACACATTCAAACTCATCAGAACTGGGCACAGCTTATTGAAAAGAAACTTTCCCTGCAAAAGGAGACAAGTATATACAAGTTAAAAGGTCATTCAAAGCCATACAATATGTTGCAACACTTTTGACCAATATACATAATAGAAGAATGGTTGCCATCTGATAAATTACAATTTTGAATCGAATTGTGTTGGAGGACGCTTTTTCCCTCCGCGTGTTCATTTAATTTTGGGTAGTGAAAATGGTGGTTATCCAAATAAAGGCTGTAGATGATGAACAGTTTCTTCGAAGAATTTACTCACAGAATATTCCGGGCACTTATGAGTTACAGACAATGGCTGTAGAGAGCAGATCAGAAGTGCGAAGATACAGAGAAAGCACACATCCTTTATCTTGTCAGAAGGGCGAACTACGAGTGGTATCAAACCTGTGGGATCGGGGCTTTCCACTTAGACAAAGGGTTTCTGTCTCCACCGGTTCTAGCTGGCAATGGATGATTACAAAGTGTCCAGTATGCAGTTCATCAAGGTCAGCCTATGTGCAGAGATGTGCTCAAGGACACATCTGGCTACAGAGCTCCAGTGAGGACATGAGGAAATTATGGACTTATGACTAAATATGGGCATAAGACATACTTCAATTGCTCCATTGCAAAATGTTTGACATTCTGCCAAAAGCATGTCGCTAACCAGCCATGATGTTCATTAGTCAGAAGCTGAGCTGCACTGTGTTTGTTCATGTACTACGTTTGTGGCGAGAGCACAAGGCAGATACACTTAATGTAGCCTACCTAGCCGGTAAATACATAGTCCCAAACACTAATCACTAACACAAATCCAAAAATATTATATACCGATAGTTGCCTATGCATTTATTTTATTAATTTTGCAATACTGTAACTGGTTTTGTACACGAGTCATGGAAAAGTGTTTTCATGGCCCACATAAAAATATGGGCAGGGTCAGATCTGAGCCATGGGCCTTGAGTTTCGGACCTGTGCAACAGACATTTAAATAATTCATACTCGTGCCAACATGTATTAATAACCGTAATGGTTAAAGTAGAGTTGAGTCTCTCCTCAGAAAGATTACATGCAGCTCACTTTCCAGTGAACACTCTGTTCCTCTAATATTATTAAACATTGCCATATTGAGGTGAGCAGCCTGGATGGAGAAAGATGCACTGTTTTCAATCTCATAGGTTCTACTGTCATCACACTTTTACTTCTTGGCGTCACAGCACTTTTCACAAAAAACAACACTTGTGGAGTTAGTTAATCATTCAGCTACTCTGAAATAAAGGACTGCATTTTTTTACATTAAAAGCTATGGTATCTGTCTTTTTTCACATTTTTCATTGCAATAAAATTGTAGGGCCATCCATTCATTTTCTGAGCCACTTATCCTCAAAAGGGAGTGCTGGACCCTATGCCAGCTAGCTTCAGGCAGGAGGCAGGCTACACCCTGAACTGGTTCCCAGCCAACACAGGTCTTTTTTTTTTTTTTTGGGGGGGGGCCTCACTAACTCACTCTATGTAGTGACATATGACTCAGTGTCAAAATGAGCTCATTGAATTCTGTGTTTCATAATAAAGCCAGGTTATTCTATTTAGAGTGTGGAGAAAGGGTTTTTTTACGTGTCAGCACTAGCACTAGTGAACACACCCAGGAAAAACTACATCATCCTGTGTCAACCAGTACTGATGTATCCCAGATACACTTACACACCAACCCATCTTGTTTTGGTGTGTCATTAGTAAGTCATTCCTAAGGTGGGCTATTTTAGGACTAATAACTGAAAAAGAGATGAGTCCTTACTACGCTTGAAAATGTGGGTGTCACAGTTTTTCCAGCTGCGTTATTTTGTCTCTGCTGGTGTTTATTACCATGGAAACCAGTTCCGCACTAAAGGAAACCCCATAATTAGTCTGACTAATCATCACAGAGGAACTCCTTCTGGGATCATGTCAAGACCATGCACTAGAATAGAACATCACATCCCAAATTAGTTGGCTGTGTGTTGACTCACAACATCAGGAGGGTATTTCATTAATTATTATAAAGGTTTGAGTAAATATACTGCAATTGAATACAACTAAGCATAAGTTAGGGAGGGGAACTGGTTCATGGCATGGTCAGTTGAGGAAATCTAACTCAGCACAGATGTGTGTCACGGGAGTCCTGGTCCCAGTTGTTTCAGCAGAAAAGTGAGACAAAGTTGACACACACGGAGTGCCTTGTGGCCATTGTGTGTCGCAATCTGTGTTGCTGCAGCTTGTGCCAGTGGCCACAAAACACTAATTCCTTGTTAGGCTCTTTTCAGATAAGTCGGTAGATTATCTCTGTTACAGAAAGAAGGCTAAAAAAATGGTCTTGAACTTTACTTGTGATCAGGTGTTGGTTATGCAATACGCTATGCAAATGTGTTGATTTACAGTATTTGATCTGTGGTTATCCGAGAGTGAAGCAGAGGCTCTGTTTATAAGTGCAGCTGTCTAAATAGCTGAAGAGGCTTTGAAGCACTCTATGTACAGTATGTTAATGTTTTTTGTGTGTGTGTGTGTGTGTGTGTGTGTGTGTGTGTGTGTGTGTGTTCTTGCAAACCCTTTGTGGGAAATTGTTCATGTACACCACCAATAAATACAGCAGATTTAGTTTATTGACGCTTGTGTGAAAATTCAAGAAAGTACAACATACAGGAAATGACAACTACAATACATTTAAATAGACCACAAGGGCCTTACATTACATTACTACTGTCTGCCTTGCACAATATTAATTTCAATAAATGCATCTTATCATTTGCAGTTGGTTGTTATTTATTTTTCAAGTTATTTATTTATGAAACAGTTTTGAAGATGTTGATTATATTCAGATCTTTGAATTGTATTTTATTCCTTTTTGTTTGATTTCATGGTGAAAATAACAGCTTCCTTGAAAAATTATTGTATTACCTGTTTGTACTGTATTAGCTGATGAATATTTAACTAATGAAGGAGATGAACTAGTCTATTAAAGACTGACGATATTAGAAAAAACAGCATGACATAATGCACTTCCACAGTGAATAACAGTAAGTATTGAATTATTACCTCCTTTAACGCTTCAATTAAAGCTCTTAAAGCCCCACTGACATCCCTATATACATTGTAAAATTGATTTTGTAATGAAAAATACATATAACAATATTCACTTCAATGTCTATATGAAAAAATAAATATGAGCGGAGAGCGTGTCATCCTTGCAAAAAGTTCCAGAAGTCTCACTCGATATCCAAATGGTAGCCATATTGCCTGCTACGTCATCAGCAGATGTCACACTGAGACATTCGCCATTGAAAACACCTAGTGGCACCTATGGGAGAGGAACAACAGAGATTTTCGGATTTTTCCGACGCCCCTTCTGACACGGAAGCTCTTTCGAAGAAAAGAACATCTCACAATTGAGCAGTATTACCCTATTGTTTCGAGCCATATTTAGATGATATATGAATCACTTCTAACTAACAACAGACTCCCCGGCAGTATGAGAGTCCCAGACACGCCGTGACGAGCCAATCACAGATTCGGTGGCGCTTCTGCCGATCACGGCTTCAGCCGGGGGTGGCTTCTCGCAGGTAAAACTGGTATAAACACACGAGCTGCCTAAGTGCGCTCCTGCTGTTAACACCACTTCCTGCTCCTCCTCAAAAGGATTATCATGGCAGGAGTTACAGTTGTTTGTGTTGAAAAAAACGGATGGGTCCATTCCAGCTGCCTTTTTTTAAAATTAAAAACATACTAAAAATCATGCATTTCATGTCAGTAGGGCTTTAAGATCTATCTAAATTTAAATTTACTTTTCTAGTATGAAATGTTAATACCAATATAAAGCGAAGCTGCTATTTATGTGTGCAGTTGTCTGGTTTCATATAGATACATTTTGCTATGATACATAACATTACTGTTTCTTAACACCGGTTTGTTGAACATTGTGCAAATTATTGTTAACAGGACGCAATTTGTGGGCATGTATGAACCTAGATTTTTTTTTTTATTATTATTATTTAACCAGATAACACTCATTGAGATGAGGATCTCTTTCACAAGGGTAACCTTGCCATGGATGTGACAATATAAAACAGAGATGGCCAACTTAAATGATGGAGGGGGCCACCATTTTCAAGACATGCTGCTTTAAGTCCCATGACAAGACACCAGTCTATCATCGAACTGCAGCCTAGGGCATCCTGCTACTAAGTGCACATGTAAACATCCTTATGTCTGGAAAGAACATTCCGTTACTAACAATAACCCAGTAACCTCATTTCTTCCATTCATGCCCATCTTGATCTCACTGTCTTTGCCCAAGAGAGGATTGAGGTCCCCCCAGGAGAACAAGGAAGTCCCCAGCACGGTGTCTCTCCAGCATATCCTTTGGAGACTCCAAAAAGGGTGGGTACTCTTAGATGTCATTTGGTGCATTGGTACAAATAACAGTCAGGACCAGTACCTCCACCTGTAGGTGGAGTGAGGCTACTCTCTAGTCTTACCCCGGTGAAGCCAACATACAGGCACTAATTTGGGAGGGCGACGGGGGGGTTGGGGTGTCAATAAATATACCCACACCTGCTTGGCACCTCTCACTGTTGGCAACTCCAGACTGAAAGTCAGTTCAGACCCTTTCAAGAGTACTGGTACCAGAGTCCGAGTATGCGTGTTAGTGACTCTGACTATATCTGGTCAGAACTTTACAACTTCGGACATCTCCCCTGCCAGAGAGCTGACATTCATTATTCCTAGAGCCGTAACCAGGGATCGGCCCGTCGAGGTCCTCACGTTTTGCTGCCACGTTGCTCGTTTTGCACCAGAACCCATTTCCGGTCCCATGGATGCTGCCAGGTTTGACCACCAGAATCTCTGAATCAAGGGGCACAATCTTGATTTAGGTCATCCCTTTCTGGCCCACCAAAAATAATCAGAAAGTCATTTATTCTCTTCAATAAGATGCAAGAATAAATACTGGGTTTTGTTTTGCCTAATCCCATCAAATATTTTTGATAATCTCAGAATTTCCCTGTAGTTAAGGTACCCTCCAAAAGAATTTACAGGACTGGAAAAATGGAAACCTTCCCTTCTTGTTGTCATTGCGAATGATGACTATCAGATTCAGTTTACAAAGCATATTCTGATCAGCATTTACCTTCCCCACACCTCTGAAGAGACAGTTTAAAATGTTGCTATGTTTATGTTCTCAGTTGCATTACCTTGGTAATAGTGGAATCTTGCTGTAAACAGAAAATAATTCACAATCATATTATTCACCTGATTGAAAAACTACCAGCACTGCAAATGTTGACCTTTGGAAACCTCAGAAGTCAGAGCTACTGCAAATTGAATGTCATTCATATTTCGGTTCAGGCTAAATTGGGTATAAGTGCAACAAAGGTGCGAAGAGGATTAACCTTATCAGGTTAATGACCAGAATTTGTACACAAAAACCCCAGCACCACCTGTGTTGATCTCACTCTAACACTATTAAATCTCCTCAGCCTTAGGAGTAGAAATAGAAGCTATTATATAATCAAATTACTTTATACTCAACATAAAAAAAAATATGTCTGTATTGCCATAACACTTTTTTTTAAAAAGGATCCTAATCTTCTATGCTCATTATTTAATAATGTTTGTTTTTTTAAATTTTTCTGTATAATTCTGTCAATTTTGTGTACGAGAAAACAATTGTAAGGTTCTTTCAGGTGAAAATGAACACTATGAAATAAATGTCTAGCCATTTGATTAATCATTCCTCTACATGTCAAATTTGGGAATTTAAAATTGTTTTAAAATACACTTAATGATGTTCTGTCAATCAGATTAGATCACAGGACTTTCTTTCAATAATTATGTCACAGGAGTATGTGATTTAGTGTATCACATCTCTTAAATATTCTTATTCTTTTTTAATTATGATACACTGCCTAAACCTCAAATTCAGCGTCTTGTCAAGAGACTGAAATTGCATGTGGGTTTACATTTCAGAAACAAGTTATGTTTCTCATCTACTACTGTCTTTAAAAAAAAGACTTGTTGCTAGAACGTTTTTTGGACCTGATTGACTATAGCAATGATTTGGATTTGGATTTGATTTTTATGAGGCTATTCTTACACTGCTTCCATTTTACATTGTGATTTTATCAGGCACAGAAATATTGGAACTTTGAGTCTGTGTTCTGTTGCTCATTCTAAAGACCGGTTTTTGCTGTCTGTTCCGAAAGTATGCCTTTATATTTTTTTTGGTTTTTTTTTTTTTCAATTTACAGCTCCCGCATCTTGGTACCCCTTGCAGTAAAAATTGAGCCTAAGGGAAAGGGGTCTCTTTCAATGTTTTAGAAAGTTATTAGAAAAGGGCTGGATGATGATGATGTAACAGCTTGATGCTGTTCAATGACATTCAAGCATCAACAGCAAGATCCTTCGATGGCTGATAAAGTACTGGTATGTTCATCTGGCTGATGTATTTATCTTGTATTTTTTTTCCATCTTTGTACCTTGTTTCCAAGACTACTTGTTGTGTGAACCAGAACACTCTTGTTAAGGTGATTTTTAACTCAATGTATATATCCTGGTCAAACAATTTGAAACAAACAAACGAAATAAAATAAATAAATGAATACACTATCAACTCAAAGAGCTACACTATCAATTCAAATATATGATTTTATATGTATTATTATTATTGCGTTATTGGTGCACCACTACGGGGGGGCACAAGCCAGTGCAAACAATTGGTATGTCCCAAACCCAGACAAAAGCAGAGGGCTAAGTCTGGAAGGGCACCCATCTTAAATTTTTGCCTAACAAATATGAGCATTCAGCCAAAGAATTACACATGGAATCGGTCGTGGCCTGGGTTAAGAGCATTTGCCATCAGTGCCATTAACCTACACCGTGCTGTTGGAAATTCAGCTACTGTGGGTTGGAGCAGAAGGAGAGGTGAAAAATGGGTTGCTAGGGAGAAAGAGAAGAGAAAGGTACAGAGCCTACAACTAAGTGTGGGGACTTTGAATGTTGGGACTATGACAGGAAAACTCAAGAGTGGATTGGCATGATGTTTAGGGGAAACATTGATATACCTGTTTTGAGGTGAAAAGAGCATCAGATCGATTGATGAGGCTGAAACTTGAAATTGAGCCTGTCATGTATAATGGGACTAGTAGCTATGTCCCATATATAGAATGTGACCTAGTGGTGAAAGAGAGTTTCTGGAAGGAGCTAGACAAAGTAGTTCTGATTATGACAAACAGAGAGAGAGAGAGAGAGAGAGAGAAAGCGAGAGAGAGACAGAGTTGTGGTTGTTGCATATTGTATTGAAAATGTTTTTGAAGAAACCATGGGTGATGAAGAACTGGTTATGAGTTTGGTATCCAGGAAAATAATTGGAGGGACAGATGGTGCAAGGAGAAGATGGTGTTAAAAAATTTTGAAATGGCTGTAGTGAACACTTTCTTCCATAAGAGGTAGGAACATAGTGCGACCTAAAAAAATGGGGTAGAACCATGGAGCTGGATTACATCTTGTGTAGACGATCTAACTGAAAGGTTACTGATTTTGAGGTAGTGGGAGAGGAGAGTGAGGCCAGACAGTATAGGATGGTGGTGTATAAAGATGACTTGTGGTGGGGAAGATAATTAACAAGACAAATGCAGAGTAGACAACCATGTAGTAGAAGCTGAGAAGGAAGAGTGTTATGTAGCTTTTTGAGAATATGTGAAAGAGGCTCTCAATTGATGGGAGGAGCTTCCGTGAAAAATGGACCACTACAGCCAGGAGAGTATTTGGTATTTATTCTGGAAGAAAATGGGAGTTGGAGACTTGGTGGTGGAACCTCAAAGTACAGGAAATCATACAATGAAAGAAGTTAGCTAAGAAGAAGTGGGAGAGTGAGAAGACCGAGGAGAAGAGGAAGGAATAAATTGAAGAGAGGTGGCTGTGGAGTTTTTGAACAGCTTGTTCAAAAGAATTCTCCTATATGAGAGGATCTCTGAGGAATGGAAAAGAAGTGTGCTGGTGCCCCATTTTTAGAACATTGGTAATGAACAGAGCTGTGGGAACTCGAGAAGTATAACATTAATGAGTTACATAAAGAAGTTATGGGACCGAATAGTGGAGGTTAGGACAGAAGCTTAGTATTTGCTTATTGTTCCATGCCTAAAAAGAGTGCCACAGATGCATTATTTGCCTTGCGGGTGTTGATGGAGAAGTACAGAAAAGGTCAGAAGGAGCTACATTGTTTCTTTGTAGATCTAGAGAAAGCCTATGATACAGTTGCTAGAGAGGAACTTTCATATGGTATGCGGACGTCTGGTGTGGCAGAGAAGTGTTAGAATAGTACAAGACATGTATGAGGCCAGAGGAAGAGTGGTGAAGTGTGCTGTGGGTATAACAGAGGAATTTAAGGTGGAGGTGGGACTGTATCAGAGATCTGCCCTGAGACCCTTCCTGATTACAGTCGTGATGGATAAGTTGACAGAAAAGGTTAGGCTGGAATCCCCATGCGCCAGGATGTCTTAGATGGCATTGTGATCTGTAGTGAAAGCAGGGAGCAGGTGGAGAAACAGTTAAAATGGTGGTGGCCTCCAATGAAAAGTAGGGGAATGAAGATTAACCAAAGTAAGACAGCATATCAATAAATGTGAGAGGTAGAAGGGAAGAATGAGGCTACAGGGAGAAGAGATAGTGAGACTGGAGGACTTTCGATATTTGGGTTCAATAGTCCAGAGCAATGGTGAGTGCGTTAAGGTCGTGAAGAAATGGGTCCAAGCAGGTTTTAATGGTGGAGGAATGTGTCATGTGTGTTGCATGACAGCAGAGTTGCTGCCAGGATGAAGGGCAGTCTATAAGACAGTGGTGAGGACACTCAAGATGTACAGTTTAAAGACAGTGGCAGTGAAGAGACAACGGGATGGAAGAGGTAGCCAAAATCAAGATGATGAGGCAAAGTGAGTGAGCAGGTTGGATAAGATTAGAAATGATCTTATCAGAGGGACAGACAAAGTTAGATGTCTTGGAGACAAAGTTAGAGAGAACACCTCGAGACTTCAATGGTTTTGACACATCCAGAGGATGGATAGCGAGTATATTGGTAGAACGATGATGAGGATGGAGCTTTCAGGCAAGGGAGCTACACTACAGGACAACCGAAGAGAAGCTTGATAGATGTAATGAAGGTAGACATGAGGGAAGTTGCTGTTAGGGCACAGATGTCAAACTCAAGGCCCAGGGGCCAGATGCGGCCCGCCATACGATTTTATGTGGCCAGTGAAAGCTTATCATGTGGTCAGCTTCCATGATTCTTGTGAAAAGTTGTACAAACATTTCAAATTGTGAGATCATAAATGAAAACATTGAGATATTGCAAGCATTTTTGTGTTACCAAAAATGAACAATAGTTGAAAAACCAATTACCCTTGACATGTAATTCCATAACTAGTTTATTAATCTCATGTGTAAATATGATGAAATGATTCAACAATTTTATGGTTTCACTGTCCTAATGGTCTTCTGAGGGAAACTGTAAGTAGAATCTGGCCCATGAGAAGAATGAGTTTGACACCCCTGTGTTGGGGTTTGGAAGATGCAGGAGATAGAATTACATGGGAAAGGATGATATGCTCCTGACAACCCCTAAACAGGACACGCTGAAAGGAAAAGAAGATTGTTAGTCTGTAGAAAAAAAAAAAAAAACTCAGGAGAGCGAATGTGCACCTTTACCAAGTGCCATTGAGCAAGCAATAGAATTGTAATTTTGACAGGGAGATAATTACAAAAAGCTTCCAGGCTGCTGGTGTTGGTTTCTTTAGTTTTTCTGTCAACACTTTGATGCATGATGAACAATCCTACAGCACAACATATTTCTCGCTTGCTCTGTGTTATTGCTTATTTGGTTGTTGAGAAAATGCTACATTTCATACAGAACCACCCACTGAGTTATCCCCTGCCTACGGAATGGGAGTGCTTAGCCCTCGTTTGACATTAAGGACCTGCCGATGAAGCCCTTGTGGGCAGAAAGCACAAGAGTCTCCAGTGTTCTATTGTGAAAGCCCTTCTATACAGAGTGCACGGACATGCAATTACACTCCAAACAAGGATCTCATTCTCTGCCCTGAGAGGACATTTCGTGCACTGTGTGGTAACATCCATTAGGATAAGCATCATCAATGTCCATCCATCCATTTTCTGAGTCGCTTATCCTCACGAAGGTCGCGGGAGTGCCGAGCCTATCCCAGCTGTCATCGGGCAGGAGGCAGGGTACACCCCGAACTGTTTGCCAGCCAATAGCAGGGCACATGGAGACAGACAACAGTCCCACTCACAGTCATACCGAGGGGCAATTTAGAGTCTCCAATTAATGAATGTGTTGGGATGTGGGAGGAAACGGGAATGTCCATAGAAAACCCACGCAGACACAGGGTGAACATGCAAACTCCTCAGAACCGTGAAACCAACGCTCTACAGCTGCCACCATGCCGCCACATCATTAATGTATGTCAAAAAATAGTGAGATATTTTTTTTCCTCAATGAGTTTTATTTTTCCTATGAGTTTAATATTAAGTTGAAAAAAAGGTACAAAGTTGAGGAGAAATGACAGCTTAATTAAGGCATAACTTTAGGTTGTGCCCAAACCCTTTTACTGTGCTCATTTTATATCGAAGGGCCTAAATGCTACTGTGTATCCACTTGTTCAGCAGCAGTTATACCTGTTTCACTTTCATTGGTGAATGAGGGTGTGGCAGTGCACCTCCGACTTTGTCGGCATGACCTCATTTTTTAACTTCTGTTGTGTTGCTCTACAAAATACTGTATGTTTTAAAAGACCGGGTGGAGGATTTGAGCAAAATGTGGGTGGAGTTAGTTTCTTTGACTGACACCTGCAAACCAAATTACCACAGACAATAAACAATGCTCTGCAATCGAAATTGTATGCAGAATTCATTTCTCATCAAATAATATTCATTCCATAATTTTTTCACGATATTGTGGACGTTTGCACACTAAAAACAAAATACAGCAGTTGCACTCAGTAATGAAATTCTTACTTTGGTAGTCTTTCTCCACTTTCAAAATCTTCAATTACTTATTTTAATATAACTTGCAAACCAAATATCACGATCTACATAAATTGTTTATTCTACAGAAGAGCTCCCTAAAAGATTGGTAACAATGCCTTTGAATCAATAGAACTTGTTTGCTGAGTTAAAATTCTGTACTAAGAGAATGTGAAGAAATGTAGTCTCTAAAATGAATGACACTAACATTTAGTCTATATCAACCGCATAACTTCTTCTGAATGTATTGTTCAATGTCTAGTAAAGAGGAAACTTTTCACACACTGAGTTGCTCTTAATAGTAATGGCAAGCTTGTTAGCATGCTACGAGTTAACCTAGTCAACACAATTTAGCACAACACTAAAGGCTCCCTTAGTACAGACTTTCAAATTGTGTGAAGATATTTCACAGGATTTTTGTCTATGTGGATTACACTCACTAAAATAAAACTTAGACACATAGAAGAAACAAGTAGATAAAATTCATCACGATGATCATCGGGGAACTGCTACACATTCGTATTTTGTTGATCTATGAAGACTCGTCATTTAATAACACATATCTCCTGTGTAATTCATATAAAAACGTTTTAATCTGACACGTTTGAACCAGCTGTACATCATCCATGCAATATTTCCATAGTGGGTTTTCAAACCTTATGTTGTCTGGGTACTTTTGCATGATACTGTGAGTTTTATTGTTTATTTACTCTCACATAATTCAGGTATTTAATATGTAGATTTAACTGATAGTTTCATCAATGATTATGCACCTTTCCATATGAGTGGAACTCAGATTTCGAAGGTATTTATTAGGTGTGTCAAGGTTGATACAAAACAAAGTACGGTGTATAGCATAATTACAAAAAAAGGATAACATAACAAAAAAAAACATTTTCAATTAATTAGCTCTTAAAGCTACATGGGAAAGTGTCACACGAACAGTTCTAACCACTTTTGATCATATTATGCTTGACCTTGGAAAACACTAAACTCTGATCAGATTTTGTATTTAACAACAGATTAGTCACAGACTCAAAAGAATATTAGGAGTGATTTGAAAAGTACCAGCATAAAGTAGCTGGCTCCCAAGTTGTAGTGAAGCTCAAATCCATTTTAGTGACTTAACATCTTTAGAGGCAGTCAAAATATTTTCTTTGTCAAGTTATAAAATTAACTTGATTACACTGGTTGTGTAATTCTGAATTTAAAAAAAGGGCTGAGCTGATGTTTGGTTACGTGCGGATTCTTGTTCTTTTCCATTTTGTGTAGCATGTCAACAGAAATTAGAATGGAATGGTCTTGTAGCGCCAAAGAAAAGGAATCAGAGGCGGAGTGTTGAACACAGGAGCAAAATTCGCTTTAATGCCAACATCAACAGAGTGAACCCATTACGGCGAGAACTCTCTAACACACTAACACCGGAAGTGTAACCACCAATCACATCCGTGCGGAACCTCGTAACCTAACTCGAGGTCCCGAAGGTGAATTATGTAAAGCACCACAGTCTAATAGAAATTAATATATTGGGTTTGTGATTCTTAACCTTGTTGTTAATAGTGAACCCTGCAAGTTTTGTGTGCATTCACCAAATACATTGTAATTGGAAAAATAAAATGTTATTTTTTTTTTCTTTCCAAAGTCTAAACAAGTGCATATTTTCCACACAAATCACTGCACTCAGAGAACAAAGTCAACATGAATTTAACTCAATGAAAAATTTCGGTAGATGAATGTGACTTTTGCTGTTGCCTTTGACCAGCAATGTCTGCTTTCTTTACCATATTGAAACATGAGACATTTACAAAGAAAGACAGTACACAGAAAAAGATTAATGCTAACGTGGCACTAACGCTAGCACTAACGCTAGTCCTAATGCTCATGCCGCGCTAACGCTAACAGGGTTGGTTAAAGTAAAACTTACTGGTAAATATTACTGACATATGCCAGTAACACAACAGCGACAGGCTAGCACAGTGGCCAGTGCCAGTAAAAGTGACTTCCACGACACATAAATTCCACCAGTCTCATTCTTACCAATTCCACTCGAGTGCCCCCTTGCATTCGTTAGAAAAAATGCACAAATTAGCCGCATCACAGATTGACCGTCGCAGCTTGTAGGCTGGAAATTACGGTATCTCAAGGCCTTTTTAAGTGTCAGGGACACCACTGATTTGGTGACACCAAACATTTGCAGGCATTGTTGTTGTGCAGTCTTAGAGCCTTTTGACAAAGTCCATAGAAAAAGTTTGGACAGTGACATGTGCAGGCGCAAATTGTCATCCATCTTGACATTAATCTTACTATGCAACATAATTAGCTCTGACTTTCGTTTTCGACTTTGTTTCATAGTTACTACAGTTATGTTTGACTCAAGTTCACTAATCAAACGAAACATAAAAGTCACACAAATCAAAGTGAGTCATGAGAGTCGCGCCAGACTTTTGGCAGCTGTGAGGTGTTATTTTGCATGGTCACGAACCAACATGGAACGAGAATGTCTGACTTGCAGATTTTCCACTTTTTTCATAGCTGCTTGCTACCAGGATTCCTACTTGCTGTGGTTGCCTCCAATCCACAAGGAATGCTTGGCGGACTGGGTTCACAATTGGCCCATTTTTATCCATCCATCCAGCCATCCATCCATCCATCCATCCTTCCATCCCTTTTCTGAACCGCTTATCCTCATTTTGTCGCGGGGAGTGCTGGAGCCTATCTCAGCTGTCAACGGGCAGGAGGCAGGGTACACCCTGAACTGGTTGCCAGCCAATCGCAGGGCACATCAAGACAAACAGCCGCACGGACAATCACACCTTGGGGCAATTTAGAGTCTCCAATTAATGTTGCATGTTTTTGGGATGTGGGAGGAAACCAGAGTGCCCGGAGAAACCCACGCAGGATGGGGAGAACATGCAAACCCCACACAGGCATGTCCGGGATTGAACCCGGGACCTCAGAACTGTGAGGCCAACGGTTTACCAGCTGATCCACCGTGCCGCCCATTTTTATATAAAATAGTAATTTAAGAGTCATCATGTCCAGTTAGCTAACTATAAAAGAAATGGGCTCTGATTATGAAGTTATTATTTGTGGCTTACCAGGATGCTTTCACCACTGTTTAGTCCATTTCTGTACCGCACCGCCAACCTCTCTCAGCTGGCGTCAATTGATGTCACATTCACGCCGCTACCGAGTTAAATACTTTTCAACTTTAGGCATGGTGCTGTACTGGCAAATGGCAAATTCAGCCATTGCTACTCCATGCTTCATGGTGTTCTGTTATCAAAGATTTTGCAGTAATACACAATGAATCTGTTTGTTGTCGGCTCAATCCAGATTGAAATGGCTTTTACCAATGCACGCATGTACACACACTGAATGTATCTTGACATCCGCTGAACACCTGAGACTGACTCTCCGAACTCCTAGGCTTGGACTGAACCAAGGCTAAGAATCATTGTTTAAGATAATCAAATTTGTCCATTAGTTAGCAGAGGGTAATGAAAGCCCTGATTATCCCTGCAAATGTTTCCAGAAACTAAATGGACTATGGTCATGTAAATGTATTCATTTGAGACTTTGGTGCAATATTAAAAAAGTTGCAGATTAAATCCGTTGACTGATTAAATGCATAAAGGGGAAAAAAATCCTCACAATTTTAAAGCAAGAATACGTTGTACGTGCCAGGACTAGTCCAAACAAGTACGGTAGAGCCCCACTATTTGCAAGGAATAAGTACTTGCCTGCACTGTGAATGGGAAAAATTCAAGAATAAGGATGAAAAAAAATCTTAGGGATAAAACACCACACAGCATTTTCAGGGTTGTTTCCCCCTAAAAAAAAAAAAAAAAGAAAAAAAACAAAGAAAAAAAAGAAAAAAATGGGGTACAAAAACCTAAAAATACTGAAGGTGAAGCCACATGCGCTCAAGCTTGAGGATGCAGGGCTTCACTGTAGTCTTCTCAATATGGTGCTTGTGGAATAATTAAACAGATACTAATTAACTAATTAGTTTCATATGTTATTTTCCCCTCAAAAATTGAGTTTCCATTTTTGAGGGGAAAATAACAATTTTTACACACATTTACATACAACATACATTTTAGTAAGCCTGTTTTGTTAAAGATTGATCCCTGTTCCAGTTCAGTAGGAAATGAAACTGTGGAGGCATCAAAGGTAATTGTGCATCTTAGTACTGTATTCACCTATTAATCTATTTATTCTTCTATTTATGACATCACCCATGAATCTTTCTTAGACCTTTGTAAAGGAGTCATTTGCCGCTATGAGAGGCAAGAGGTGAGAGGCTGGGTGCCAAGCCACTAGCCACTAAAGTTAACATGAAAGCTAAAGGTAATGCTGAGCTTACATTTAAATACTTAATTATTAAACGAAATTATTTTTGGGGGGTATTAAATTGCAAAATTTCTGATGAAATAAATAACCTACTTGACATGATTTAGGAGTGATGTTATGTTAATACTGAACTGGGGTGTAAAAATATATGACCAAATAGAATGATGCAGTGTTTCATAACTCAAGCAAGATGGCATTAAATTTCCTTAAATTTGGTAAATTTTCTGATGACAGGATTCCACCTGACATCGATGATATGCAGCCCGTTATTGCTGAAAATGCCATTTATTAAATCTATATGTTTTCTTAATAAATAAAGCCACATTATAAGCAGGAAATGGCAAACGTATGTCACATTCTTTTAATGGTCAAGTGTCATCCCTATAAACATTCTAAAATAGATATTGTAATGAAAAACACATATAACATTGTTCACAATGTCTATACGAAAAAATAAATATGAGCGGAGAGCACGTCATCCATGCCCAAAGTTATGGAAATGTCTTTCGACGACATCCAATTGGTCGCCATACTGGCTGCATCCCCTATCCGTGACGTCACCCCGGACATTAACGATTGAAAACACGCTGTGGACTCTACTATGGGAGACGAACACGCCCCTTCTGACACGGAAGCTCTCTTCGAAGAGAACATCACACAAGTGAGTGAAGTTACCGGGACAACATTACGCTATGGTTTCGAGCCATAATCAGATAATATGCAGTCACGGCCAAACCCCTCCCCCCCCCATCCGATCCACTTCCGCACTTTACGGCGTTGTTAATAGATATCACCGTCCGCGATGAGCAACACCGTCGAACAGGGGGGCTTTACGGCGTTGTTGTCGCACACGGCTAAGTGTGGCAATGTCGGCGGCGTTGTTCAGAGCCGCTGCAGTCTGCGAGCGCAGCCTTCACTGAAGCCGTGAATGGTGTACGCAGCGCCTCTGTCAGGGTGGGTCATTTTTGGCGCCGAGGTGGCTTATCACAGAGCCCAGTCGGGCTGCTTTACGGCGTTGTTCAGAGCCGCCGCCGTCTGCGATGAACAACACCATCGAGCCGGGGCACTTTACGGCGTTGTCGTCGAATGCAGCCGAGTGCGCTGTTGTCGGCAGCGTTCTTCAGAGCCACCGCCGTCCGCGAGTCCGAAGGCTGCACGAGGCAACGCAGCAGCCTTCAGCGGCGACACATTTAGCACGCCTGTCATACGTACGCGGTTCTTTTGTTACGTTATGAGAGACTGATTACGTGGTCCGGGCCAAACTCTTATTTTTTCTAGTAGCTGTATACACACCTACGTGTCATTAGGAACCCACAAAGCTCTCGTCCATTGCACCCGTGCAATCCATTTTTCATGACGAACAGGGTCTTTTGCAAACTTATGAAGAGTAAATCCATCCTCCCGAGTCTTCAAGCAATGTCCACCAATGCAACGAGTCGGCATTTTGGCTAACACGAAGGAACAACGAGCTAGCTTCCCACAGGTAAAACTAATAGAAACAAAAGAGTCCACTTGAGGGCGGTCCTGCCATGTACATCACTTCCTGCTTCTTGGCGAAAACAAATCCCTCAAGAGGATTTTCATAGCGAGAGTTACAAAAAGTTGTGTACGTCAAAATCATGCATTTCAAGACAGTGGCCCTTTAAATTTCTACTTTCGTGACTGTTAAAAATTGTGCCACCCCCCCCAAAAAAAATTTCAGTACATTATAATTCCAAATGTATTTTTAAATATAAAGACTTTGTAGATTTAAATCAAAAGTAGATAAAGATATCTATGTACAAAATATATCAAGGTTTTGAGAGCTTGGGTTTAATTACCCTTTTAGAAATGGAGGAACAGACAGAGCAAATTATGAAACCATGGCCCTAATTTGTCCTTTGTTTTGATCATGCAGAACAGACATACCCACACAGATTCTGCACTACCTGTAACCTAACACCTAACTGTATGCACTTAGGTGTCCTTCAAAGACATTTAAGATAACTTTGGTCAGAAGGAATGTTCTCTCCTCTCTATGATACACATGACCTAAAAAGTAAGTGACAGCCCCTGAGATTAGCGTGAGGTTAATGTGTGAACCCATGTGGGTCACTTGATTCACTGCCATAGAATGTCACATACCATAACTTTAAGTGTAATAGGAGATGTTCATAGGGGTTGTGTTGGGGTCTAGTACTTGTACAAATGGACTAAAATAATGACATCAATTAATTTAAAACAAGTCTGTCCCTTAAATCTGGACAATTGGGCAAAACTGCAACGTTTTAATACTATTGGAACATGAACGGATAAGAACTTCAGAATGATTCCAAAATTTGTGACGCAAATGTTGATGTGGTTTACAAGAATTACCTGAACTTCATGCAATAGCTCCATGTTTTCAGTCAGCCCACATGCAACTGTTAATCGGTCACCTCATTCTGAAAAAAAATTATCATGCTTGCGTGTATGCATGCATCCAGAAAACTATTGTGGGGCTCCTGAGATTATTTTAGGAGGGCATTAGCTCCCCTAAACAAAATATTGTAATATGAAGACCAAGGGGAAAAGTTTAGCTATTTGAATAGCATATATGTCACCATACTAAATAAATACATAAATCAATAAATAAAACATTCATTTGGAAAATGGGATATTAAATGAAAAGGCTATGTATAGGTCTTTATCAATGTGCTCTTATTTCAGGGTAATTGTTAAGAATAGTTGGAAGGTTCAGCATGTTGACGAGACGTAGCCATTAATCTTGCCTTTTCTGTCAACACTAACCTTAAGTGTCTCACAGCCGCCCTTGGGCGTGTGGCCATTGCTTTGACAGCTGAGAGGAAAAGACACTAAAGCCAGTCACTGATTTTTCCTGTCCAAGCCAACACGCTGGTGAGTTACAGTGGGCATAGAGGAATACAGTATGTTGGTTCTGCAGAGGAGATGGAATAGCTCAGGAAACTCCTTGGAAATGCCCAGTCAGACGTAAAGCTTTTTGAGTATGCATGAGGAAGCATGAGGACAGAAGAAATTCAAGGTTTTCCCAAGTTTAGTATACTAACCATTCGAAAACAATGAAGAATGCATCCCTTCAGTTGTATGTTTCTTACAATAATCTGGTTTTCATAACGACAATCCATGAACATGCATTATGTTCTTTAGTTGCTGCAAGTCATGAGAATGCAACAATAATGAATCCCGATTTTCAAAAATAAACATAATAGAAATCACCATATATATTGAAATAATATAGTAGTATTGTCTTGAACAAAAGATATTCGTATCAACGGATTAGGTGACTGTAAATTGTAAAATCATGTGACGTGCCAGCCAGACTTTTCACACCTCCACTTGTTAAATCATCCAGTGGCAGTCCCACTATTTTCCCTGATATTCTTTTTGAACATTTTTAATCAAAAGTAATGTCCATTTTGAAAATTAAGATAGTGATTACAAGCCCATCTTTAGGGCATGCTTGCTAGCTAGGTGAAAAAACAGGTACAGACCTGCACCAGCCTTCCTGCCGGGTGTTTGTTGTTAGCATTGTTAAAAACTATTATTCACCTAATGACTAATATGTTTCCACTTGCTGAATTATTCTATTTAATTAAAGGAAACATCTGCAATTGGCTTCCGACCAGTTCAGGGTGTATCCCGCCTATCGTCCGAAGATTGCTGGGATAGGCTCCAGCACGCCCATGACCCAAGAGAAGATAAGTGGAATGGAAGCTGAATTAATAAATTGAGGAATAAATCAAGGAGACATGCATGTTCTCCACTATTTAAAACAATTCTCAGATTTTTGCTAATGTACATTATCTGAGAGGTTTGAGCATCACCAAAATAACATAAGAATCAAGAATTATTCGACGTTTCACCCTTTACTTAGACTTTTGCAAAAATTAATCAGTTTCCCTATTGCAGGTTGCTTTGACTTTTGAAAGTTCATTCTATCTACAACCATTGCAGGAGGTAATCATTCCGTGGTCACAATCTGTGGTTAGGTGAAGAAACTGCTCCGTGTTTCTCTGGATTCACTTTGTGGAGGCTGCACTTTCCTTGTCAAATTAGAGTGCAGCTCAGTTGCAGTGGACATTTGAGATTCGTCTCGGGGGATACATTTGTCTCAATGATTTACACAAATATACCAGAAATTGACATGTTTTTCAGATCCACAAATCTATCCACAATTTACACGTGATTCAGATCTGACCGTTGGATGACAATGCAATCCACAGACAGCAATAGATACATACCTGCATACAGGATTTACAAGCACTTGAATCGAACAAGGGTAAAAGTGGTAAGGTGTGTCCTTTTCACTGTTATTTTGGACATTATTCAAATTGGGAAATTCATGATGTAGGTCATTAAAATCATTATTATTTTAATGAACGATTGTAGGGTCATTGTGGATTTTGGGTAAAAAGGTGTTTGACATTTTTTTCACAAGTTGATCCTTCATTACGTGTATGCTTGGTCTGAGGAGGGTCTAAACTTACTTCCAGAGTATGCACAAATTCAAGTAAGATCTATTGATTAATCATAGATTCGTGGATCAAACTTGTATACACATGGTATTTGTGCGTACGCTGAGTTAGTAAATAAAGCCCATTGTGTGTTGTCACACCAACCTAGAGCAGTTGACGATGCTCCACTAATGCACGGACCACTGAGATTATTATCATTTCTGCACAGATATGTTCTGCACATTTAGGGAAAGGGAAAATATAGATAAATAAAATATAAACTCACAGTGGCACCGCCTCCCCATTCTTGGATCCACTGCTCAGTCTTGTTCAATGAAATTAACAACACTAGTCTAACCTGCCTCGCTATGCCTGATTTACACGAGTCACAAAAATAGCGGCCTAATCGCTCCTGGCATGCTTCCATGTTTGTGATCTGTTTCTGCATGTGGTGTACAACATGAAGTATAGTTATATAATGCTTCACTTTCCTCATCTTGTTTACAACTACTGCTTGTTTTTTGGCTGTATTATTTAGTTTCCTTTCACTGTCTTTCCTTTGTTTTTTTCTGTCACTGCCCTTTATAAACTCTGTTCTGTTCAACTGAACATCTGTAATTCTCAATAAATATCCATCAGAATACGAAAAAAAAAAACAGTGGCATCTTAAAAAGTCCACTCTGACACAGTCAAACTGTTTCATCATAACAAGGAACAGATTTTCCTCCCAGCTTGACCTATGTCCCCAACGGGACAAAAAAAGTTGTCTTGATCCTCTGTCCAATACATTGCAGTGCGTATTGTATGTACATACTTGAGTGTGTTGTGCAGTTTGATATGGTACACTCCAGATAAACAAAGCAGAGATACATAGATACATAGTGAAGATCACACATGTGCACGTATTCCCTCTGGCTGGGGAATATTGCGTGTGAAGAGTATTGAGTCTGCGGCTTCACAAGGTTATGCAACACGAGGCTGGGCTACACCAAACGCTACCGTCTGATTAGCTTAATAGAATCCAATCCTTTGCATGCTTGCTCACTGGAAACTTTTCTGGCTGCATTTAAAAATAATGTTGTTTAGATTTCATTGCATGTTTTACCGTGGCAGGAAAGCCTCATTTTTACAATTAGCTGAGGCACGTAGTAGACATGTTAATTCGAAAATAGTTACCCTGAAAGATATAAACTACGAAAAGTGAAATAAGAAGAGGTAGAAGAAAAACAAAACTAGTTATTTTTTTCACAACTGAAAAAAAATATAAGTGGACTAGGTTTCCACATACATAATAATCTAAATTCCACATGTGGCTGCTATGAATCACACGGGAAGCTATGATGCTGTTTGACCTCCTTAGGTTAGACTAAAATATTTGTGCCAATACTGAGCCGCCACTGAATATTTAATCTCATCTTTCTAACAATTTCTAAATAGTATTGACCAGCTACGATGACAGGAATCCCACTTTGTCTTTTGCATGCTGTAAAGTGACATTGTAACAGCATCAGTATCATTCATTCATTCATTGTCAGTACCGCTTATCTTCATACAGGTCATGGTTGTGCTGGAGCCTATTTCAGCTATCTAGATGGAAACAAACAACCATTCGCACTCACATTCACACCTATGAGCAATTTAGAGTATTCAATTAGCCTACGAAGCATATTTTTGGGGATCTGGGAGGAAACCGGCATACCTGTAGAAAACCCACGCAGGCACGGGGCAAAAATGCAAACTCCACACAGGCAGGACAGGGATTTAAACCCTGTTCCTCAGAACTGTGAGGCAGATGTGCTTAATCAGTCGGGCACTGTGCCACCCTCGATGATTCAGATACCTGAGTCCTTGAACAGATTGCAATCACCGCAAATGATTTGCATTCCTATTACAGAAAAAGCATGCTTTTATTCTAATTTGCAAAGGAATGTGTGGATCAACTCCATTTTTTTTAATCTCACTTCAATGTTGCAATAAACTTGGATAAGCTATTCATTGACAGAGGCGTCAAGAAGTATTTGTTTTAGCTTGCACTTTGCCACCTATGCATACTCGTCTGAGGTGAACAAGGACGTGCTCATTTTGGTCTCGACATTCAAATCCTCAGGCTTTACACAAACACTGTGGGCCTTCCTACATTGGTTGAAGTACTGCTTGATAACAGGAGGGAAATGTATTTATTGATTTTTTCCGATGCCAACCCAAATATACATGTACAAATAGAAGCTAACTTTGTATTATCAATCTGGAGTATGAAAACTTACCTTGACCTACATAATACTAGAGTCATAGTAGTGGGTCCACAGGACAAGCAGCGAGGAACGAGGGGAATGAAATGAAGTGAAGCTCCATCTTCGCAGCCGAAATCTCCAAAAATGCATAGACAACTATCATCCCATTAATGTCGACCGCGATAATAGCTCTTTAGTTCTTCAAACCCTCGCAGGGACAAATTCCAAAGCAATAGGATCTGCATGACAAAATCCAGAACCATGCCCTAAAAATGTTTTGTGCAGTACTTTCAAACCAGGAAAGACCAGCACCGTATTCTAACTTTTGTGGAAAACTCACCTGAATATGTTGGAATTGCTATTGTAAAAATGAAAAAAATCTGAAAATTTATCCCCATGAAAATTTAATCAGTTCTTCTTTGGTTCAAGCCCTGACACTACTTTTTTTCTGAGAGCTGTTCCCACACACTTCTACGCCCCATAGAAAACTTTGCAGGAACATTTCAATAAATTACAATCGTTTAAGTCTTATTTAGTTAGGTAGTTCAATCCAAAAAGGGAACCTCATATTATAGAGATGCAGTTCAGACACTCAGAGCAAAATATTGAATGATTTTTAAATACATTTGTATAATTTGGATGATTATAGTTTACAGCAAACAGCAACCCCAAATTAACTCTGAACCAAATTATTATATTATGTAACAAGCAATCAAGAAACAATGAAAATGATTTTAATGTAAAAAAAATAGGGATAAATTTATTGAAAGTTTTTAATAAATTGATATAATATACTATGAGTAGTAAAATAAATGGACTTTTCTACCTTATTTAAACTTTGAGCTGTATCCATATTATCATTTGACACTGCCTAAAATGTTTTTTTTTAATAAATATTTGTAGTATTTCTGATAACTTTCAAACAAACAAATGTAATTCAAAATATATCCTCTTTGGATGAGCCACAAACAGCTTTTTAAATTACCCCCCCAAAAAAAAGATACATATACTACTTGGTGTATTAATTTTGCATATAATACCATGAAATTCTTGTGAAACCTCCTTTTGCATAATAAATGCTGGAAAGACAAATCAACATAACTGTAGAGTGAATGGTGAAACATTCCCTTACTCACCTGTCAGTTGTTTTGTCAGTGGCAGAAATGTTTAAATTTGTTTGTGAAGCACTCTGTCAAATCTGTGCATGTGTCTGTTTTTTTGTTTTTTGTTTTTTTTGCACAAGGTTATGCAACCCACTCACATTGCAATAATGTGTAATAATGCCTATTCAGTAATGAGTCATGAATAACACGAAAGACATTGCAGAGTTAAGTGGGTGTGTATCATTCCAAAAATGATAATTCAAGTAATTATAGGATTTGGAGCAATTAACTCTTTTATTTTTCCACAATGACTCATATCCAAGAGTATCATTATAACATTGGTTATTGTGTCCATTTTCAACAGAGAGGTTAAAAATGGTGCCCAAAAAGATTGTTTGGAATAACTAACCGGCCATTGTAGAAGTCAGACATATGATACATGTTCAGCTGACATGCTTGCTGGGATTTTACCCAAGTACACCATTTTCAAGATTGAATAAAGAAAATGTTCAAGATTCAAGATCTAAAATAAATGAATTTAACCTATTTTATTTACTGTGACTGAATCTAGAGGTTTACCGTAGCAGAAGATTAAAACGATGGTCAATCAATTACATCATGGATATTGCAAGCACAGACAACAATGTGCTAAAAGTATGTCTTTCTTGCAAGGGCTTGTGTTGTGCTTAATAGCAGTCATTGAGATGTCATCTTACAAAACACTCAGAACCAGTTTTTGTACCACTTGTTGTGGCAGACACTGTGACATACATTAGTGGTTGGAGGGAGGAGAGGGGGGATCAAAAGGTGTGAAGAATGTGCTGGGAGGGGAACTGGCACACTTTTATATAACTGTCTGTCTACTGATAGACTAATTACTTCCCTCTTATGCCGACACCACAGCACACGCCAAGCAGGACTAGTCGGTCATAAACAACATAACTTTCCACCTCCAATTCTGTTCACATAAAGTAGTCAGACCCTTCCGTAAAATCACTATACAGCATTTCAAAGAGGTCAAGTCACATATCACAACAAACAGCAAGTGTGTCATTCATTACATAAGCCTCACAGTGGGAGACCACTGGTGCATATGGACTTGTATTTGGCAGCCGTTTTTTTTTTTTCTTCCATGTGATCCTGGCGAGACGGATTTTTTACCACAACAGCACTTGGTTATTTTTAATATAACCGCTATGTTCTCCTTTTCCTTCCTTCCTATCCATCCATTTGAAGCGCTCCAACTAAATCTCAGCCAAGTTGGGCATATGGTTTACATTGGACACAAAAATAGTACTGGATGTCTATCAGGCTCAAATTGTACAAACAACATCACAATGTTTCCTACCTTTGATTTACAATATTAAAGTCTCATTTGGCAGCACAGATGGCGACTGGTTAGCACATCTGCCTCCCAGTTCTGAGGACTTGTGTTAAAATCTGGCCTCATCTGTGTGGAATTTGCATGTTCTCCCCATGCCTGCCTGGGCTTTCTCCGGGCCCTCTGGTTTCCTCCCACATCCCCAAAACATGCATGGTAGGTTAATTGAAGATTCTAACAGTCAGTGTGAATATGAGTGTGATTGGTTGTTTCTTTCTATGAACCCTGCAACTGGCTGATGACCAATTTAGGGCGTAGCATGCCTGCAATCTTGAAAGTCCCATTGACATGCCTATAAACATTCTATAATAGATATTGTAATGAAAAATACATATAACATTATTCACTTCAATGTCTATAGAAAAAAATAAATATGAACGGAGAGCGTGTCATCCATGCGCAAAGTTGCAGAAGTCTCACTCAACATCGAAGTGGTAGCCATATTGCCTGCTACGTCATCAGCAGACGTGACACTGGGACATTCGCCATTGAAAACGTGTAGTGACACGTGTTATGGGAAAGGAACAACAGAGATTTTATGATTTTTCCGACGCCCCTTCTGACACAGAAGCTCTTTTTCCTTATATTTCAAAAGTCATAGGACAGATAAATCTAAAGTCTGATTGAGCAATTGTGGGTTTTCCCCAATCTGCTAAAAAAAATTGCAAAATTTAAATAAACATTACTGTCCTTGGAAAAGTAGACATCATCATGGATCTAACTCAGAACTTTGGACCAGGATGTCTGTTCATGCTTTAGAAAGGAAAATTGTGACTTGAGATTTTTGAATTCAACCGCTCTTTCACCCAGTGACAAATTGCATCGCGTTAATTTGTAGTTCATCACTACGAGAGTGTACACTGTGAAGTGAGCATAAGCATGCAATTTGTTTAAGGCATCATTACTTGAAGACCCTCCCAAACACTGCTACCTGACTCCTGCAATCAGGCAATCTGTCAGCCCAAAACCAAACATTTTGGAATGCTGTATTGCTAATGTGTTCCCCAACAAATTGACACCACAGAGCTGACTAACAGACATAATGACAAATGATTTACTGAGCAAAGACGTCATGGGACAACATAGCTTTATGGCCATGGGATAGTAGTCAAAGAACTCAACTCCCAGTAGACTGTTTTAATTGGATTATTGTGTTCATTGCTGTTGGCCTATTAAATGTTTAAAAACTGAATTTGTGTGGTATTAACTACTTGACAACAACATGCAGATATTGTAAACCTGCTGGTACAGAAGTAGTAGCATGTATATATACAGCATGTATACTGTATGTACTGTATACGAATTTTGTTTAGGGACTTCCTGTGTGAAGTCTGCATGTTGTCCTTATGCGTGTATGTTTTTTCAACCATCTCAGAAAATGGATGTGTCCATCTAAATTCTCATCAGGGCATCCATGAAAATTTCATGCAGGTATTTTGACAGACGTGTTGCTCGAACAATCTCAAATAATGACATTGGTTTTTCAAATACCATACTCAGACAAAGTGGAAACACCAATTATTCAGTTTTAAGTGAATGGTGGCGATCAGATGAAAACACATAGCCTTGGAGTGGAATAATGTATGTGTTTGGGATTTGGCATGCAGAATATGAGTTAATTTGTGTAGCAGCATGATAGTAAAAATGTGTTCCGTCATGAAGCCAAAGTTTAATACATATTGCAATGTTGAAATGTTTATTTTGCCCCTGTCTAAATGATTTTGCAAGAGTGAATTTAATAGTGCATAGTAAGGAACGTGTCTATTTGGAGGAACAAAAGTGGATTAAAGGCAGAAAAATAAATTTCATAGCCTGACTGTCCACCATCTTGGAAGTTTCCTATGTTGAGTGTGAAATATATATGACTGTACACTGAGTGAGAAATACAGAACAACCGTACAGAGAAGAATAGCAGTTTATGACCTCTCAAGCAGCTTTATCCTGTGACTGACACTCTTAAAACTAGAGCCAATCTGCCATTTTGTGAGGTCACACTATGGGTCTCCATGCAGTAAACTGCATGAGTAAATTACACATTTTATGCAGTTGTTTTTTAATTGCAAGCCATTTTCATTTGTAAAAGTAGTACTACGGTTGTGGATGAACTGGAGCTCATATGAACTATCTCTGGCTAGAGGCAATGCACACTTGGTTGATAGCCACTCTCAGAGAACACAAACATGCAGACAAACATTCAAACCTATTTGCAATTTTGAAAATTAACCAAACATGCATGGTGGAGAAAACTCACGGAGGCATACGGAGAAAATTCAAACGCCACACAGCCAGAGCTGGGATTTGAACCCAAGTTCTCAGAATTGTGAGGTTAACATGCTACAGCTGCTCCACCGTGCTGCCTGAATTTGATCATTGCATGAAAAAATCTCATGGACTGTTCCCTTCAGCAATGTCAAGCTGACAGCTGCACTACAAAAACCAAAGAAAGAAATCCTAGAAGATGTTCTCTTATTGTTGGACAGCAGTCTTTTGTCTATTTTGGAGTATTTCTTGTAAGTCTCACTCAGACATGCGCATCTAACAAAAGATCATGACCCAATTAGTGTACTTAATAAACTTGACTTATTTATCATTAACTTCAATGTAATGCTTGTTGATGGGAGTCCATTCACACCTGTAATAGAGGGAGAAGAAATACATTTTTTTTTTCAGTGTCCTGTATACTTGACACCATCTTCAGACTGTGGCAGACACTGCCTTATTGATAAATGTTGTAAACTTCGTTTAAGATGGATGAAATTGCACTTTAGACGCAGGTCTGATAGGGCTGTAATTACTGAGAACAATTCCCTTGCACAAATGTCACTGTCCTAGATTATTGCTCTATTTGTCATTTGAAACCGCTCTCAATCGCTAGAGGTCTCTGCATCCGTTGCACAATTGTCATTGTTTCAACATTACTGCCTTACTGGGAAACTTTCATTGTTCAGTGACTCTCCATAGTGTGTTTTTAGGTTTTTACGTCTCAAACATAACATGGCGTTGAACATTCAAAACACTGTAGAGATGATTCTGGACTTCAGAAGGGATCCTTCACCACATCTGCCCCTCACGCTGTCCAACTGTCTTGTGCCAACCGTCGAGACCTTCAAGTTCTTGGGAATTGACCCCTCTGTACAGGGCACTCAACCACGCCTCCTGAAGTGACGTCACACCACGTGCGCTGACGTAAGACAAACGGTAAAAATGGCAAATACAATACAATACATTCTGAACTGAGACAGACTCCATGCTTCTGATTTCACTCAAATCAACGATATATTATAGATTCTAAATACAATACATTCTTACCTGAGAGAGACGCCATGCTTCTGATTTCATTCAATCATTCACACGTAGCAATGTTATGCCAGCGGAGAACGTCTCATTCATTAATACGAGATGTGTATTAAAAATCAAATTTAGGGCATATCTTCGTGCAAACACAGTCTGGTTATGCTTAGGCCGCGAGCCAGCAAGAAATCAATACGTTTGTGCAGTCCGATCATCGCTAAATATCGCTCAACAAAGAATAAGTGTGTCAATTGTTCACACGCAGCAGTGTTATGCTAGCGAAGAACTTCGAATTCATTTGTACGAGACGTGTATTAAAAATCAAATTTAGGGCATATCTTCGTGCAAACACAGTCTGGTTAACTTTCGGCCGTGAGCCAGCAAGAAATCAATACGTTTGTGCAGTCCGATCATCGCTAAATATCGCTCAACAAAGAATAAGTGTGTCAATCGTTCACACGCAGCAATGTTATGCTAGCGAAGAACTTCGAATTCATTTATACGAGTGTATATATGTATTGAAAATCAAATATAGGGCATACCTTCGTGCAAACATATCTGTTCTGGTTGATATTAGATGGATTTAGTTGATGATGCGGTCTTCCACAAAGTTTGATCCATCGAAGGTATTTTTCGTACTGGGTCTTCGGTTTTGGAAAGGGTACGAATCGAACTCCACCAACTAGCCTTTCAGGATACCTGTCGTCACTATTACAAAGTCCGTGACTACACCTCTTAACCATATTTTTTGTTAAATAACCCAAATACGCGATAAAACGCTAACAAAACCTATACTGGACCATGCAATGTTGTCTGAGAAAATGGCGGGAGCAAAAACAGGCTTTGGTTTATGCAGATCTCTGGCCTCTGATTGGTCAGTGACGCGGATTGCGCAATATCCACGGAGGGGTCAATTACAGTGTCACAGGACCTGAAGTGAGAGACGAAAATCACCTCTATCCTCAAAAAAAAAAAAACAGCAAAGAATATATTTCTTGTGGCCTCTGAGAAAGCACGGCCTGTCACAAGAGCTGCTGAGACAGTTCTACACAGTGATCATCCAATCAATACCATGTACCTACAGTCTGGTTTGGGGCTGCTACAAAAAAAAAGGACAAACTGCAATTGCAACAGACAATCAAAACCGCTGAACGGATTGTGAGTACCACTCTACCCACTATTGAAGACTTGCACACCACTCCAACTATGTCCAGATAAGGCAGGATCCTTTCAGACCCTCCACATCCTGGCCACCAATTCTTCCAGCTCCTTCTGTTGGGTAGGCGCTACCGATCAATGCAAGTCAATACTAGCAGGCATTCAAAATGTTTTTCCCTCTAGCAATTCAGTCATTGAATTCTTGATCAGCTATGCTACTAGTTTCTGTCTTGCGCTCTTGTTGGGACACACCCTAACATCCTGCTGGTCCAATCAGTTTTAGATATATATATATACTGTAGCCTATCAGAAGATTCGTCACTTTAACCTGCACAGTTTGCACAATTATCATTGCACTGGTCTATAACGGGAACCGTGAACGCACTCTGTATAAGCTTAACATAATGTGGGGTGGCGTTGACGCACTCTTAACTGCTCTAAATGAAGAAGACAGTGCATCTTGCACATCTGTGACTCTTATAAGGAATACTGTCGTTCGTATTAACTAAATATCCTTTGTTCTTTGTTTTTAGTTCGTTTCTTCTTTGTTCTGAATGTCGTACCAGGGCGCCAAGGACTGCCAGAAACAAATTCTTTGTTGTTACACACTGGGCCAATAAATGTTGATTCTGATTCTGAAAAGATTTTCGAGGGGTCAAAATGGCTGCATCTTGTCTTACCAAAGCGGCTCCAATTATGCTGGGACAAATTCCTTGTAATTTGATGTACTTCACAAATAAATATGATTCAGATTCTTTTATTTTAGAAAGATATTCTACCAGGTGGCAGAGTGGACAACTGGTTAAAGCGTATGTCTCACAATTTTGAGGACTCGAATTCAAATCCTGGCCCCTCCTGTCTGGAGTTTGCATGTTCTCCCAGTGCCTCCGTGGGTTTTCTTCAGGCATTCCAGTTTCCTCCCACATGCCCAAAATATGCATTCATTGGAGACTCTAAATTGCCCCTAAGTGTGATTTTGAGTGTGACTGTTGTGTCTTCTTGTGCCCTGTAATTGGCTGTGTCCCCTGCCTCCTGCCCAATGATAGGAACATGTCCTTTCCCACAGGATTTGCTGTTTAATGGATATACACTTCAACCTTTTCACTGCTGACATGCAGAGACTGAATGTGCAGTGTCCAGCAGATATAATAATTTAAATGAGGACAGAACATAAGCCTTATCATGAAAATGTATCATAATATCCACTGATGCTGCCATTTGAAACTCTAATGTATGCTTGCATTACTATATGTGTTAATGCGGTCCTTCTCTTTTTTTGGGCCTGAAGAGAGAAAATCCTCAACAAACAAATCTGACCCTCAAAAGGTTGTTTGTAGTTCATTTCCTGCTCTCTCCATCTTTGACTTCCTGGACGGAGTCACTCACGGAATGGTCGAAAACTGGGACGGAAATTTTGACATGTTTATCGCTAAAAAGGGCACAGTCCCACAAATATACCACAATAGTTGCACAATACCTCACAAATTGACTGCCAAATAACTATTAAGCCCCAGAAAGTAAAATGACTGCCCAGTAAAGTTTCTATAAAGTGTTCTATAAATTCGGCACTCTAAAAAACAAACTCATAAGCGCGTGGAAGACTGCCTGAAACAACGTTCTGAGCAACTTTCCTCAACTTTTAAGATTTGCAAGCAAGGCTCAACAGTGGGAGTCTTTTGTGTATTTTAAAAAACCTGCATTAACACATCAGATTTTTGTATACTTACATATATTGTTCATACAAAACAAACATCAGTCATGCTGTCAAATGATATGATTGTTGTAAATTTATATAGTCCATTGTTAAAAAGGAAAAGACGTGTTGTGATTGTGGCCATGGGCATGTTTTGATTTCCTTTTTTTTTTCTTTTGTATGTACAGCTACTGCTGATGCAACCACCTGCCCTTTGCCCCGCAATGTGTGACATGTTTGATAGCAGCCTACGAGGATTTAATTTATGATGCAGGCGCTCTCTGTGCAACCGTGCAACAGATGGGAGTATCACCGTAAATCCAAAACTACTTGCGTTTGGCCTTTTGTCCTCATGAATATGACGTCTGCATTCCTCTTGGGACTTTGATCACTTTGAATACAACCAAAGCCAAACGTGACTTCCAAGCCAATGAACTGGTAACCATATATATATATATATATATATATATATATATATACAGTACCGTGTGAAAGTATTTGGCCACCTTAAACTTTTCAACATAAAGAAATAAAAGTAATTTTTTTTCAAGAACCAACAATAAGGTTGGACACAATCGTGAAGTGAAATGAAATTTATTGGATATTTTAAACTTTTTTAACAAATGAAAACCTGAAAAGTGGGCCGTGCAATATTATTCGGCCCCCTTGCATTAATACTTTGTAGCGCCACCTTTTGCTCGAATTACAGCTGCAAGTTGCTTGGGGTATGTCTCTATCAATTTTGCACATCAAGAGACTGAAATTCTTGCCCATTCTTCGTTGCAAAACTGCTCAAGTTAAGTGGGGTTGGATGAAGAGTCTTTGTGAACAGCAGTCTTCAGCTCTGCACACAGATTCTCGATTGGATTCAGGTCTGGACTTTGACTTCGCCGTTCTTACACCTGGATACATTTATTTGTGAACCATTCCATTGTAGATGGCTTTATGTTTTGGATCCTTGTCCTGTTGGAAGATAAATCTCCATCCCAGTGTCAGGTCTTTTGGAGACTCCAACAGTTTTTTTTTCCAGAATGGTCCTGTACTTGTTTCCATTCATCTTCCCATCAATTTGAATCATCTTACCTGTTCCTGCTGAAGAAAAGCAGGCCAAACCATGAGGCTGCCACCACCATCTTTGACAGTGGGGATGGTGTGTTCAGGGTGATGAGCTGTGTTGCTTTTACGCCAAACATATCGTTTTGCATTGTGGCCAAAAAGTTCGATTTTGGTTTCATCTGACCAGAGCACCTTCTTCTACATGTTTGGTGTATCTCCCAGGTGGCTTGTGGCAAACTCTAAATGAAACCTCTTATGGATATCTTTGAGAAATGGCTTTCTTCTTTCAACTCTTCCATAAAGGCCAGATTTGTGCAGTGTACAACTGATTGTTGTCCTATGGACTCTCCCAACTCAGCTGTAGATATCTGAAGTTCATCCAGAGTGATCATGGGCCTCTTGGCTGCATCCCTGATCAGTCTTCTTCTTGTTCGAGGTGAAAGTTTAGAGGGATGGCAGATTTGCAGTTGTCTAATACTCCTTCAACTGCAATATGATTGCTTGCACAGTGTTTCTTGAGCTGTTTAAAGCTTGGGAAATCCGGCTTTAAACCTCTCCACAACAGTGTCTTGGACCTGCCTGAGGTGTTCCTTGGTCTTCTTGATGCTCTCTGCAGTTTAAAAAGAACCCTGAGACTATCACGGAGCAGCTGCATTTATATGGAGACTTGATTACAAACAGGTGGATTCTATTCATCATCATCAGTCCTGATTTTTTAACAATTTGTGTGATACAGCATTAAATAAGAATTTTAACACCTGTCTATCAGCTAGAATTCTGACCCTCAAAGACCTGTTAGTCTGCCTTTAAAAGTCCACCTCCACTCCATGTATTCTCCTGAATCAGATGCACCTGTGTGAGTTCGTTAGCTGCATAAAGACAGCTGTCCACCCCATACAATCAGTAAGACTCAAAC